>NW_027040618.1:4645000-5137500 GCF_037179485.1 Ochlerotatus camptorhynchus
ATGATTTAAAAATAAAAATGACTTTATATGGGTTTGAAAAAAATATCGTGCTCAGAAAACGAAGCTCTTTCAGATGATGTATAAAATCGATAATTCTTTTTTAAATTAAATAAGATAATTGCTTCCGCTGCGGCACTGCAGTGGCACTGGTTGCTACTGGACCGATATTCGCGGTTATCTTCATCCTTCTTTCGTTATTTGTCCTGTTATAGCCTCTCTAGCTGCTTCCAAGTTTTTCACTTGGGGCAGGAATTCATCCGGCGTCCCCCAGCTTACAAAAAAAAAAATATATTTTTTTGTTGCCATGATCAGGCATGGAAAATCATTTACATTCACTTCGTGCATTCATGTGCACTCATTTACCTCTAAATTTTTCCATTAACAGAATCCCGTAGAATGATGTGTGAAGCATTTGTAGGTTGTATAATTAACTATAACTTTTAAGAATTACCCAAATTTATATCTTTTATGCACGACGAACTAGAGCGGGCAGAACTTGTTATCGTTTTTCAGAGAATGTAATTTACATTCACTGAAAAATAATGGTGGGTTTTGTTCGCTCTGGTTCATTATACATAAGAGATAGAGATTTAAATTATTGACAAAAGTTTTAGTTAATTATAAAACCGACAAAAGCTTCAAACCTCATTTTGCGAAATTTTGTCAACCAATAAAGTTAAAGGCAACTCGAGCTGGACTACGTACGTTTAAGGTTCAGAAGTCCCCAAGCCGTGACGAGAAACAGAATACGGTCGCAACAAGCAGTGCCCGGAAGCTGTACGACCAGAAGTAAACGAAACCATGGCGAGACATATGTGAAGGCGGACTTCAACCAGATTCCAGGAAACCTGTATGTGACTGCCAAGGATAAGTGCGATGTTCCCGAGAACCTCCGGTCACAGAAGATGTCGAAGTTCGCCAAGAAGTTCTTAATTTGGCAAGCGATTTGTACTAGCGGAAAGCGGAGTACACCTTTCGTTACCGCAAGCACCATGAATGGACAGGTGTATTTGGAAGAATGTCTCCAAAAGCGGCTTCTCCCTCTCCTAAAGGCTCACAACGGTCCAACGATCTTCTGTCCGGATTTTGCATCATGCCACTACACGAAGGACATGCTAGAGTAGTATATGGCGAATGATGTCGATTTCGTGCAGAAAGATCTGAATCCCCCAAACACTCCGGAACTGCGCTCAATTGAAAAATACTGGGCCATTATAAAGGAGCACCTTGCAAAATGACCTAAAGTGGTGAAGAATGTAGAAGAAATGAAGAAAGCATGGGTTAATATGCAAAAATCTGTAGAACCTTATGGCTGGGGTTAAGGCCAAATTTCGCGCATTCATAAAGGTGAAATAAATTAAATGAATGATACCAAAACTACCGTTAATTGTTTCGTTTTACTCGCTGAAAATTTGGTGATAATCGGATAAAAGCTCGAATTTTGAGATTGAATTTTGTGTGTGCGGATTTTATTTTAAATGATTTTCCATGCCTGCCCATGATAGAATATATTTCTCTTCCGGTTGAGAAAATGCAGCAAGGTGGGAATTTCCTTTTTCACATCTATGTATACATCACGTTCACCAGTGTACATGTCGAAGCACAGCTCTGCTGGCATTTTTACCGAATCGCGATCAGGAACTTCTGGTAGAGTATCATAAACTCGCACATTTTGATCATACTGAATCCCCGCATACGACAACCCAAGTAACAATTTGGGTTTCATTATGGATCTGCAGACCATGATTAAAACTTGTAGAATGTTTTAAAACACCGATGTAACTTGAGATGCGTACATCCACTCCATTCGCATAATGCAAAATTAAATCTTCTAAAATCTAGAGCATAGATTCTTCGGACTTAAACTTTATGAAAACGGGTTTCTCGTTATCTATCCTGGATGTCGCTTCCATTTTAACGGGATCCTGTGCTTTACCGAATTTAGCAGGGTTTCAAACTTCTATTCCCGAATGAAAACTTGACTGTACTCTGAATTTCAACGCCACTCATTATCGAATTGTTTGCTTCCAAGCGCAACGACAGACATTTGATCGAGTACGCACACACCCTATAATCAACAATCAATACGAAACTAACGATTTTAAATTGGTTCACTACTTGACTAGCCTATTGGTCCCACACACTTAACCTAGCTCGGTAAAATCTCCAACAGCCGATTACCTCGGCATTTACTTTTGCTGATATATCTGCAAAACATCTGTTTGTTAGCTGATATCTCAGCATAATGATATTTGTTAGCTAAAGTCTCGGCAATTGTTTTACTGAATCTCAGCAAAATTAATTGCAGAACTACTCGGCTGTTGGAATCTCGGTGAAATTTTTTAAGTGTGCAAGCAAACGATTGACGTACCCCATTCTAGTCGAAATTCTACTACTACACAATGTTTGTTTTGATTCGCTATGAAAGTTTGAGAGATAAAATGAGGGGTTAGTGGATTTTCGTATGTTTCGAGGGGTGAATCGATTAGCTTGGGACCGAAGCTAGTACCAGAGCTGAGCCAAAAAGTTGAGCACGTTATTTCGGGACCTTCTAGTCTTAGAGATACCTCTATGCTTGAACTGCGTCCTATCGAAAGATACTGGGCAATAATTAAACGGCATCTTAAGAAAGATGGAAGAGAAGCAAGCTCTGTTGACTGCTTCAAGAAAATTTGGTCAGCAGCACAACGAAAAGTTAAGAAGAAAGTTGTATCAAGAGAAAAGTCCGAGCGTTCTTCCGAAATGAGAAGTAAACATTCAAACTCACGTGGAATCGGTCATATTTATAGATGTTTATTAATTTATTTGATAAGGCTCAACCGAATTAACTTAACAGAGCCGAGGATTCTTGGTCACTATACAATACATCTTAAAGCTATAGTCAAAAGGTACAACACAATAAACACTTTATCTTCCGCTATCCAAAAAGTCTTCTCCATCAGAACTGGAGCCGCTTCCAGTAGTTTCATTGTATGGCAAATTGTTGTACGCCAACGAGGGTCAGAGCGCGTCCATTGCAGCAATGGACGCAAAATATGGTCAGCACTCACACACTCATCACGAAACGGTTGCTTTCCAAAGTCGACGACGCATCGACCGAAAGAACTGCTGATGAAGAACAATGAGGAGGACCACACAATGGTTGCTGCCGAGTAAACAGACGATCGCGTAGCACACATCGAGAGTGGCCTGCTTTTGTCGACAGCCGAGTGAACACTGATCGGTCATATTTATGTTGATTTCCATTTATATAAAGTAAACTTATGAATTTGTTCAAAAATAAATATTTTCCTTTGAGAAACAGGTGTCTATTTTCATTAATCCTTCAACGGAATATATTTTCCTTTGAGAAACAGGTGTCTATTTTCATTAATCCTTCAACAGATTTTTTCTAAACTTTCAGGAAATTCATAAGGCTTAAATAGTGAAAGTGAATAGTGAAAGAGAATAGTGAATAGTTATTTGTTATTTGTTATTTGTTATTTGTTATTTGTTATTTGTTATTTGTTATTTGTTATTTGTTATTTGTTATTTGTTATTTGTTATTTGTTATTTGTTATTTGTTATTTGTTATTTGTTATTTGTTATTTGTTATTTGTTATTTGTTATTTGATATTTGTTATTTGTTATTTGTTATTTGTTATTTGTTATTTGTTATTTGTTATTTGTTATTTTTTATTTGTTATTTGTTATTAGTTATTTGTTGTTTGTTATTTGTTATTTGTTATTTGTTATTTGTTATTTGTTATTTGTTATTTGTTATTTGTTATTTGTTATTTGTTATTTGTTATTTGTTATTTGTTATTTGTTATTTGTTATTTGTTATTTGTTATTTGTTATTTGTTGTTTGTTATTTGTTATTTGTTATTTGTTATTTGTTATTTGTTATTTGTTATTTGTTGTTTGTTATTTGTTATTTGTTATTTGTTATTTGTTTTTTGTTATTTGTTATTTGTTATTTGTTATTTGTTATTTGTTATTTGTTATTTGTTATTTGTTATTTGTTATTTGTTATTTTTTTTTTCCTTGATTTGTTTTCCGTCGATCTTGTTTTCCGTACTGAGCACCAATGCTACCGTCGCCAGGAAGGCAGCTCGCACACCTGGACCCTACCTATCGACCCTTCAACTCATGAACCGGGGACCAACGGCTTTACTTCCCTTCCGAAGGAAGGCGTGATCAGAGATGTTATGCCTCAGAACATCCCGGCGACGCCGACTGGGATTGAACCCAGGCCTGCTGGGGTGAGAGGTAATCACGCTTACCACTACACCACTGGCGTCGCTTTTATTTTTTATTTGTTATTTGTTATTTGTTATTTGAAATTTGTTATTTGTTATTTGTTATTTGTCATTTGTTATTTGTTATTTGTTATTTGTTATTTGTTATTTGTTAATTGTTATTTCTTTTTTGTTTTTTTGTTATTTGTTATTTGTTATTTGTTATTTGTTATTTGTTATTTGTTATCTGTTATTTGTTATTTGTTTTTTGTTATTTGTTATTTGTTATTTGTTTTTTGTTATTTGTTATTTGTTATTTGTTATTTGTTATTTGTTATTTGTTATTTGTTATTTGTTATTTGTTATTTGTTATTTGTTATTTGTTATTTGTTATTTGTTATTTGTTATTTGTTATTTGTTATTTGTTATTTGTTATTTGTTATTTGTTATTTGTTATTTGTTATTTGTTATTTGTTATTTGTTATTTGTTATTTGTTATTTGATATTTGTTATTTGTTATTTGTTATTTGTTATTTGTTATTTGTTATTTGTTATTTGTTATTTGTTATTTGTTATTTGTTATTTGTTATTTGTTATTTGTTATTTGTTATTTGTTATTTGTTATTTGTTATTTGTTATTTGTTATTTGTTATTTGTTATTTGTTATTTGTTATTTGTTATTTGTTATTTGTTATTTGTTATTTGTTATAAAGAGAACATTCAATCCCCGTCCCTTGGTGGATTAGTATCGTTTTATTCCCACGTGGGTTCGCATGATTCTGTGCTGTTTCGCTGACCGTCCCATGTGTACGACCAACAGAGATAGCAATCAACTTGGCTGACAATTTAATTGCAAATTACTCCTGGCGAATCACAGACACGCCAACCACCGAGCAGACAGACAGCAGCAGGCATCCATCAGAGAATGGCAAAAAGACACATACTGACTGAACTGACCACTGACTCTGACCGGGGGGTTGGCTATAGAGTAGCACACGATAAACAAGACAAGCTGGCGCCATCTGAATTGCTTTCGAGTAAGTGCAGTTTTTATTTTGTGCACAACTTTCACCCCGCAAAGTCCCAAATCGATTTGTGGGTACACACTCGAAGGACAGCTCAGCCAAAAGGACTTTGTGTTTTTTTTCCTTTGTCCTTTCGCTGCATTAACAGCAGCAGTAAATTGCGAATAAGCTTGCATGGCTGATGAATAAATGAAATTCAATTTATTTCACCGCAGACTAACCTCGGTGTGCTGCCGAAGTAGCACGTACGGATATTACGAGTGCTATGTTACTTTCAATTGCGACCCGCTGATTGAATTAGATTGCGATTCGAATTAGCGCAAATTTCAATGCATTGTTTTTGTAGGTGAGGTCGCTTCCAGGAATGCATTTAGCGCTAACGTGCTTTATATGAAGCAATTGCCCAACGGGTGAATGAAAACATCATTTTTCCTGGAAAGCGTTATCAAATATGGACAGGTGTGCGAACAGTTGAACTATCGCTAAAAAGCAATCAGTTTCGATGTTTTAACTGTTGCATGATGCGTTTGTATATTCCCGCACCATGTAGTGAAGAGTGTTTGATGTCACTTACATGCCTTTTAATGCATTTATCTCCGGCGTTTCTAAAGATGGTTTTATTTTTGGTAAGATGATTTGTATTATTGTATTTCTTATATAGGCTTCAAGATGATTTTTCTTATTACCAATATGTTTTCAAAAATTTGTTTGCTATGTAATTTAGAAATGCAATGTTTTTAATGCAATGCACTTACTGAGGGAAAGTCCTGAGGACTTTGAGATCGGATTCAGAGGACTTCAAGTCTGGTTCTGTAAATTTCCGCGAAAATGGTGGTCCTGTGCAGTTTTGTTTGGGTGGTTTTCAATCATTGTATCTTTAGCTGAGAGAATGATCACACAATCTTTAGGGTTTCTGATCAAGGTCCAACATTTATTAAAGGTCTTCTGCCTATTTCTTCGGAAATATTGGCTGCTGCCATTTTATTCATCTTTCATCAGTCCACATTTGATGTTCGATTTCAGATAAGTCACGAATATGGATTTCCGGATAAACTGTCTTGATTGGTTTAGCCGGCGATGATAAGAGTAATGTGCATTGTCCGAGTATCTCCCTTCGAATCATAAAGGGGATAACGACAACATTCTATGACCACCAATAAAATATGAAAACCCAGAGGGACGTTTAGGCCATAAGTGTGTTTATTGTAACATAAATCTTCAATTACCATTGAACGCTATTCAATTTCAAACCCGTATCCGTGAACAATTCACCTACACAGCGAAAAAAGCACATTACGCCCTTGAGATAACCTCCATCGAGCAAAGGTCAGTGATCGACTTTTTCGTCTCGTTTTAGCCTACATGTTCCGAAGTGCATGGACGAAAAAAAAAATCCTTTTCCAGCATATCGTTGCACAACCGATTCAATGCATCCCTTCTCCATAACGACCAGACGAACATCATCCGAAGGCACGACCAAAATGTAGCAGAATAAGAATCAAACACAACACACACGCCTTCTCTTCTTCAGGCCCAAGTCGTCTTAAGGGTTGAACTCGAAAACGAATTTCCTCGACTGTTTCCTTTCAAGATTCGAGGATTTTTTACTGCCTGTGTGCCATGTATGGTAGATAAAGGGACCATCACGTGGCGACGAATGGCATCAGATATGTACGCGCGCGATAGGCAGGCAAACGTTACCTACATGTAATCGCGTTTCATGTGTCAGCAAACTGCGTAGGATGCACTGTGAAATAACAAAAGGGAATCTGGAAATCCAATACGACCAAACTGCATTCCACTGCGGGGTTCAAATGGATCAGGTTTTTTTTTTTATATATTGGACAGGACTTACGAATCAAAAAGGAAAAAGAAGCATTCCAGCAGATAAAAGTGCATATAAAAAGGGCCATAAGATATCCAAGGCGCGGGATGGGACAGAGACTAAGCTGACCGCTTCGGATCGAAAAAGATTTCTGATTTTTCACGAGTGAATTGAGAACACCTGAAAAAGGGTCCAAGTTGGGAAATTGTAAACCCATAAAAATGACACCGAATACGCTTCTATTGTTCAAGGAAGATTATTTTATGCGGTCAGGTTGAGGTTGAGAAATGATGGCAATTTTTTGTAAAGACCCAAACATCCAACTGCTTCAGTCATTCAACTGCGATTAGCATAATTTTGCAAACTTATGTCATTTTTCGCACGCAAATGTCCCATTATCCCCCCACCTCAATCTTTGAGTTTTACTTCATCGCCGAAAAGTCCTTCGCTGGGGAGACTAGTAGCAATCCCACTTTCATCAGCAACGTCGTCGTCTGTGGATGATAAAGTGCTATATTATATAGCCTCGAAGAAAACGAAGGGAAAGCTAGAGTAAACTAATTAAATTTAATGGCCGGTGTCCGCTTGGGATTCTTGCAGTATGGTCAGCGTGGGGTATATCCCCTCCAGCAGTCAATAAGCCAAAATCCTTTAATTTATATATTTCTGCAACTCGTCGTCCTTGCCAGTCACATCTTCCAGACTGGATTAGGTGGTTGACGAGCGGCTACTAAAATCGAAACATACAGACGACGGCGGTGGCGGCGGTGGGTCAAGGAATGTGCACCCCTCTCTTGCACTAATGTCGTTCGCTGGATTCCCTACCCTTTCAATACACAAATTGCTTTGTCGATGAATATTAATAAGCAAACAGCCGCTGGCTTCTACGAATAATAATGGAATAAATTGCAGCGCAAATCTGCGATTTCTTGTGTGGCAATTACTAATCAAACAAAGCAAAATCAATAGGTTAGTTTTCCTGTCATGTCGCATTCGGAATAGACCTGAATGCAAATATTTAATGACATTATTTGCAACGAATTGCCACAGAAAAGAAACGGGAAAAGCAAAATGGAAAATAATCACTGTCGCGACTTTTGTGCGAGTAGGTTCGATGTCAATAAGGTCCATGGAAAATGCATATGTATGGGCATTATAGGATAATGTATGAATGTTGATGAAGCATTGGAGGGAAATGATTGCGGTAATTGTGATGACTATCTATAGGCAAAAGGGATCCAATTGCTACTTTCAATCAATAGATGGTTTCCATCGACTTTTTCAGGTCAGAACGAAAATGTCATCCAAAAATATGAGGTTTTAATATTTGAATATTGAAGGTTGTTACGGTTGTGATTAAATATTACAGTGTGCGTCATAAAACAAATGCGAAAATCCTTATATGTACATTTTGTATGAGAATTTTTATGTGGCGATTTAAATCGGTACTGAGGGTCCACTACACTGCCAAGAATCGCAAGTCAGTCCCATCTGCATTTTTATCAATTTTGAGTTAGCACCATTATTCAGTTTATCATTCTATGTTTTTTGAGATGTGCTATTGAAAAAAGGTGGTTTGTTCAAGAAAAATGAAAAAAAAAATACCAAGTCAAATTGTCCCACAGCGAAAAGTAACCGCAAGTCAGTCCCATTAGAAAAAAATATATTGGATTTCATTATTCTTCTTCTTCTTCTTCTTCTTCTTCGCATTTCAAGCTTAATGCATATCGCATATTATCTTATTGCGTGCTCTCAACTTAGTGTTCTAGATGCACTTCCACAGTTATTAATTGAGAGCTTTCGATGCCTGTACCATTTTTGCATTGGTATAATTGTGTGGCAAGTCCAATCATACTTCTATGCCCAGGGAAGTCGAGAAAATTTCCAACCCGAAAAATTCCTAGACCGGACCGGGAATCGAACCCAGCCACCTCCAGCATGGTCTTGCTTTGTAGCTGCGCCTTTACCGACTGAGCTAAGGGAGGCCCCATTTCATTATATAAACTATAAAACGTCACAGATATGTTTTTAGGATTGCTTCTATAGAATTTAAATAGTTAGACAACACATCGCATCATGAGATTTGTCTCAAGACAGATTTCATCCACGTTCCGTAGGGTATCTTTAACATGATGTGGCCAATATAGTTCTTACGATACTCAGTTTGACCGCCAATGGATATGGCTTTGAATTCTCATGTGATTTGATGTATCGCTTGATAGATTTTGATTTAAAAAGGATTTACCACTTCCCCGGGAATACTCGGAACATGTCCGTATGTGGCCAACATGGTGCTGGTCACTTATCATGACTCTTATTGATCTTATTTTTGTATTCTCAAGTGAAAGGTGGGTTTGTAACGTTTGGCACTGGTCTGATGAAGACCCATACTCATACTCACCGGAATATGTTCCGGCAATGGCCAGCGGAACAAATCCAGAAACATACAATAACGTTCTATGGGACCATGGTCTCTTTCTATTGTTCAATACTGTGATGAACTAATGCAGCATCGTCATGGAATTGTGACTGATTTGCGGTTATTTTTCTCATTGACGTTAAATGTAATCGCAAGTCAGTCCCAATCAGATTTTGGCCATAAAATAAAAATTTCACGAAATTTTATCCAATATTTTTTGGTAAATATAGATGCATTCTATCACATTGTACTATTATTTTTAAATTTATCCCTCTAAAATAAGCGTCAAATCAGAAAACTCGTTAAATCTTTGAACGCTGTTTTCTCATTTCTAGGTTTTTATAGATGGGACTGACTTGCGATTATGAGCAGTACAGTTAATTCAATTTATTGAAGGTATTGTTTCACCACGTTTTTTTTTTATGTATTTAGCGTCTACTTAGGTTTATTACAAGATCTTTCAAAAGGCCCGTTCTAAAGCTGGGTTTAGACTAGGCAAGTCAAATGATCAACTCAGTTGAATTCAATTTGCTTGAAAAGTTGAGCCTGGTTCAACTTTTTTCAATTCAAGTGTGTTGATCAAGTCAGTTATGCCATTCAACACGTTTTACACGGTTTACACGTTCAATTCGCGTTCAAGTCAGTTGAATTCAACTGACTTGATCAATTGACTTGCCCTATCTAAACCCAGTTTAAGAGTTTTTCGTACTTTTCAAAGGTACACGCAACCAAAAATGTATTACCTTAGTGGCATCTCCTTTCATCCGAAAGATATACGTTTACATTGCACATGGTATAATGTCCATTTTATTTTGTGTTCTGTCTTCGCTTTCGACTATACCAGAAAGCATTAAATGCTTTGTGTAATAAAATTTTTATTTATAACTTGGTAGAACGACGCACACACTTGCCACAATTCTCTCCAATTCCCGTTCAGTAGAAAAAGCATACGAAGTCGAGTATGAGAGATGAGCGCTTCTTATTCGCTTTTAGTCAATCCATTCCGACGCATGGAGAGAGCAGTAGAGAAAGCAACGTTTGTGATTCGCGCCCAGTCGGCAATATTTTTTCAATTTGTTTCGACTTTTTTCACTCACTAGTAGGGTAGAGAACTACTTCGGCCTAATCGCCCATTTTAGGCCTATCGAACAGAAAGCTTTAAATAAATCCATGAAATCAAAGTTAACTAGTCCATACATTTTTTTAAAATTTGTCTACGATTGATTGACGACATAAATAAATAAATAAATAAATAAATGCGTTTGGTACGATACATTAGTTAATAAGCTTCCGAACGAAGTAAATGAGAACGCGTGATATGAATGTTTGCACCCATTATTCCCAAAAACAAAAGAAGCGTTCCGACCGAATCAATTTGTATCTTCATCCGGTAGGCCGAAGTGAATTCATTTGCGTTTCAATTGCGTTTCAATGCGTTAGGCCTAGTTTAGAATCCGTAGGCCGAGTTTGGCGTCAGGAAGTAGTGTTAGACTTTTGACAATATCTCAACGATTGGTTTCTCTTTATCAAATCTTTTGGTACGTACGGAAAGGTTAATAAATTTGAAAGCCATCAGTAATAATAACATTCCGTTTGGTGCTAAGCTGCGCTAGATTAAGAAAGACTAAGTGCGGGTTGTGCCTAATAGGCCGGAAATGGGGTAGTTAACCCTATACTTCACATTTCTCTTACTACATTTTCTTGCATAGGAACGCAGCTCGGTATATCTCATCCTCCGTTCATGTGGTCTCCACGAAAATTCTGCGATGATGCATCTCTCATCATTGTAAGCTAATCTTACATCCGCTGGTTGGGTGTGTAGCGAATGTATCGAAAATAAGTTGTTAACAATTAGTTCTATCCAAATCCGTTAAAACATATTTTAAAATGAAAAAAAGGTTTTTCAATTATTTATGACATGTCCTTTTAAGTAAGACATCAAATCAAGAAAACTGGCAACTCTGCCAGAATCCAAGCATCAGATACAGTAGCGCTGCGCTCGAGCGAAGGTACAATTACTGCATAGAAAAATTAGCAAACACACAAACCTTTCTTCTGAGGTTGTAATCTTTGCTATCAAATCGTTCGAAGCATTTACCTTTGAGCGGCAGATGACACGATTGTGTCGGTCTCATAGCGGTCGTATGAGAAAGTTAAAGAATTGCCAGTCTTATAGATATGTTGTCCTCGGTTAAATTCAGAAAAACAAATTAAAAGCTATTCTTGTAGGTACTCTTATGATCTTAGATTTTGACCTTCTAATAAATGTTGGACAGTGTGTCAAATCAGGGTTTTCGCACTTTTAGGACGCATCATAACATTTATTGAAGTTGTTTTATGATCATAGTAGCTTGAGCATCCATGGAAAAGGCTGTGATGAACACACCAATTTTCAATTGTTTTGGCCTAATTTGAAATCAATTATGTACGTCATTCTGGCAGAAAAATATTTAGATATTTTGATTTTCGTAGAGAGTGACGCAATTCAACTACACCGTATGAAAAATTCATGTAAATTTCTGCGAGATATAGCGCACGCTGAATGCCAATTGTTGATGCTGAATGGCAATTGAAAAGAGCATCTTTAAAAGGATTTTAAGACTAAGCAAATAAGGTAGTGGAATTAAATGAAAATTCAGTGCTCAATATTACCTGTAAAATTTCTACCTTTTTGGAAAATTCGTTTTCAATCCTTCGGATTCTTATAGTAATCTGCTTGGAAATCGATTTGAAGAAAAAGTATAAATTTCTTTAACTATATGTTTTGTATTACTTCTGCGTGAAGTCAATGATTTTACATAGTTGAAGATGCTAATTTCAAATAACAGACAGTGGTAATTTTTATACGATAGATGAGGGGATGAAAGTATAGAGTTGATCGTTCCGTTAATGTACGGCAGTGTGAATATTATATATAGAGAGTAGAGAGCGAGCAAGGACAACTTAGAAGAAGGTACGAATCGGGTTTACCTTTATCTCTCTCTCTTTACTAAACTTCTCAGTTGGAGTGATGGTGAGGGGTATCCCTCTCTACCACAACTGGCAAAAAGAGATGATCGAAGATTTTCTCATGCACCTTCGATGTGTGGAAACAGTTCTATCGATTGTATTGCACTCAAGTCGTTATCTGAAGGGAGGCTTCTAGTCGTAGGTTTGGAAAGTGCTCTTTTTGCCAGTGGTAGTGTGGGGGGGGGGGGGGAATACCCCTCACCATCCCTCTCCAACGGGGGAGTTCTGTAAAAAGGGATGATCAAACGAATTTGTACTTTCCTAAAAATGTGTCCTTGCTCGCTTTCTACTCTCTATATACAATTTTCACACTGCCGTACTCTAACGGAACTATCAACTCTATACTTTCATATCCTCATCTATCGTATAAATATTACCTTTTTAGTCTGTTATTAGAAATTAGCATCTTCAAATATATATATATATATATATAAATTTCTATTTTAATATTCCTCTTCGATCCTTGTTTGGACCCTACCCGAGGTAATCCTGCTTGGATATCGATTAGAAAAATTCCTCCTTGATCCTTCGGATTTTTATAGTAATCTGCTTGGAAGTCGATTTTGAGAAACTTGGTTCTGCCGACTAAGCGCAAAAGAAAAGGGCAATCGCTTGATATGCTTACGGAGGATGAGAATGATCCATCATCCAGGCAAAATCCCATTTAACATTCCCGGCTTAATGCCTAAAAGGAAAAGGTTCCCCCTATTGCTGTAACCACTTCCAATTTCCTTGCTCTTCGCAAGGAACTTTTGAACTTCGTTCAATTTTAGATTTCACTTCAAATTGGCCGTCGGGGTGAATGCCGTGTATTGGCTGAAACCTTGGACGGATTCAAACGTCTTCTCATGTAGTTTAGTGAGAAGCAACACACATTTTTAGTTTACGACACTAAAACTGAACTTCTGTTCAAGGTTGTCTTGAAAGGTCTGCCCAGGGGTGAATTCCTGGATTAGATCAAAGATGAATTTACTAAATTACTTGGAGTTGAGCCTATCCAAGTAACCAAAATGAAAATTAAATCCAGTCCTGGCGATTCACGCAACGGGATGTCCAATGATTTTTATTTAGTTCACTCAAGTCTAGTGAACTAAACAACCTTAAGGCCTTAGAAAAGGCTAGCCTTATGCTCCATGTCCGCGTGAAGTGGGAACACTTCAGGAAGCCTGGAGGAAATTTCCAAAACCTCACCCAGTGCCGTAAGTGCCAGGGACAGAGTCATGTAACATGCCTGCTAAATGCATGAATTGTGGTGATTCCTCTCACGTTAAGGAAGACTGCCTTGTAAAGGAAGACCCTAGGAAATTTAAATGTTCAAATTGTTGTGAAAACCTCAAATCCAATTTTCGGGAATGTAAGACTCGCAAAGCAATCCTACAATCTCGTTCTAAGTGACAGGTAGGAAACACTCCACTTTCCCGAACAGGTAGAAATTCCTCTGCTGTTAACAACAGTCAGCGAGGAACAATATATATATATTCGTACCCGTAGGTACAAATATCACCCCTGCTTCAAATTTGTCATCTATACCTGCTCATCTCGCTGCTGACAATGTTCAGCGTGTAAATGGAGCTACCTATGCTGCTATGGCTGGTGGTAATCAAAATTCTATCCAACATAGCTCTAACCGAAATTTTGTTATTTTGACTTAAGAAACAATACTGCTCCCAAAATTGATTTTTTTACAGAAATCATTAATTGACATGATTACTCAAAACTAACTCCACGTTTGATGCTATTCAAACTGGAGTAAAATTTGCAAACATATTCGTCATGAATTTGAAATTCAGTAATGGATTATAATTTCTTTTCTTCTTTTACTTTTTTTTTGATTCGCTATGAAAATTTGACATTTAAGAGGTGCATCGATTAGCTTGGGACAGAAGATAGTACCAGAGCTGAGCCAAAAAGTTGAGCTCGTTTCTTCGGGACCTTCTGGTCTTAGAGTTACCTCTATGGCAATATCGAACATTTATGGAACATAACTTCAATCCAAATATTCCTTTGCAAACCAAATATGATGGTAGTTATGCTCTTGAATCTCTGACTACTTCTACAGTTGAAGCAAGAGCTGCCTCAGTACCAAAATGCGAGGTTAAATTCGATTCAATTAAAATAGCCGACGATCTTCAGCTCTTGATTCGTCTGAAAAGATATCCGTAGGAGGCAATATAAAAAACACGAGATCCATTAATGAAATGTTATCTGGCGGGATTTGCAAAAACAAATTGGAAAGCGAGTATCTACCCTGAGGAACTCAAGTTTTGAAAATAATGTTTCGAAATTAGACCCAAGTTCCAAACCCTCACAAGCTAACAAAATTTTTGAAAAAAAAACCCTCAAAAGCCTATTCCAGCGCTTAAAGAAGATGGTAAAATTTTGATCACAAAGTCGGAAAAAAAGCTCAGAAACTTGGTAAACAATTCGAGAGTTCCCATAATTTCAGTTTGGGTCTTACTAATCCTATTGAGAGTCAGGTTACTCGGTACTATCAGAATATTTTATCTCGGGGTTTGGACGAATGAAGATCCATAACTGAAAAGTTTCATAGTATTAAAGCTCCAGGTGATGATGGAATTTTCTATACCATCATCAAAAAACTTCCAGAGAGTACCTTGTCTTTATTGGTAAAATCATTTATCAGATGTTTACATTTAGCATACTTTTCTGATAAATGGTAAAATGCAAAAGTTGTTCCAATTTTGAAGCCGCTTAAAAATCCAGCTGAAGCTTCTAGCTACCGTTCAATAAGTTTGCTTTCTTCAATAAGTAAACTTTTGCAAAAGATAACTTTTAATAGAATGATGCTTCGCATCAATACAAACTCAACTACTCATCAACTCTTAAGAGTTACCAATTTAATTCGTTCAAACAAATCTGAAGGCTGCTCAACTACAGTTGCTCTTCTAGACATAGGAAAAGCATTCAACATTGTTTGACATGAAGGTTTGATGGCTAATTTGAAAATGGCATCAAAGATTTAAAAAGGAGGTGGAGGCACGACGCCACTAAGGTATCTGAGGATACTGTACGGAACCTAATGGCACGTATCCCACAGAAAGTTCGAGAATTCAACAGACAAAATAATTAACATTCAAATAAGCTACGTTTGCTATCTACTCTACTGAAATAAACTAACGTTTTTTTTGTATATAAAGGGTGTCCCAGAATGTCTAAATACGACGTTGGAACACACCTGCTTGTTTCAGGTGACGTTTAAACAGCTGATTATCATGCTGAATCATTGTTTACATTTCGAACAGCAGTTTTGTGTATCGTGTGTCGGTTCTTTACATTTCCGTGACAATGCGAAGCATTTCTCTGGAAAAGCGCAAACAGATCGTGCACAAATGGTGTACTACAACATTTATCTGAATCAATTAGCGAAATTGGAAGGTGTAAGCATCGGTGCCGTTCGAAACGCGATTCGGAAGTATGGTGAAGAAGCAACTTGTCAGGACAAGCAAAAATCTGGACGTAAACCGAACCCTGTTGACCGAAATCTGGACCGGAAAATCGTGCAAGCTTTCACTCGCAAGCAAAGTGCTTTGGTTCGAGACGTGGTTAAAAAAGTGGGATCCTCGAGGAGTAACGTCCAGCGGGCCAAGGCAAGAATGTGTCTAAAGACGTATAAGAAGCAGAAGAATCCAAATCGAAGTGAAAAACAAGCCGGATCCGTCAAACCAAGGGCTCGGAAGTTATATGACCATTTGATGTGCGGAAAATCGGTGTGCGTTATAATTGATTGCAAAACTCTTCCTGGTGATCAATCAGTACTACACCGTTTGTGATGGTCGAAGTGTTGACGACGCGGATATGTCGATTTTTACCAAAAAATTCGGCAAAAAAAGTTATGGTTTGGCACGCCATTTGTGCTTTGCAAACCGTTTGTGACAACGGATACAATGACAACCGATGTTTACGTGCGTGAGTGCTAAAACAAGCGTCTGTTACCCATGATCCACAAACACGACGCCTCAGTACTGTTATGGGCGGATTTGACATCAGTTCATTAATCCAAAGACACGATTGCCTGGTATAAAGCCAACAAGGTCCAATTCTTACCCAAGGAGATGAGTCCGCCAAACTGTCCCCAAGCCAGGCCCATCGAAACTTTTTGGGCACTGACCAAAGCATATTTGCAGAAACATGTAAAAGCAGCGGATGCTGTTACAAAGTTTGCGAAAGACTGGGAAAAAGTATCGAAAATCGGAAAGGCATCTGTGCTGAAGCTAATGAGTAGCGTGAGATCAAAAATCCGCTCCTTGGCTTAGAACTGATCGTATCTTGGATTTTCTACGTTTAACTGTACGATAATTCTTTAGAGAAGATGAATATGAAATAAAAATCGAACTAGCTGTAAACAGAATAACGTTATCGTTTTTTTAAGTCGTGCTTAGACATTCTGGGACATCCTATATTAAGTGTAGATTTTTTTCCCAACATTATCTTAGTGTCTGAAATTTAACGTGGAAAGGCTTTATTTTATGCACCAACAACAAGGGTTGGTATGTTGGTATGGTATGCAGTTTCTGAAGGCGATGCATTTGTTGGTTGCTATCGACGGGCAAAAATCAAAATGCGGTGATATCAGTGCTCATTACTAATCCGACAAATAACACCGAATTTCTTCGCAATTTTTTCACTGTATAAATACATACTTTAACTCTTTGACAATATGTGGATTGTCAATGGAATTCTATTTATATTCACATTCACACATTCATTATTCACTGGTTTATTGAATTATCATGTACTTTGTCTTTTACACGTTTGATTTGAGTTTTTTTTTATGATTTAACCATTTTGATAACTTTTCCAGATCACAGTTCAGTTTTTCAGAAGCAGTAATAGCATTGTCGAATGCAATAAATATCACAGTGTTTTCAGCAAATAAATTAATATCACAGTGTTTTAGTATTCTCTTCAAGTCATTGATGAATATAATAAATAAAACAGACTCCAGTACGTTTCCTTGAGGAACACCCGTTTTTGTTTCTTTGGCACTTGATATCAAATGGTTATATTTAGTTTTTTGGTATCGGAGATTTAAGTACGATGAAAACCACTGCAGTGCAGTGAATCATAATTCATACTTCAAATCTCCTTCTTCCTCCCCACATTCACAAAATTGTCATTCACTACCCTCTAAAAGACCACGAGTATGCGATTGAATTCCTTTAACTTTAGTTTTAAGACATTATTAAATGTGTCTAACGGAAATGATAATTTACTCCGTAAAGTTTATTCGATTGAGCCTGTACAAATAAAGTAATTAACAAAAAAAAAAAAAAAAAAAAATAACATTAACGTTTGCATTAGTTTCCTTCTAGAGATAGATTCGAATACCCTCTTCAAGTCTAAAAGCACAGCTATCACTTTAAACCGCTTTTCCACATGAATTTTCCATTTTGCAAGGACAAGGATCAACGCACTTTCACAAGAATGATTTTTACGATACACTGATTATTCTGGAATCATGAGATTATTTTCAGAAACATACTCCAAAAGCCCTTTCGCTTTTAACTCCAGAACTTTTTCGTAGAGTGGCAGCATGTTCACCGGCCGGTACTCTTCAGCTTTATTAGCATTTCAGAACCTTTTCAATAGGAACTATCAAAGATTCCTTCCATGAGTTAGGAACAGCACCAGTCATTAAGGAATCATTTATTATTTCAGGTAAAGTGTTCCCAATGGCTTCGAAAGCATCCTTAACAGTGTTCGGAAAATCATTCTCATATCTCATTCATTGAACATCCTTGCGAAAATTAACTCGCGTGCGAATGCGACAAACAAAATTCATGCTTTTCATGTTTATTCACGCACTCACACTCACAACGCAGAAAAATCATCCAAGCTTTAAACTCACAAAAACCACTCAAACGTCAATTGATAGCATGCTTTTGCATGTTGTGTTAGTTTTCGAACCCCTGATGCACAAACAATAGTAATAACAGTTAATAGCGCCGACATATAAAGAAAGTTTTTGACCCTGAAAACTTATCGGTGATTTTTGCGAGGTTGAATTTTGGAAGGCAAAACTCATGGACGCATAAGCTCATGCATGAGATTTCAGTTTTTGAGTTTTTCCAAACACTTCCTTAAGAATTCTTGTGCTTACTTCATCAGATCCCGATTTATCCTCCAAAGACCACACCATTGACTCCAGTTCTTCCCTAGTTATTGGTCTGAATCCTGAGAACTGATTATCCGTAAACATAGTTTCGAGTTCCGTTGGTTCTTCCTCGTTGTTGATCGATACACTGATTTCTTCAATACTATCTACGAAATATGCATTGAACTTTTCTGCTATTTCGGCATCATCATGTACTTCCGTTTCTCCAATTGTTATATACTGTGCAGATGTAGGATACGCCAGAGATCCTTGGTTTTGTTGCTTTCTTGTTGGCCGAATTTTAGCAAAAATTCTAATCATTGCCTATAACAAATAATTATTCAAAGTTTGATGCAAATCGGAGAAGGTTGTGTTTGTACGATTTGTCATTTGGCGTGGAATTGCTCTAAATAAACATGAATTCATAAATTACTTATTTCTCCACAAACGAATAAATTCGCTGTAACTTTAGGATCCCCATGAAATTTCACGGCGAATCGTCCTAAGCAAATACATATCATCTGCAATATTTGCCGAGTCATCGCAGCAGTTTTGCGATTGGCATGGACATGTAAACCTCGCAATCCCATATCTAAAAAATATATTTTTTTCTAGCTAAAAAGAAATCCTGAAGTTGACGATCGAAAATCCACTTAAGCGATCCTTGAAACAACATTAATGTCAGAGAGCATCCCATGTCAGTTCTTCGATGGAGTCAGACACAAGGGACGATATTTTGCACTTGCAAAGGGACAGTGTTCTTTTTTTATTTTCCAAATGCATCATTCAAACGGGATCTTTTTGCTGTAATTTGATGCTCGTACGGATGAGTGGGAATTCTTCGGAACGTTAGCAACATTTTCGCAACGGAATGGGAGAATGGGAGAAATGAAATAAAGAATGCTTCTGCTGGTGCGTTCGTCAATAGGTCAAAGGAAAAGCCAACATAAAACTGTCATTAATTTTATTTCTGGTAGCCAAATGACGGTTCCGATCGAGGGTGTGGAACAATGGAAATGTGAAGTAGGAAAGAAGGTATCGTACTGTGGGTCAGGTAAAATTGCCAGGCGAATTCTGTGTCGATCTGGGAGATATGTCAAGAAGAAGAACAAGCTTTGCGGACAAAGATTTAATGGTATTGAGTGGCGATTAGAATGATGTAGCATAAAATTGTGTTTAGCAGTTTCTTAAGCTGCTCATAAATTTAAAAAGAAAAATTGTTTATGGAAGATAATTTTCTAAATTGAATTCGAATTAATTCCAACACTAATTTGACCCCACTGTGCCGTTGTAAAATGAAAATTACTCAACAATCCATTGCAACCAGTTAACAATGATTAATGACACTTTTCAGCCATCATTTGAGTACCTAATTGCTGTCAAAGTGCAAATGTCTCACAATTTCTCATCGCCCTTTGCACGTTGCTACCGTTATGTCCCCAGAAAGAAAAAAAAAGCCACCCTGCATCTGAAAAAACAACTTTCAGGCCTAACAGACCGGGTCCACTCCCATCGCAGAGCCTAGCAATTCGGTCGGAAATTGCAGTCCACTGTCGTAGGGCCACTACAGTGAAAGGCGCAGTTTCGACTTAATTGGATCAATATTTACATCATTTCATAATTAACGCCGTGCGGTGCACTGTCTTTCGCTAACGGGTTTTCCGTCGGATTAAATTTCCGGTTTTTCGCATTCGATCATAAACCTGGACAAGCGACGACGGTTCCCTTTCCCAACGCCCATTATCATTTTTGGAAGTAGGCTACTTCCGGATGCGCGCGTTGCATTTTTCTGTAGCCATAAAAATCGCTCCGATTCACCGGTAGAGCGTTCGCAGGCGGGAATCAAGCAAGACTGTTGCTCATTTTTTTTTTGGACATTGCAATGCAATTTACTGTGCGAGTCTTTTCCACTAACCGAAAACAGCTTTAGATGAATTAATTATGATATCCATTCGGAAGATGATGACCGGAGGGCCAATTATTTTCTTCCGTCTGACTCATAAATTTTCAAAGTGCAACCGGGCGGCTAAATGGGCGGATGCGTCTACGGTAGTAGACGTGGTCGCGCTGTTGTGTTGATATGCACTCTCCGAGACTGCGGAGTGGATTAAGACTTAAGAGGGCAATCAAATTCAGCAATGGGTCGCATAATTGAGCTTCACACGATCTGGTTACGCGCGGTTACAGTTGAGAAAATTTTACGAAAAAAGCGCATGGCAATTATGAACTCGATGTAGTCATAAAGAAAACGGTAAAGGCATCTGTCATTTTCCGCTTTGAACGGTTTCGAAAAGCATAAAAATACATTCAAAGGTGCGTTTTGATCAAAATTTCTCATGCCCAATGGGCAGCGATTCTTTTGCGCAGGTAGAGGAACATTATCGCAACTTATAAAATGTTTGGCGGTACCACCATCCATCTAACGGCGATTAATGGTCATCACGGGAATATAGGGAACGATTTGTGCGTGTTTGCCGTTTCTTCTTTGTAAGGTAAACTTTGCAGAATGACGAGAAGAAAAATACAGGTAGTTTTTTACCAAATCTTTCGGGATTCGATGATCTAATAAGGATCAGGATGGGAAGGGGATGTTCTGCACACTTTTCTCATCTAACGGGAATCGAAAGATTTATGGTTTTTTAAGATAAACTTGAAAAATCGTTTTGATGTCAAGCAGCTTGGAATTCTTATTTTATTTTCTTTTTCAGTATAAGCACCTTAGGAGGTTACTGTGAGTCCTCCGCCGATAAAATGACGTGTAGTCAGCAATCCGGGTTCAGCGTCATCCAGTGTCCTTAGATGGGTTGTGGGACCTCATACAATTAGGTCTTTCGTGTCAAAAATTTAATGGAATTTGATATGAATTTATGCCAAGTCAAAATTAAGCTTAATTCAGAAGCTATTTATTTTTAATTTTTAGTAAGTAGAACCGTAGAATGTAATATAGAAGTGTATAAAACGGCCATCCGGGGCAAAACACCTCTTTTGCTCTACGATTCCAGAATCAATATAACGGAAAACCTGATGGGTAATCCCAGAAATTAATGGAACCACTCCACTGTGCAAGTTTGACAGTTCATTGTCGCAAATCAATAATAAAAAGAAAATCCAGAAAAACATCCTTGTGACGCAATTTTTTTCGCCATTTTGGTAAGCATATTTTACATTCCTTATTAGGTTTTGGGGTCAATATGACTCGAAATGAACATTCAAAACGGAAACACTTATTACGGTAAGCATCTAGAGATTTGAATTTCAAAGACTTTTGCTATTTTCTGAAGACTTACATCCCTACATTTAAATAATTTTCTTTGCACGTGTCTGAAGGGGTGAAGAAAAAAAGTTACAAATAAGGTATTGATTTATTTCTTGATTTATTTATTATTGTTTGTCAACGGATAAAATATATACCCCAATAACAGATAACTTTATCATACAATATTAAAATAAACATATTCGATTACTTACTTACCTTACCAATCAGGCTAAGGCCTTGTTGTCCTCTGCTTGAGCTTGAGCTTGAGCTTGAGCTTGATTGACCGCCCACGGTTGCTACTCTGTTATTGCCAGATCAGCTGTAATTACACAGAGAACCAATAGACGATGCTTGGGACTAGCAATCATCCTCAATGTGTAAAAACTGGTTATCTTAAATTAGGCAATACCAGCGCCGGCCGCGCCCAAACACAGGTCAAGAAAGGAATGGGAAGGATTGTGTTGACATGACACTCGCTTTGATGGAAGCCGAGAACACCTCTGCACTTCCACGAGGAATCACTGGGATGTTGGATAAGAGGGTTGGGTTTGCAGCAGGGTTCGTTTTGGTAAACGATAAGCTGAATTGATGCCCAAACGATCATATAACGCGAAGGAGCTTGGGACTAAACCTACGGTCTTCTGCTCAGTAAGCAAAAACGTTTGCCACTAGGCAGACGAGCACCTTTTTAATCACCGAGTTGCTGTTATTACCATGTAGTTATATTAACAAATAAAACGATTGATGAATCTTGAATGTGGATGGGCCTGAGATTAGACTCATGATGTTCTGCTCAGTACGCAAAAACGGTTGCTCTAAGGCCACCGAGCCCCTCATATCACATAATACCGTTGCTCAAATTTTTGTATCCATTCAAACCCGGAACCAACGACAACAACGAGTTTCGGAAAATACACGATACACAAGCGATTTTACCATAAATCTCTTTGATATGTAAGGACCTGGGACCGCGTTTTTCTGCTCAGTAAGCAGGCCACTGTAACCGACGATCTTTCAAATCCGAAAACTAAAAACTACGAAAAAGTACTTAGGCCTTCATTAAGTTCCACTTTCACGCGACGTTCAATGTTTCAATTTGCTCTTTACGTATTGTTCAGGCTATAAATAGGCTCTTTTCAAAAAATACGCGAGAAATACGCACAATCGTCGCCTACCTCGCAAAACTGGTTCCAAACGACAACAAAGGCATAAGCAACGATGGATTGTTGAACTTTGCTGGCTGGTGTAGTGCTGCTGAAAAAAGATAAGTCTATTATTTTGGTTAGTGATCGTTTGGATTTGGGTCACCCCACGTTGTGTTTAGGTTAGTATAAATAAATAATACTATTTAGTCATATAAATCACCACAGCTCATTATCTTCAGCGTTATCGGTTTTCGTTTCTGGATCTTTAGTTGTCTCTGTGATATACTTACTTGCGGCATACTATTTTGGGAGTGTATATGAGCGTGTACGATGTACGGTAGCTCATCTCTCATCGTGATGGTGGGACATAGTAGACAAATTAGAGAGAAAACAAGGAGGTATTAGTATTAGTTATATGTAAACAAACAATACAAAAGAAGAGAAGAGGAAAGAAGAGCAGACAAATAAAAAAGGGATGAAGTAGATAACAAATAAAAGAAACGTAGGCAGATTATTAGAAAAGGCATTATCCGAGACTCGGCAATCAAATGTCACTCCCGCCGAGATCTCAGCGAAACCCCCTCCCCGCCGAGACCCACACAGCCGAGCTCGGTAGAAAAAACTAAGTGTGTAGATAGATTAGTAGGAAAATAAATAAAACTACTTTATGACTCAAAGTGCAATGAACGAGCGTTAGTTTCGGGATCATTTCAGTGTTAGAGTTATGTTAGTTTTGATCCGTAATCAGCCCTGCTGACCCCTCCAACATTAGTTGCAGGCAGTGGTTGTTAGATAATGCGGCTTTGTAACTACTACTATTTTAGAGGTATGATTCGTCAAGTTTATACAACTCAATGTTTCAATTGAGCCAAACTATCTATCTTACAATTACAAAAGCAAACCGAAACTTACAATTATATGCAAATGCAAAATGAAAGTTGACAAATCATCGTCAATCCCCTTATTACAGGGCAGGGCCTGACGATTTGAATCTAATTTAATTTTGATCAGTGAACGGGCACCATATGGTACATTTTCTCAACATGAACCTATCATTTCCAGCCTATCTGAACTATTTAATAAATGGAAGCCATAACATGGGTTACGCTCCCCCTAAGCGGGCCCTCTGCATCCTGTCTCTGTCTTATCTCAAATACAAAATGCCAATGGTATGAATGTATCTATATATATTGGTCAGGCTTCAGAATCGTCCAGTGGGCAGTGCGCTCTACACTCCAAGTTACCTTTTTTTCAAATTTACCGCAAATTTGATATTTTACCCATTGAGTGTTGATTAGTCACAATGAAAAATTGTGACAGAAGTTGAGGTTACTAGTGTATTAAATAATCTAGGTCCTATTTAGGATTATATCTGAAAAATCCAAATCTGGCCAACGCCCACCTTAAACCTAAACCTGTTCTAATCCACCTGAAATGACTAACGTATGGAAGACTTTGACTACCCAGCCATGCAATAGTCTCATTCCGTGCCTTATGGCAACTTGATTAATCTATTGCGCTCATCTTCTTGCACCACCCAGGGGAGACTTGGTCCTGTACCCAATGCTTAACTTATCTCCTTTCCACTCAGCTACTCGCAATTTCTTGTGATATAGTGGGCGGAATATTATTATATGAGACAATTCAATGCAGACGTCTTTCCAAATTTGGCAGATCGACAGGTAATCGGTGAGTTACCACGATAGTTGCTATTCAACAACTCGACAACGTCCCATCGTCAACGCCTGCTATGAGAATTTCCCATTGCAGACGCCAACGAAATGACGTCATCGAGCTATCGATCAACTACCCTGGTTATCGCCTGGTACCTTATAGCACGATGCTAGGAGGCGAACCGGAAGAATCGATGAGCTACCTCCCCCGCTAAGGCCTTGTTGTCCTCTGCTGTCCAAAGAAGTCGTCTCCACTCTACTCGATCCATGGTCACACTTCGCCAGCCTCGTAGTCTGCGAAGGGTCCGCAAGTCATAGATTAATCTATCGCAACCCGGGAAGCCGAGCTATTTGCAGTTCCATGTTCCGAGTAGTCCTTATTTCGTCGCATAGGTCTGTGCCGATTGTTACGATCCGTATTTCTTTCTTCAGTATTTGCAACTTTGTTTTTTTTTCAGGGCGGCTTGCTTCGATTACTTAACTAGTGTAATTCGTTTATGGAACTCAATATAGTTAAACCAGCATGGAGACAGGTTAAAGTAATAGCTATTTAAAAGCCTGAGAAACTAGCGTCTGATCACAATTCTTACCGTCGATTTCTATGTTATCATGCCTGAGGAAATTATTAGAAAAAATGATTCTATCAAGCCTTAACCTGCTTTCAAATACGCTAACAACCTGCTTTCAAATACGCAATTTGGTTTTCGAAAGAGCAAAGGAATAAACGATTGTCTAGCGTTGCTTTCATCTGATATTCAACTAGCCTCTGCGCACAAAGAGCAATTGGCTTCAGTCTTTTTATTTTTTGGATATTAGGCAAGCATTCGATTCAGTTTCCATAAACATACTGTCAGTCCGTCTGCACAGTATTGGATTACCCAGTATTTTAAATAATTTCTTGCATAATTTGCTGTCAGAAAAAACAAATCACCTTCAATCTAGGTCAACTGACAACTTCTAGAATTAGCTACATAGGCTTACCCCAAGATTCATGTTTAAGTCCCTTACTTTATAATTTATATGTCAAAGATATTGATAACTGCTTAGATAATCGTTGCACGCTTAGACATCTTGCAGACTATGCCGTGGTTTCCCTGAGAGGTCCACGTGCGGAAATCTTGCAAAGACCATTGCAAAATTCCCTAGATAATCTGTCCTTCTGGCCAAGAAATTTGGGGATCGAGTTTTCACTGAATTGATAGTGTTCACAAGGAGTTCAAAACTGAATTGGTAGTGTTTACAAGGAAGCGGTTTCCAGCCTAACTGCGTCTAAATCTTTTACGCAGAGACATTACCCAATCTTTGACCTTAAAACCCCTGCAGAACCGTTTCTGGGAGCTCTCATTAAGAGTATTGATCAAACGTAGTGTCAGTAACAACATTTTGATTGAAAACTTCGAAGTCTAGATTCGTGCAAATCTACCTTAATTATAAGTCATAGGATATTAGCCTTCCGTTTTATAACCCCCTCTCGTGTACGCTTTACTAACTACAGTTTTCCTATTGACTATGATCTCTTCATAAAACAGGCTATTCAAGGAGTTCCAGATCAACTTCGAACTATCTCAATTTCCCGTATTTTTGCTGAAAAGTACCAACAAGTCAATTGCAATAGAAGATTTTTCACTGATGGATCACGTATTGATGGATTCACTAAATAGCTTCGGTGTCTTCAATAAATACTCAACCGCCTTCTGGAAACTTCAGGAATCTTGTTCCGTTTATGTTGCTGAGCTAGCAGCAATCAACTTTGTATTGGGGATGATTTCCGACATGCCCAAAGACCATTACTTCATCTTCTCGGATAGTCTCAGTTCGATTGAGGCTATTCGGTCGGTGAAACAAGGTAGGCACTCATCTTATTTCCTTTCAAAGCTAAGGGAGCAGATGAGTTTGCTGGTCGAAATATCATTTATATTTACCTTTGTATGGGTCCCCTCACATTGCTCAATCCCAGGCAATGAGAAGGCAGATTCTCTCGCAACAAGGCAAGATTTATGATAGAAGAATTTCACATGATGAATTTTTCCCATTAGTACGTCAGAGTTCTCTTCTAAGTTGGGAAAACGATTGGACAAGTTTTTCTCTTGGGCGGTGGTTACATTCCATCACTCCAAATGTTTCTTCGAGAGCGTGGTTCAAAGGTCTGGATGTAAGTCGGGGATTCATTCGCGTGATGTCAAGACTTATGTCCAACCACTACTCGCTAGACGCACATCTCTACTGAACCTCGTTGACAGCAATATCGATCACGCAGTTTGGCATTGCCCGGGTAATGACGCCTCCAGAGCACGACTATTGGATATCCTAGTGGCCCGAGGTAGACAACCCTTCCGTGAAGTAAAAGATGTATTAGGAACCCGTGATCTTCCCTACATGCAGGTGATCTACGAATTCCTTTGTTTGTCTGATGTTAGAGTTTGATGTAACCATGCCCTCCTTTCCAAACATTTTCCAGCCATTGTGTCCCAGTCTTATTATCCACCTGTTTCTGTGCTACTTGCCCCTGCCTAGTCAGCATTTGGTCAACCGTTGGAGAGTGGTATCTGAAGGAGGCTTGAGAAACCTGTTTCCTACCTAGTTCCTTCCAATCGAAATTGTTACCCATTAACATCAAGCTCGCCACAAGTAATTGGTACCCAATACTAACCTAGATTTACTGGTGTTTAAAATGTTAACTAAAAAATTGCGGATTTTTGGCTCCACAAAGTGTCACATACGACTGCGCCTAGTAATTAAACGAATTAGTTAAAAAAACATAAACGTATTTCTAAAGAATACTTATTTTTCTCACGGGACACAATAAAGTCAACATTGTAACAATTATTGAAAACTCGGCACATGCTCAGCACTGGTTCGTGTGCACCATAGTTGGTCATTAAACGCCGATTGTTGAAGAAAGCATGCATACAGAGGTTGCGTTGACAAATGTTAATGTCAAGGAGACTAAGAAGTGTAGAGCAATCGACGCTTCCATGCAGAAGATCGCCGATGAAACACGCCGTAGCTACCCTAGTAATACACCCTACCCTAGTAACACGCTTTAGGTACCTGCGTATTCCTCCCAGTAGTCCAAGCCGACGAGCTTACAGCGACTTCTATAGCTCGCTAAACTACGTGGGTCAAGCCAAGGAAAATGTCGCAAAGCAAATCGAGCAAATTTTCGCTTAAGAGCTTTAATCCTCTGGATAGCGTTTTGATAGAATGGAGACCAGACAACGGCTGAATATTCCAGTATAGGGCGAACAAGAGAACCATATAATGCCTTCAGGCAACCCAAGTAACAAATTTGGTTTTATGAGGGTTCTGTACTCCAGGATTTAGACTTGTAGTATACTTTAAAACCTCGATAAAACATACAAAGTTACTTGGGAATACACGTCCTTGAAACTTTTGGCGAAACGGAATAAAAATCCTAGGTGCGATGAAGTTTTAGATACGGCATAAGCGGTGTGGTCCTTGAACGTCAGCTTGGAGTCAAGCATGACGCCCAAATCCTTTTCACGTGTCAAGCTCATCCCTTTTAAGGCGTAATCGTGCAAGTACATCGCATGTTTTTGACCGAAGGAGATGGCCGAGCACTTGTACACATTTAATGACATCCTGTTAATCCGGCACCAATAAACGAAATTCTCATTCAATTCCAATTCCTGTTGTGGGAAGTGAGCGTCTTGAGGTCTTTCTTTTACGTAGTAGAGCTTTAAGTCGTCGGCGTACGATAGGTTAAGGCATTTGAGGATCAGATTTACATCATTCAAATACTACAGGAAAAAGAATGGCCACCACCTTGAGCAACACCAGATGTAACGGAGAACGGTAGGGAAGCACAATCGCCGATCTTAACAGAAATAGATCTGCCAGTCAGATAGGAACGAAACCAGGTTAGTAGATTGCCGTGAACACCCATTTTGTCATTTTTAGCGATAGCAATGTCATGGTTCATTTTGTCTAAATCAGCAGAGAGGTCGGTATACTTGATGGCCACGCTCGATCTCACGGATAATGAACAATGTAATGGCGGTTAGATTGGTCGTCGTTGATCGCTTGGACATAGCACCGTGTTGATTATCCAACTTTTCCAGAACAATTAGCTCAAATAGTTTGGAAATTGCACTTAGTGCAGCTATACCGCGGTAATTAGCAACTGTCCGTTTGCACCCCTTTTTGTGAACAGGGAAAACAAAAGAATCCTTCCAGTACTCAGGAAAACCGCCAGAGGTCAATGACAGGTTGAAGACCGTGGTTAAGGGCGTCGCGAGAGTGTTTAAGTAGCGTTTTAGGACTAGTGAGGGAATACCATCAGGACCAGATCCCGTTGAGGTCTTCATCTGCTTACCGGCTGAAATCACCATTTTACTGTGGATGGTGAATGGAGAGCTGAACACAGACGAATGTGGGACGTTACTAGTGGCAGATGCAATATCCTGTGCATTAAGAATTTCGTCTAAAAAAATACTGCTGAATTGCATACGGAACGAGTTGGTGATGTCGACAACAGAGTTGGCATTCGTAACGCCGTAAAAATGCCAAGTGATGCGTTCCAGTCCACACTAGCGATAAAGATATTCATTCTCTCAAAGTCTGCTTTGAAAAAGACGTAGTAGATGTTTTCGGCGTAGTTAAGAAAGCGATTCTCAGGTTTGATTCCAAGCGTCAACAGTAGAAGACAATGATGTCGGCAGTTTTTGACGAGCGGTGCCGGAGCATGAATGACAGAACAACTTTGTTCCAATTCTTCGCTGACTAAGCACAGATCGAGCAAACGGTTGTTTGCATACGGAATGCCATTTACTTGCTGAAGCCCTGCGGTAGAATACGCGTCTAGCGTCGAGAGCGATACTGATCTGAACGATAAACCGGAGTTATCGGGAAAGCGAAAACCATAAGAGTCTCTTAGCTACGATATGGTACTGAGATTGAAGTCGCCCAGGATGACGATGTTGTCTCTGACTCCCATATGAGAGACAATCCAATCCAGAGAAAGTGCGTGCTTCTCGATAAGGCTGCAGTCGTTAACGCAGATAAAGGGTGTGCCATTCTGAGTGGAAATCGCCACCCACAGATGCTCAACCGTGGAATCTTCAGGTGGTTTTAGTAACCGAGATATGAAGTTGGAGCGAACGGCCAAAAGAATCGGCCAGTAAACGAAATATGTGTCATCGAACAACTGCTTTGACAAAGTGTTTCCGTAAAAGCATAAATGTCGTAACAAGCGTCACTGCATGCTAGTTGGTACTCAGCTAGGAAACTATTATTACCACCAACCAACGTTCTGGTAGTACAGTAGGACTTGAGATACAGGTGCACGTGGAACAGCAGTCGGCGATCTGGAAATGTTGGCGGCATCACGCCAAGCAACGTAAAAAGAAGAAGGATACTTGCCGTGGATGGCAGCTTGGAAAGCCCTGTCCCCAGCACTAGACTCAGGGCCGGGATGACTATGATGGCGGTAACTAGCGAACTGAGCAGGGATGGAACCAACAGTGGGTGCAGCTGAGCTAGGTGGGTCCAGGGCTTCCATACTGCTTTGTGACGTGCATCCTGGTCAGTTGAAACAACGACCGACAGATCGTGATGATGAGTGTGGAAGTGATGAAGAGCAGTAGGGTTCAATCCGATAATCTCAGCTGACTTCTCCCAGTTCTGGAAAAAGCGACTTGCACTGTTTCGTCATTCGAAGTTCCAGATCCTCCTCAACAAGGTTTGTCGACGATCAATCCTGTTTCCACATGGAACCGTTCTTGTACTTGTTTGTTCCTCTGCACCATTGCCTCATTATCATATGCAGACGATACGAGATGTGAAGGAAATATTCGTAAACACGTATCCATGCATGCATGTAATGTATTTAGGAATACCGATGGGCGTTGGTGTATTTTGGTGAGATCGTTCATTTGGATAGGCGTGGCACTACAAATGTAGCATCTTTGGGCAGATTTTGTAGACGATACCGAGTTGCACATTTTCTCGTCATGAGCATATCATATTTGATAACGATGTTCTTCCAGTTTATCGTCAGCTTCTTCTTCTTATTCTTATTCTTCATCATCTTCTTCTTCTTCTTCTTCTTCTTCTTCGCATATCGCATATTAGCTTATTGCGTGCTCTCAACTTAGTGTTCTAGATGCCATTCCACAGTTATTAATTGAGAGCTTTCGATGCCTGTACCATTTTTTTATTGGTTTAATTGTGTCGCAAGTCCAATCAAACTTCTATGCCCAGGAAAGTCGAGAAATTTTCCAACCCGAAAAATTCCTAGACCGGACCGGGAATCGAACCCAGCCACCTCCAGCATGGTCTTGCTTGGTAGCTGCGCCTTTACCGACTGAGCTAGGGGAAGCCCCAATCGTCAGCTTCAATGGTTGCAAATCTGATATCTGTCGTTGAATGTAGTCGCTTCATTTAAGAACTGAATATGAACTGGACGACAGTAGCGTGTTGAAGGCGGTCGAGGGTTTTGAAAAAGGCACTTCTCGCCACTTCGAGCAATAACGGGAACAATAGATGTAATGAGCATTTTGGAATCCGATTTAGTTGCATCATCACAGTTAAATCGTTGTTTAAACTCGGTGTGCCCTGAGCTGCCATCAAACCCCCATTTAACGAGTAGTATTTGCTTCGATAATTCTTGCAGTATTCGCTTCGATAAATTTTGCTGCAGTATGGTCCAGCAATTCTTGAAGTTTCACTTCGACGACTTTTTCGGTTTATCTGGACAAAATTTCTTGGCAATTCAGATACAAACTAGCATTTCTCGCATTTGCACCATGTCTCATTTTTAGGTATTGAGATTTTGACAAATTGGCATCCAATACCAATGCCAATGCCTTACTATTTGAGTATGGCTTGATATTGGGCTGGCATGAGCCTTGCAGAGTTGAAGGCATTCGTTTGACCCGAGTAGGTGTTGTATATGTGACATTCCGGACAGCAGTATACTATAGCTTCGTTACTTCTCCCGCAGGATCGTAATTTAATTTGAGCTGCGTAGCACACCTTACTTGCTTCATAATCTTTGCGAAGATCAGCTGTCTTTTGCCTTTTAACGCTATCGGTACAGTCGTTTAAAATGTTTAAAATATTCAACGTTCTGCTCGAAAACATTGCCTCTTAAAGTATTTGCACAGGTTCTCTGCGATTATAATACCTTTGAATGAATCTCTGGCATGAGGTCGGCATCGATGACGAGTATGCTGAAAATATGTTGAGCCACAGAAAACCACTGAATTCTTGGTGCTCCCTTGTCTTTACATAAGTGAAACAACTCATGTTATATTCTCTATAAAACAAATAATCTTGTAGCATTCAATCATGATTAAGGAGCTATCACTATAAGGCACAAAAAATAGAAATACGAACGTATCTGCCGAAGTTAAACGTTTTTCGGACTCCATTTTTAACTAATGGTTTTCCATCTGCGGTCTTGTTATCGTGAGTTTGCAACTCTCAGCCAAACTGAGCTGCAAGCTGCACTTCACAATTCACTTTTTTTCTCAACACCTACAGTCAACCCAACAGCTAATTTGTGGAGTCGAAAAAAGCTATACAATGTTGTTTGAATGAGATATGGCGTGTTGGAGACTTTGGATATTGTTGGTAAATGTATTTCAAACATGCCAAGCGTATTACCTATCAGAACCTAATGAAACCACTTGTATTTTGTAGTTTAAAGGCATACTGTTTGTATACCTTATATCTTCTAATAAAATGCGTGTTTTAATGATATCTGCAACTTTCTTGAACAAATCATACTGCTAAAATGCAGCTTTTAATTTTTTCTTACAAAAAATGATTTTTGAGGGGGTTTTTATATAAATGTCAATTAACTAATCATACACTGAGTATACGGTATTGACATCTTCAGCAAAGTTTCTAGTATTTGCATTACCTACAACTTTGTTAAACATATTAACTAGTTTTGGGCATGTTCACAAAATTTTCATTTTCTATTGCCCTTCTAGGTGGATAGATCTTAATTTTACTTACTTCTAAACAAAGCTTATAAAGTATCTACCAACTTCTCTAAAGACATTGCCCTTCCAAAATAATGTTTACATACCCAACATAAAAAACGCACGATTTTGGTAGGTTCCCAACAAACTGGGAACTGGGTTAAAAGCTGAATAAGCTATTAATTAGCTGAAGAAGTAACTTTTTGCCCGAATAAGCTCTTATTCAGCGCTCAATGTTTGTTGGGCTTGAACCACTGTGCAATGGCGTGGCTACACCAAAACGGACAGTAGATAATTGGAGGATGTAAGTCCGAAAGGTATCGAATATCTTTTTTGAGATGGTCAGATTCCCGAGGTAGGTGGTTTTCTTGGTGCTATAAAGCCCACTTTCCTTGGTTGCTGGTTAAAAATCGCTCATGGAGGATCAATCATGCGATATACAATGCAAAGGGTACCCAGTTTTACTGGACATATAGCAAGAAAGTTCTATTAACCTGGTGAACTTAACTTGCCGACTGATATCCTGGTTTTATGAATTGATCCGTTGAGTAGAAGTTTCGTTCGCCGATTCGTGACCCAGTATTCCTTGGTTGACCTTAGTGTAAATAGTTCGTAATGGCGTTAACAATGCGCTTTCGCCATTGTGATGGGGTGTGCTGTTGTTTGTCATGAATTCCTTTCCAGTGTGGTTCTAATCCGGTTCGAAGGACCAACATGTTGGGACCCTTTAGCTTCTTCTTCATCTTCTTCTTCGCATTTCAAGCTTATTGCATATCGCATATTAGCTTATTGCGTGCTCTCAACTTAGTGTTCTAGATGCACTTCCACAGTTATTAATTGAGAGCTTTCGATGCCTGTACCATTTTTGCATTAGTATAATTGTGTGGCAAGTCCAATCATACTTCTATGCCCAGGGAAGTCGAGAAATTTTCCAACCCGAAAAATTCCTAGACCGGACCGGGAATCGAACCCAGCCACCTCCAGCATGGTCTTGCTTTGTAGCTGCGCCTTTACCGCCTTTGCTTCCTTCCTTTGACGACTAGTGAACCGGTGTACCATTTGGGTCCCAGCATCGGGGGTGGGGTGTGGAAAGTCCCTTACTGGATTTGGGTCATCTTCCAACCACAGATGAATATAAACACCATGTTTCAAAAACTACACGATCTATATTTACAACGAACTATATAACAGAATTTTCACATTGACTCTCTATCCACTGTACTGTACTGGCTTGAATTCCAGTCTATTTATGTACTCGTGACCACCGAACTCATCTACCGTAATCAGGCATGGAAAATCATTTACATTCATTTCATGCATTCATTTACATTCATTTCATGCATTCATTTACATTCATTTGACTCTAACTTTTTTCGTATCAACAGCATTCCGCAAAATGATGTACAGAGCTTATGTAGGTTTTCTTATTAGCTACAACTTCTGGCTATAGCTCAAAGTTGTATCTCTTATGCAACATGAATTAGAGCAGACAGAACTTCTTACTGTTTTTCAGTGAATTTAAAATACATTCACTGACAAACAGTAGTAGCTTCTGTTCGCTCTGGTTCGTCATGCGTAAGAGATACGGATTTGAATTGTTTCCAAAAGTTGTAGTTTATAACAAAACCTAAAACAACTAAATACATCATTTTGCGGAATTCGGTTGATGAAAAAAGTTAGGGGCAAGTGAATGTAAATGAATGCACGAAATGAATGCAAATGATTTTCCATGCCTGACCGTAATCAAAATAAGCCATAGGGTAAGAGTTCAGATGTATGGCGTTGCTCCCAAACAGTTAGCCTTTTCTATTTTAATAATTTATATAATAATATATATAATTTATAGCCAATAGTGTAATCCAACAAACAGATGTCATTGCATTTAAATAACGTCTCGCATGGTGGATTAAACGGAGATCTTCCTTAGCATGGGCATTTGATCAACATCTCCCCTACCAAGGCGGAGGTGTCGAATTCCAATATTCTAGCAATTGAACTTTCGCCATAATATGGAGACTAAAGTTCTGTCCAGATTTGGATTTTTCAGATGTTGGAGGCGAACCAGCCCAAGGCTGAAAGCCTCCTTAATAAAGCTAAATAATAATAATAATTTTTCAGATGTAATCCTGGATAGGACCCTGTCATTGAACGTCGCGTGAAAGTGGAACTTAATGAAGGCCTAAGTACTTTTTCGTAGTTTTTAGTTTTCGGATTTGAAAAATCGTCGGTTACAGTGGCCTGCTTACTGAGCAGAAAAACGCGGTCCCTGGTCCTTACATATCAAAGAGATTTATGGTAAAATCGCTTGTGTATCGTGTATTTTGCGAAACTCGTTGCTGTCGTTGGTTCCGGGTTTGAATGGATACACAAATTTGAGCAACGGTATTATGTGATATGAGGGGCTCGGTGGCCTTAGAGCAACCGTTTTTGCTTACTGAGCAGAACATCATGAGTCTAATCTCAGGCCCATCCACATTCAAGATTCGTCAATCGTTTTATTTGTTAATATGACTACATGGTAATAACAGCAACTCGGTGATTAAAAAGGTGCTCGTCTGCCTAGTGGCAAACGTTTTTGCTTACTGAGCAGAAGACCGTGGGTTTAGTCCCAAGCTCCTTCGCGTTATATGATCGTTAGGACATCAATTCAGCTTATCGTTTACCAAAACGAACCCTGCTGCAAACCCAACCCTCTTATCCAACATCCCAGTGATTCCTCGTGGAAGTGCAGAGGTGTTCTCGGCTTCCATCAAAGCGTGTGTCATGTCACCACATCTTCCCATTCCTTTCTTGACCTGTGTTCGGGCGCGGCCGGCGCTGATATTGCCTAATTTAAGATCAGCAGTTTTTACACATTGAGGATGATTGCTAGTCCCAAGCATCGTCTATTGGTTCTCTGTGTAATTACAGCTGATCTGGCAGTAACACCGTGGGCGGTCAATCAAGCTCAAGCTCAAGATCAAGCTCAATATGGAGACTAAAGTTCTGTCCAGTTAGAATCCGGAATCACTTATTGTGTTGCAGCGGCACGGAAAGTGACCGCTGCAAGAATTATTTTACAGCGGTTTGTTTACGGTGCCTCGTGCAGTGAGTCAAAAATTATTCCAGATGTAAGCCGAGAGGAGAGAAAAAATTCTGCGCACCCACGCTGATAATACAACGTGGTTCGCAATAAAAATCGCAAAAACGTTGGAAATCGCCAAATCAACCGTGTATGATGTGCTCAAACGTTTAAGGGAGCGAAAGAGCGTGGATCGAGTGCCTCAAGGTAAGCGTCGTAGTTGAACATCCCAAGTAACATTTCTGGTTTTATGAAGGTTATGTAGACCATGATTTAGACTTGAAGAAAGCTATAAAGCCTCGATAAAACTTGCAATGTTGCTTGGGATATGACCGCAAGCTGAACCAGAAGGTGTTGAGAACTGTCAGAGCAAACCCTGGACTATCAGATAATGAAATCGCACAAAAATACGCTGCTGCTTGCAGTACCGTTCGAAAATTCGTTTGCGAGCAGGATATCGTTCTTATCGAGCCAGCAAGCAACCAAACAGAACGTTGAAGCAAAGTTTCGTCACCAAAACTCGAGATCGGAAATTTTACCAGCAGGTTTTGACGAAGTACCAAGGATGCCTGCTCATCGACTATGAAACCTAGGTCAAAATGGATTTCGGACAGCTTCCTGGCCAAAAATTCTACATGGCGACGGCACGAGGAGATGTTCCTGTGAAGTTTAAGTTTGCTTTTAAGGACAAATTTGCCAAAAAGGGATAGGGATATGCAGCTGCGGAGCAAAGACGAAAGTGTTCGTGACGAATAAGACGATGGACTCAAAGCTGCACAAATGCCTCAAAAACCGCTTACTACCTTTCATTAAAGCCCATAAAGGTCCCGTGAAGTTTTGGCCAGATTTGGCGAGTTGCCACTACAGCCGGGAAGTTAACCAGTGGTACCGCGATAATAACGTAGATTTCATCGATAAAAACATAAATCCACCCAACTGCCCGCAGTTCCAGCCCATCGAGAGATTTTGGGCAATAATGAAGCGGAAGCTTAAAAAAGTGGAAAAACGGCTCGGGACGCGATTCAGATAACCAAAATGTGGAACAAATGTGCCAAGGAGGTTGACTCCGGAGGTGTGCAGCATTTGATGGCAGGAATAAAGAAGAAAGTGCGAATTTTTATTAGAAACGAAGAGAAATGATTGTATTGATGTTTTTTTCTAAAAGAACAGTGAATTACCTTTGTTTTGATGTATTAACCTTATTTGTACGTCAATCCATTACCGAGATACAGATGATTTTATTATTCTGGATTCTAAATGGACATAGCTTTACTAATGAGCATTTCCTGGCCAAAATGCAAATAAAAAAAAAAATAGGCTCGACTTTCTCCAATTTGCACGAAATGTTGCATAACTGTTTGCAAAGGACAACCTGTAAACTGATTATGTGTCAGTAAGTTACAAGATAGAACTCTAAAGACCCGCTTAGCGTTTATCTTTCGGTGAAAATTATCACACAATTCGTGTGTCACTGCATTGAAAGAGAGTACAGGCGCAATCCAATCACCAGCACCGTTTGTGCAATAGATCGCATTGCAATGCGGGCGAAATCATTCCCTCATGTTTTTGTATTTATTGGTAAAAGGATTCCTCTTGCTTCAATCAATATATTAAGGCGTTTATCTGCCCGTAAATCTCATGGCATGATTCGCTGCTGAAGCTTGTTAGATCGTGCGAGCTGATCGATTGCTAAGATAGAAGAGCACTAATCATGGTGGTCTGAAACGCGAATAATCCCGCTTTTCTCTTCAGCCTATTCTTTATTAATCGTAGATAAAAAACCGATAGTGGCAATTCATCTCCCGGTCTATGCTTGTTATGCCACCCGGATCGAAACGACGACGAACCATCGCCAGCCACCATGCTGGCATGAGAAAATCTAATAATTCTCGCACTTTTTCCCTCCCATCATCGTCGATCGTGAACTCCGATACGGGAAATGGCCAAAAGTCGAGCCTAATTCTATTTGGCAAACGGCCCGTGTGGGAGCTAATCGCCTCTCCAATGAAATAACCCCTGTCAGCTCAAGGAATTTGTTTTGCTAATGATCGTTCGTTAATTACAGACTTTAGGTGTCGAGCAGTGTTTTTGCATATCAAAATCGGAACAGGAAGTGGTTGTGAAAGGAGAAACAGAGAGTTTCGTCCCTCTCGCCACCGTTCAGGACCTTGCCTTTACCTGCGGAGAGCTCGCAAATCTAGAACCTGTTGGGCGGTGGGTTCGGTTGGAATCAATTTTATGAAAGTGAAAGAGTGTTTGGACATGTTTTTTCACTCGATTTTCCCTTGTTCAGTACAATCGTAAATGGGCTCAGACATATTAGCATAAGTGTTTGTGTTCAACTGTGAGGAAATTTGTTTACATAATGCTAAATTACAGCAGGGCATTGATGGTTGAGGGTGGAGGAGTATTACCAGGAGTTCATTTACATTTTAATTGCGTGAACATATGTATATAGAAACATTCGAAATGTAATAATAAATCATACAATATCAACTAGAAGTTCATTCACCTCTAAATTCTTCCAGCACCAGCAGAACACCACTTTCGCTTCAAAGTGTCAACAATAGCCGAAAAGTGAAAAACGACACCAGCAAACGAATCCATTTCAATGCAAACAAACGAAATTTATTCAGGTTTTCACCCGCCAAGAGTGCAACTTTGCCTTTCTTGCTTCAAGTCATCTCCTCCTCAAGTTTGCCATCCTTTCACCATACTAAATCTCGCATCTAACCAAAACGGATAATATTCCCATCGAAAGTATAATTAAACATAATTTTCAATTTCAAGGGACCAGCTTCATCCTTCTCGGTGGCTGCGATCCAATATGTTGCAGGTGTTCCATCGAAAATTTTCCCATGCCAGAGCACGGCGACGAGACACCGCCAGCTTCATGGCCGTTAACAGAAGGATGAGGCAAAACATATTTGATTCCGTCGCCCTCTGTGGACTTTTTTTTTCTTCCTTCGACCAAAGTGCTTCGATGCGTTACCTTCTTTTCCTAGTAGAAAGTAAAAAAATGCATAACTTTTTTCCAACTACACGCAATCACGAACGAACCCACACACGCAATGGACCCGAATGGATGAAAGTAAACATGTGAAAGGACTCTCGAACTTTAACCCTTTCTTCGGAAGGCAACGTATAGGAAAGTAGTTCGTCATTCGAGATGCACATTTGTTTGCCCTTCTCACCCAACATATGCGAAGGTTTATTTATTGGAATGCAAACGATAAAGATGACGACGACGACGACGGGTGAAATGTGTAACGAAGAGTGATTGCGTGGGAGCGAAACTCATTTTTCAATTTTGGTGTTTAACCCCTTCTCGCGGGGTTTGAAGGATGTTCTCAGGATAGTTGACCCTGAAGAAAAAGTCAACAATCTGGCATTTCCGATGAAATCGAAATTCGGGAAGCGTCAGCTTGCTGGTGGAGTTTGAACGTCAGTTTTTTTTGTTTGGCTCATTCTGTGATACAATTTCACTGGAAAAGGATGCTAGAATTCGATCATTGACCTAGAAAATCGGGAGTTGAGTGCAGCAGAAAGGATGTTGATAATTTCGGTTTTCATTTCCGCGGTTCTGTAGACGGGACATCTGGGTATAGATTTGGATCCAGTTTGTGACCATGTCACTGATGGATTGATTTTGACGTTTAGGAGTGTGAGCAAAATTACCATCCGGGCTGTTTGTTTTGATCTTGGTTGGTTGAAAAAGAAGCCAGTTGTCGGATCCTATCCTAGGTTCAAATCTAGAGTGAATTGTGAAGGAGAACGTGAGAACTTCAAATTATCCAAATTGGATGAAACATTTTCTCAAAAGTTGTTAATTTTCGCAAAAGACTAGTTCCAGGCCAAATAGGATAAAAAATTCAAATTTGTGACTCAACCTTCTTTGATTTGCATGAAATTGAGCATAATTACGTATCAGCAATCATGTTATTATTTTCAAAATGGCGTCTTCGCACTTGTAACACTAAACCATCACTTCTGATCGACATTACAACTGATACAAAGTTGTTTATAAAAGTAAAGTAATTCTGGGTTAGTAATTTTGAATTCATCGGGACATTTTTGTTTTGTTTTCGTGGATCTCCCAGAAATGATAGAGAAAAATCAATAGACCACATGCTCACCTTGGAATTGGTTTCTTATATTCCGGAATATTGTTCCTACAAATTTATTACCCACATCAAATTATATCTACTTGAGAAAATATGATCAATGGTACTCAAATAAACTATCATAGAGCCACCGTAGAATCAGTTCGGGATATTCCGGATTATAATTCCATTTGGTCAAATTCGATATCTATTATAACCATATCAAGTGGCACATCAAATCATATTGATGAATTTGATAAATGGCACTCAAAACTACATCCAAAGAACCATTTCCAGCATAACTATTCAAATCGATGTATCTGATTTTGTAGACAATCACTTCAAACCGACGATTTGTGGCAACTGCAAGCTCACTCACAAAAACTAACAACACCAGCTAGTAGAGAAAAGATTTTCCTACCTGATGATGACGTTTGTTTGTGTGGGGGAATTAGCACACACTAAGATAAATTTTTACCGAAATCTCAACAGCTGAATGTTCGGTAAACAATTTTACAGATTTCCTGTAATTATAAAAATTACATCTGTGAAAAATTCACAAATATTTGTGAAAAATTACAGGAAATCTGCGAAATTGTTTACCGAACGTTCAGCCCTGTCCAAGGATGAGGGGCTTGTTGATGATTTGTAAAGTGTTGCTATAATTTATTTTTTTGCAATATGTTAAAATTGTAGTTTTTTTTCCAGTTCATTGATTTGAGGGGTTCCAGCGAGTTAATTTCACGGAGCCGTAAATTGTAATTTTATCATAATTTTAATACTAGCATAAAATAAAATAGTAATTTCAAATTCGCTTTTGTAATGCTAAGGTAAATAGTTTGCTTTGAGTGTAAAGTTGGTTTATAAGAAAGTTCTAACAGTTTTTTTCTTGACGGGTCATACCTCTAAAATAGTAGCAGTGGCAGTGTCGCATGTCCTAACAACAACTGCCTGCGACTGGTGTTCAAGGAGCCGACTGGGCTGAATACGGGTCAATACTAACAAAACTCTAACACTAACATGACCCCGAAACTAACGTTCATCCATTGCACTAGTGGTTGTAAAGTGACTGTACTTTCCTAGTAACCCATCTATCACAGACAAGCAGACATAACACTCGCAGGTTGTTCATCGAACACGCATTTGACGGTCAATTTGTGTTTTTTTGGTTGGTGGTGCCGCCACCTCAACAGATGGCGGTAGTGTTTTAGTGACTACCCAGACAACCAGAAGTCGTATAACAATGTACAGACAGTATCGTAAATTGCTACAGGTTAAGTCAAAATCGCATATAAGAATGGCATACCTCGCATTATGTTTAAGTTAAATCATATACAATGCAAATTTCCGACTTATATGCGATGGCTAATTTTTCCGTCGTACTGTATCACAAATTAAATCGGATTACATCGTAAGACTTTTAAAAATGAATTTGTTATTACAGATTAAATCGTATATGATGTTAAATCAACTCGTTGAAAATTAAACGAAAATATGCACGTATATGGCCTCCACTTTTGTACGTATAAGCCATTTCTTTGCATTGTATACGAGCTGTTTGTTTGTATATATGTTTGTATATCACGAAAACAACTTTGAATATACGTGCATTCTGGTTGTCTGGGTATGTTTTGTGGAGAGAGGTATTAAATGTGTTATTTCTGTTTGTCTATGCATCTATGTTTCTTTTCCGTTGTGTGTGTGTGTATGTGGGGGGGGGGAGGGGGTGAATGTAACCAATACTAATACCTTTCTATCTGTTCTTTTATTCGTTTTCTATATCCCTTCACCATCACCCCATATCCCATCATGTTGACGAGAGATGAGTTGCTTGCTTGGTACACGCCCAAGTAACAAATCTAGAGCTGCTTGGCTATATTCAAAATTTATAAAGGTTTTATTGCAGCTGCAACCATTACCTACAGCTTTATCACGGTCATATACAATGCAAGCCATGAAACATTCTTATAGCTATTTACAAAACACCTATAAAGCTAATTGAAAAACCAACTGATACTTATGATATTTTCACTTATGAAAGGTTTTATGATTGCTTTGAAGTATACAAAAAAGTAATATGAATTACCCTTATAAAACCAACAAATAAATCCTTTCGTTGCTTTAGAAGTAAGCGCAATAAAACTAGTTGGCCATGAAACAGTTATTTTAAAACAATTATAAGCATTCAGTTGCAACTTGTCAGAAATGTAAATAGGTGGTTTATTTTTACAACATAGAAAAGAATCAAAACTTTCCGGTACTTCCAAGCGGAGCGCAAAGAAAATCAACAAAATTGATAGCATGAGCATGAAAACATTTCGTGTATACGCGACGTAGTGTGCGTAAGAAAAACGTCAGCAATCTCCATGATTCTTCCGTTCTCGCTCGCATATACATGGGGTGACACGGTCGAATCTTGGTCGAAATACATGGAATGGTGACAGTCCTATATGAACTGATTCTTTAAATGGGTATTTTTTCACCCATTTTATGATTTCCAAATTCCCCCATTTTTTGACAGCTGCATACATGGTTTGAAAATGGGTATTTTTTTACCCATAAATGGGTTTTCACGAAACACCGTGTAGGGCAAAAAGGTTGAAATCACGTATAACTTTTCATAAAGGTTAGTGTACCATTCAAAACTTTTCTAAATGTTTGTAAAATTCATCGGTTGCATCAGAGATTCTCTGATGTTTCTTTTCTTCCTTGATTTGTTTTCCGTCGGTCTTGTTTCCCGTGCTGAGCACCAACGCTACCGAAGCCAGGGAGGCACCTCCCACACCTGGACCCTACCTATCGACCCATCAACTCATGAACCGGGATTCAACGGCTTTGCTTCCCTTCCGAAGGAAGGCGTGATCAGAGTTGTTATGCCTCCGAACATCCCGGCGGCGCCGACTGGGATTGAACCTAGACCTGCTGGGGTGAGAGGTAATCACGCTGACCATTACACCACCAGCGCTGCTATCTGATATTTCTTGATGATATGGAAGCTACTCTGAAGCGCTAGCATTTCTCCTCAAGTTCTTGGTGCTGCCTTGAAGTAAAGGGGACCGTTTTAAAAATCTTAAAAATTGCCCTGAAAATCTCAGGACTTCTGTAAATTTCTCAAAATACTGAAGCTATCTAAACTGCTCAGGAGTTATCTGGACTTTCATAAAGCTTCTTAAAGGTTCTCAAAATTGTTGAGTTATCCTGGATTTATCGAAACCACCCGTCACAGATATTTAAACTTACCTGGAAGTCTGCACTTTCCATAAGTTATTAAAAGTGCCCTTATGATCTCTGAGCTTCCCTGAAGATATCTAGACCAAGTTTTCCAGAGGTTCTTGACCTACAAAAGTGGACGCCATAGGGTAATGCCCCTAATGTTTGGGCCTCCCTTAGCTCAGTCGGTTAAGGTGCAGCTATAAAGCAAAGCCATGCTGGAGGTAGCTGGATTCGATTCCCGGTCCGATCTAGAAATTTTTCGGGTTAGAAAATCTCTCGACTTCCCTAGGCATAGAGTAAGATTCTACTTGCCACACAATTATACTATTGCAAAAATGGCATCGAAAGCTCTAAATTAATAACTGTGGAAGAGTGCATCTATGGCACTAATTTGAGAGCACGTAATAAGCTAATATGCGATAAGCAATAAGTTAAAAAAAAATCGCAGAAGAAGAAGAAGAGGAAAAAGAAGAAGAAGAAGAAGAAGAAGAAGAAGAAGAAGAAGAAGAAGACACCTTTGTTCACTTGCATCCAAAAATATCCATTTGTATTGCCCAGATTACGCAGAGTTTAATGAAAAATTGAAGATCGGGAAATTTTTAGCGATGGGCCCAATCTTTACATCTTTTTTTTTTTTTTTTTCTTTATTTTTGTGATTTTTAGCCGTAGGCTAGTTCATCACATTTGATAATCGAGGGTCAGGCTTAGGGCCTGCCTCGAAAGAAAGCGTTTCAGTCTATCATTACATAACGTACAACTGGCTCTGATTACCCACCAAAAGGGACAGACAACATTTTAAAAAACTTAATGTAAAGTGGGAGTTACATCGGGACTGTGGTGAGGAATGGATGCGCGAACAAGGTAGAGCTCCACCGTAAGAGACAGTGCCCCAGTCCGGCAGAGATACCCCGACGGCAGGAAAATAGGAAGGTGAAAGAACACGGACAGCGCAGCCCACGACGAGAGGGCTAGATTTGGTTGTATAGGTGAGCGTCCTTCAAGAATGCAATCAGCGCAGTCAACGTCGAGGGGTCGTTGCCAAGTAGCTCCCTGATGCTCTCTGGGAGTCGGTGTTGTTCGCGTAGCCTCTGAAACTCTGGGCAGACACACAGCACGTGTTCCACCGAGGCAGGGATGCTGCAGATTGGACAAACCTTGTGGAAGGGTGTCCCACCAAAATTGTGGGAAATCCTCGCATGGCCGGTCCGGAGTCTTGAAATAATCCGCTGGTCTTTGTACTTGTGGCTGTCTTGCCAAGGTCGTACGGTTTCTTTGATCTTTCTCAGGAGGGTGGTGCGTGACTGAAACCATTCCTCCTGCCAGGCTTCCATGATGATATTCGCAATCCAACGCCTGACGTCTAGGAGTGGTACGTTCCTGGTGAAGCGGGGTCCGGATGGACCAGATCCCGCCAGCCTGTCCGCTGCCTCGTTTCCAGGAACACCGCAGTGTCCGGGAATCCACGTAAAAACGGTTGAGGGTGGGGCAAAACGTGTAATGGCTTGTATCCAGGGGTGGCTCGGGGCTTCGGCTTCCAGCGCCTGGATGACGCTGTGTGAGTCCGTTAGCACAAGGATCGGTTGATCTGCAGGAGTGATGGCTGCGTCAAGAACAGCAGCGGCTTCTGCGGAAAAAACGGAACACTCCTCCGGAAGACTTTGACTTGTTGCGGTGTTTGGTCCTGCCACTCCGAGTCCCACTCCGGCCCGTGATCGCGATCCGTCCGTAAAGCGATGAACGTGCCCCGGATAAACCGACCTAAGAAGTTCTGCAACAGAGCGCCTCAACGCTACAGAGTTATCTCCGGCTTGGAATCCTCTCTTAATCCGCTTATCTATTTTGATAACGTTTGATCGCCAACTTTTCTCTCCATGCCAGTGGACCCTGGCCACCGGGGGGAGGTCTACGTTGGCTGCAGTGCGGAGGGCTCTGTTCCCCTCGTTGAGGAGAAAGACCCTATCGTTCCCGGATGTCTTAGCAGCGAGGGCAGCGGCTTTGGTGGCAGAGGCTGCAGCAGATCGATAGCGGAAAGGGAGGACTCCGGTTTCTGCACAAGCGGCGTCTGCGGGCGTGGAAGGTAGGAGGCCGGATACGATGCGTACGTAGGTATTGTATACCGGAGCGAGGATGCGGTTCAGCTTCTCGGTGGCTAAGCAGGTAATTTCGAGGCCGTAGAAAAGTCGACTGTCGATAACAGCCCGGGCGACACGAAGGCGGATCTCGCGGTTACTGGAGCGGTGCGGACGGGAGATTGTCCTGACGATGTTGATGCGGCTACGGCAGTTTTCTTTCACCGTTCTGAAGTGTTGGTCGAAACTTAGAGTCCGATCCAGAACTACCCCCAGAACGCGGACTGTTTTCTTAAGCGGAATTGGATGGTCCTGGATGGTGATCGGTGGTCCCCGAATCAGATGACCCGAGTGGCAGATATGGCACCGTACACTCTTTGGTGCGGAGAGCTGAAAACCAACAGAAAGCGCCCACCTGCTGACGGCGGAGACAGCTGCTTGGGCTATATTCCTGGTCCGTATAGTCGTTCGTCCCGTTACGACGATGAGTATGTCATCGGCATAGACGATTACGTGCACGTTCTTGGGCAGTCGGCTGAACACCCCGTTCATTGCCACCAGGAATAGCGTTACCGCTATGACGGATCCCTGGGGCACTCCAGTTTCCTCGGGGAACGGATCCGATCGAGTGTTCCCGACAGTCACCTGGAAGGTACGATCAAGGAGGAAATTCCGTACAAAATGTGTGATGTGGCCTTTCAGGCCCCAGCCGATGAGCTGCCTGATGACGCCGGGCGTCCAAGTCCTGTTGAACGCCTTTGAAATATCAAGGGATACTAACTCCGCATGGTGACCGTTGTCCTGGGCTTCCTTGAGTACATTTCCGAGGGCTGCAAAGTAAGTGGAGGAGCCGTGTCCTTGTCGGAATGCATGCTGCCGTTCGTCAAGGAGACTGTTTGACTCCAGGAACTGCCTAAGTCGACGATTTACCATTCTCTCCATCACTTTTGCCGCGCAGCAAGTGAGCGCAATCGGCCTAAAGGAGGAGGCTTCTCCACTCGCCGCGTTGATCTTTGGAATGGGCACTACCAGGCTTTGTTTCCAGAGGTCCGGGTACGAGTCAGTGAGCCATAGGTCGTTGAAGAGAGCGAGTAGCCTCGTTTTTCCGTCGAGGGAGAGGTTTTTTAACACCGGGTATCCAATCTCGTCCGGCCCGGCAGATTTACCAGTACTGCTGCCGAGGGCGAACTGAAGCTCCCGGAAGGTAAGAGCATCGTTGATCTGGAGGGAAGGGACATCGGATGGAATTCGCAGGTCGCGAATGCTGCTTGTGGAAGGTTTGACGCGCTGGACGAAATCGCTGTCGTAGCCACTGATAGCGGACAGGCCGGCAAAATAGTTCCCTAAATTGTCAGCGATGTCCTTCGGTTCTGAGATCGTGTTGCCATGAGCTTGGATAGTAGGTGGAGTGGATCGCCGCTTGCCACTGAGAGCGTTGACGCGATTCCACAAGTCGCTCGACGATTGGGATTCATCGATTGAATCCAGGAAGTCCATCCAGCTGGATCGCTTCGCGTCGCGGATCACCTGTCTGCACGAGAGATGGCGTTCTCGGTAGACCTTCAGCGCTTCCTCCCTACCAGGATCGTCTAAGGCTAGGCGCTTAAGCTGGCGTAGGGCTTTGCGTCGTGCTTTTACCGCACATTTGGTATCCTCGTTCCACCAACGTAGGGCTTTTCGCCCGGGTACGCTACCAGTCCTTGGGATGGATAGTGTTGCAGCGTCGTATAGTACTTCCGTGAAGCTGGAGATATCGTTCGGTTCGCGTTGCTGAAAGAGAGCGTCGGATTTCTCCCTGAAAGCGTCCCAGTCGGCTTCCTCGAAGCGCCACCTGGGTCTCCGGGTCGTTGGGGGGACCGCACCTACGAAAAGCTGTATGCGGATTGGGTAGTGGTCACTACCGTGCAGGTCGGTACAGATATTCCACTGTGCCTTGTCTACGATAGATCGGCTGGCAGTGGCAATGTCGATCGCGGTGGTGTGCCGTCCATTAAAGAAGGTGGGAGCGCCATCGTTCAGCACCACCAAGTCCTCTCTCTCAAAAATGCTCGCCAGGATAGAGCCTCTGGGATCTGGACGAGGGCTGCCCCAGTCCGGATGGTGCCCGTTGATGTCGCCGACGAAGAGCCGCGGTTCCGGAAACTTGGAAATAACTGCACTTAAGACCCCATCCAGATTGGCTATCCGTCCGCAGGGCAGGTACGCACAGCCGATAGCTAAGTTAGAGGCGTTCTTAAGGCGGACGCCGACGATTGGCAGGTTAGTTTCGAGGTCAAGAACATCGTGTGGAATGCTCCTAAGCACCCCGATGGCCACGGAGTGCCTGAAATTGGTGCAACGCTTGTAAGTCCAATCGTATCTCCCTCCCAGCGAGCGATTGAGTTGGTCGGTTGTGACTTTGTTGACCTCTTGTAGAGCGATTATCCAGGGGGCATCGCTTTGGCAGAGAAGCTCCAATTCCCCTAGGCGGCCATGGAATCCGTTTATATTCCACTGGAGAACAAGGTTCACCGGCTTGGGCAGTGCAGGCGTGGGGTACAGGATGGTAGACTCGGCGTTGTCACGGTTTTGACTGCCACTCGGGTTAACGGGCTGGCCAATATCGTGCTGGAGAAACCCATTAATGTTCCAATCCGAATGAGACGGAGCCCCACCAGAGGCAGGAGGAGGAATTCCTCCCACCAGAGGCAGGGATGTTCCAACGGGCGAAAGGAGGGTCGGGTGGTTCTCGGCTGTGTGGTTGGATAGGTCATCATCGGACGGAGGCCCACAAAAGCCAGGCGGGGGAGTTCCGTTGGGCCGAGGCGATCTTGGCGTTGATGACGTGGTAGTGGAAGACGCCGATGGACTTGGGCCGATGACCGAATGAGACAGAGCCCCACCGGGGGCAAGCGGAGGCGTTCCGCCCACCCCGGGCAGGGATGTCCCAACGGCTGAGTAAAAGGAGATTGCTTTCGGAATACGTAGGTTGCTGATAGGCTCCGGTATGGTGCTCGGTGATGCTGTTGAATGAGACAGGGCCACACCCAGAACAGGCGGAAGCGTTCCGCCCATCCAAGGCATGGATGTCCCAGCAACGGAAAAAAGTGTACTGCGTGTCGTATTGCTTGGCTTGGTTCCCTCGAGGTCCTTCGGGGAATGGGCGTAGCTTCCCTTGTCCATCCCGATACTTTGCGGTACCTTCATTCCCTCGTCGTCCATAGAGGGATGGGTGTTGCCACCCTTGTGCGTCTCTCTTCCAGTTCCCTCCCGGTGCCGGGGGGATATCGTCGGTTCCGGTGTGGGAAGGGCGTCCGCACCAACGGGGCCCCGGCTACCGGGGGATATCACTGGGCTCTTCACATGAGTCTTCGTCCTGTGGTCGCAGAGGGTGTCCGCCAGTTCCGGTGGGGTCCTAGCGTCCGCACTGACGGTGCCCTGCGTACCCAAGGCACAGAATTCTTCATCTGGATTGTCTGGGCGTCGGGGGGTGTCCAAAGGTTCTGGTACGAGTGTAGCTTCCAGTCCAATGGGGCCCCGGCTACCCGAGGCAAGTCGCAGACACGGTTGATGATGGTGGCTGGAGATTGAACATGGTATAGTACTGGCGTGGTCCGTTAGAATAGTCCGGGTGGATGGCTTAGGTGGCGTGGGCATTGGAGGTAGTAGAGGAAGTAGCTACTACGTCCGTTTCTCCTTTGAATCGATCTTCTTGGCCGGCGATGTAGGAGACTTCAGGAGCGGCTTCCGTATTTTGGGAACTTGTTCAGAGCGAGGGGGTCGCCGTGAATGGTCAAGTTCCGAAATGGGGCGCTTGTTGTTTTTGGGTGTGAAGAAGTTGGGCAAAGGAGTGTCCGGTTTCTTGGCAGGGGTCGGGCTATTGTCAGGCGTAATCGTTGAATCACTGGCCTTAATCTTTACATCCATAAGTCAACATTAGAGCCATTTCCCAAATATGTACAAATTTATAGAAGCTTAGTAAGCGATTCAATTTGACATCATATACAACTTAATCTGTGATAACAAATTTTGTTTGACAAGTATTTCCAGTTCATCCGATTCAATTTATACTTTTGCGTGGTGCAATGGTGCAAAGGTAAAAAAATTTGCTTTATTTACGATGAAACTGAATCAATATGTGATCAAATTAATGCTTAGGGGAAATGGCTCTAATGTTGGCGTATTGATCTAAGATTGGGCCCATCGCTAAAAATCTGCTATTTATCAATTTTATCTAGACGAACGCGTCATTGGGACGATACTAAACGATATATTTGGTTTCTATTGAAAATTTAGTCGATTGCGGAATTTATATATGGGCCCAAATTAGGGGCATTAAGGCCGAAATTACATCCATTTCCCCTATATCGGTCATTTCGCGCCAAGTTACCGTTAAAACTAAAAAAGTGAAATGGACCTCTTCCGATTTGGACAAAATTTGGAGGAGATGTTTATTTTGGTCTAACATTTTTTTTTTTTTTTTTAGGTATCAAGCTGGAGCTGCGTGACAGCTTAATTTTCAAGACTTGACCCATTTGAATAATTTTTTCTTCTATCTTTGACAATAACAGCAGAAGGACTAGCCTATGTTGGCCGCTTGAACACTGGATTCCGTATGTATTGTTTCAAGATGCTATGACGTGTGCGCGTAGATACATCCGCGTAGTAAACCGATTGAATAAGTAAATCCGTTTCGAATGAAATATCTAAATTATGTAAGTTACAAAAACCGCGCGAATTCCGAAAGCCGTGCGAGACAACCAAAGCGAGAAAAAAGGCTTATTATCATTTAAAGAGTGCCACCAAAATAAATGTGATAGCCTATGTTGGCAAGTTGATTAATTTTGGTTTCCTCCCTAAATATTCTACTTATTTTACTGTTGAGCTTTGTTTCAATTTAGTTATTTTACCGCGCGTATCAATCATTTCAAGATTTCGCGACCGTACCGAACAAATTCTATACTACAGAAGCTCAAAAAAACTTTTGGTGAGCTCTACCGCATTGCGAATCACTTCTGCGTAAGCTCCGTAGACGTAGGCGCGTTGATTCCGACAGCCGCGAAAAGTTAAACATGCATGAATACCACAAAAGGAAAGATCGATTTTACGTAGGGTTTAGTTCATAGATTAACATTGACTGCTGTTTACAAATGTAAGTACTTGAACACTAAGAAATAAGTTAACTCAAATGCTTTAACCGCATATATAAGAGATCTCTGAATTGAGAGAATTATATAGTAATCGAGTACAACAAACTCAGGGGAATACAATACCTCCAAAAGATTAAAAGCTATTAATTGTCACATACCTCTACTTTTGCTTATTTCCTAAACTATTCCTCTACTTGTTAATATTTTTTTTTATTTTTCTTTATTTAAGAGGTTTTCAGCTTAAAGGCTGGTCACTTGTTAATCTGCTAAATGCTATTGGTCTGCCTGCGTTTTCTTTTTAAAGTTCAAGACTAAATAAGAAGATTTATTCTACAACTTTAAATGTTAGTTAGCGGACCCCCCACACCCTAATTCTTTTGTTAATCTACTTAATGTCATTAAACTTTCTGAAGTTTCTTATTTAAGTTCATTTAATAATTATGATATCTCATTAGTCTAATTTAATAAATTATTAAAAGCTCTAATTCACCTAATCAAGCATAACCCATGCTTTATTAAGTACCTGCACTTGTTCTTGTAATCTAAAATTAAACGTGTTTCAAGTACTTTTGATTTTGACCTACACCTATTTATTATATCTTAGTTCGACCCAGGTAACACCTTCATGTGACTAAAATGCTTCATTTTGAAGGTAGTTTCCTAGCTGATTTTTAAATTATATAGGGTATATGCTCCAATTACGCTTTCACGTTTCCACTATGTCGCACCACAAAAATACGTATGGGTATGTCACAATAGAAGCACACAACAGTGGAAATTTCGAGCCATAGTTCAAACACTTATCCCAAATCAAAATGAAGCACATATAAGATTAGTTCCAATACCATGTACATAAATGATGTTTAACATTGTTTCCTGAGTAATACTTCAATGAAAACAACAATGAAAGCAATTGTCACGCAAATAGAAGGAGCACCGATGGGCACTTTCTGAAATATTTCAATAGTATAATTCCCTTGCAAACCCAAAATAATCTATCTGCGTAAAAATAAATAAAATAAGAGTGATTTGCGGCAAAACCCGCCAGTATCGCACCCAACGTCAGTGCCTATACGTAAGCGTACTACAACGCGGCTCTCAATTAAAGGAGTTACAAGTGTGATACTATCACTGCTAGACTAGACCTTTGGTTCTCTCATGCTGTGGTTTATCAGAGAGGAGAAGCTTAGTAATCCCGCCATTCTATCGCGGCATGAGCCAGCAACGCCGACCATAAACCTACCGTCTCAAACACTCCACTATAAAGCATGAAATTAAGCCCGCCCACCAACAGCAAGGTGCAAAAACTAGCCAAGGGGAGGGATTTTGGTCTAACATTTATGAATCCAAATGTTTGTCCCGATCGATGCACCCCTTGGTCCAGTGGAGGATTTTATATTGTTCGTGATTTTCATGAAAGTACTAATTTCTTTCATCAATATCTTCGGAGCAAATCAAGCTACAAATAACATGGTAGAGTATTTGTATGAGAAAATTAGACCAAGCATCTAAATATGAATGTTTTATGTTCTTACAGTGCCAGTGTTCTTGTTGAAAAATTAAGAAACGTAAGAACACTTCTTGAATATTTAGAAAACGTCAGGAAGTTTTAATTTTTTAATGATTAATTTTTATTTTGGAGTGCACACTAAATTTAGTGTTCTTTCTTTAAAACTAGGGTAAGGGGTAAACTAAGCTGCTATCAGCTCACCATAAAACTTAAAATTGTAATAAGAATAGCTTATTTGGTTTTGGAGTAATCTCTTCTGCAAGATGATTTTTTTTTAAATCTTGAAAATCCAGGGTTGTAGCCGAGAGGGATCTAGACACTTCAGAGCAACATAAAAGAGGCGTTTGTTCAGAATGCCAAAATAAGCGTTTTGATCAAGTTTGGCTCAAATCGGTGACATCGGCCACAGGTGTTGTACCCACTTGAGCTGGAATGACCCACATGGAAATTTTGAGTTATTTTTGTATTATCGAAACAGTTTTTAAAATATTTACCGTGTATACATTTCTTATAAAAATCATTATACTTCTCTACAACTTTGTCTCAGAAGTAATTCCGATTAGAAGTGACGTTTTAATACTACGATTTGTTACAAAATGTCAAATACGCCACTTTGAAAAAAAAAATGCAACATTCCAAATGGTCCATGTTTTTTAGAGTTTTGGTCCAAGAGAGAAGTGGTTATCCTGTGTAGCATAATTTCAGAATTACCATTAATATAAATGATACATTTAGATCTTCAGAGTGCAACTGTGGAGCAACACCAAATCACATCCTCTTTGAATGCGAGGTTTTTGAAAATCCGAATGCAGACAACAATTGTCGACAGCCTTGATAAAAAGGAATGTTCCCCCTGAGGCATTAACAATATTAAAAAAGAAGAAAAATTATCCTAATGATGTGCTCATGTGAGTTCATAATTTCAAATCAAATTGACATGTTCGCTTGGCTAGAAAGGTGAAAACAAAATCCAGATTTAGTTAGTTCAACAAAACATATTCAAAATGGACGAATTTTAGCACAAATGTGAATGATTGCCCATAACAAACAAATATGTAAAGTAAAATGTAAACCGAGTCAATTTTTTTTTTATTTTGTCTGAAACTGCTCATATACTACAGTATATGCGACGAATTAGTGATTACGACATAACTGTTGAATGTTTTATCATTCCTCATCCAATCGGATCTATAGATTCCACCTAACAAGTGTTATCGTTGCGTGAAACTCTGGAATTTGTAACGTAGCAAACCTTAGGTACTAACGACGTTCAAAACAACCATCATCATCAGTGTCGCTTGTTTACTTAATATTCCGCAATCTTTCCGCAGCACTCGCTCACTCGCTCACTTACACGTAGGGAACCCCATTCGCATCCCACGTGTCCGCCTGAGCAAAGTCACAACACACAGTCTAGCTGTCTATGACCTACATTTTCGCACATACAAACATTATTGCTATATAGATTCCGGAGGCCATCGTACCGTCAGCCCTTTTGGCCGTCGCGCATTCATAGTCGTCGTCTCGTTCATCCTCTAAGTAATATGGCACACATGTGCATTTTCGCCGCCTTTATTGATATTATTGTTACAAGCCGCGCCAAGCCGGTCGTTTAGCCGACTACATGTAGAAATAAAATCAACAGTTACAAACGCGAATACGAATACCACGCGGTGGTCGCCACGAGATAAAGCGTCTCCACTATCTCTCTATTGATAGATGATGGGAGCCCTTCTGTGTGTACCATTCCTATATGTTCACACCGACGAAGATGTTTGCGAGTTGGCGGCTACCAGCGCCGAGGTGTTTGTTGCGTGTGCTAATTTCAAATATTTTTGCCCGTCGCGTTTCGCCACTGTGTCCCATATATTGAGGTCACGTGGAATTTCAACACCCATTCCGACTGTGCACAAGTGTTTACGGCTAGGGAAAGACGAGGCGACAGCGAGTGTTTGTGTGCTCAGATTCTGACTACGAGCTTGCTGATAGAGTCTCTTAATAAGAAGAATTCCCAGAATTTCAACTGAATCAAGTTGTTTTCTGTTTGAATTAGTATAAATTCTTGATGAAAAAAGTCACACAACCCTGTAGGTCCTCAAGTTTCAAACTGCTCACTTGCAATGACAAACGATTGCATTATGATCTTAACCAAACCAAAAGGAGTGCCAAGTTTAAAGAATTATTCAGCGTTGAAGTGCACACTCAAGTGGAGGGATACGAAATTCTTCAGAAATAACATCCACCAACGCTCATCCTTGTTCCTTCCATCTGCGAACAAATCTACCAAAATGCATCCTTTTGTAAATTTTATGCATTTTCTACCTGGACCACCGATCCATCCCTTCTTGATATAAAAAAAATCACTCGAACACACGCACAGCGAACATTTCGTACACCTCGGGTATGGACTTGGGTCCTATCAAAATATAATTTTTTGATTTCCTTTTCAGTGCTGTTTTTCGTCCAGAAAAAAAGGATCTCACTCGCTTCGCTGCGGGTTCATTTTTGCGTAACAAAGCCCAATTCTACCTTTGGATTTTATTCACCAATGAGAACAGGAGAAAGAAGAAAAAAATCTGCTGCACCAGCTCATATCAAAATCTGGCAATCAAAATCCCCTTAATTTATTAGTATGACGGGATGCGCTAGAACGAACCCGAATACGACTTTCAATGAAGTAAGTTTGGAAGAAGAAAACCGGTTAATGCCTTCCTCACGTCCACCCTCCGGACCGCGTGCACTGCTTGCATAGGAATGTACGCACTTGCACGCGAGGATAGAATCCGATTATGCAAGGGTAGGTGGAAAAGGATAATGGGGAATCAACGGCCAAAACATGGGAAGCCAGGGATTCCAGCCAGCGGCGGCAGTGCCAATCGAAATAGGCAATGGTGCCCCGTGTGATCGTGTACGTACGTATGGAGGTATGTTTGTAGAGGGAATTAATGTTTTGGCATCCTTACCTCGGAATAAAATGCATTCGGTTTCGGTGGAGGAAAGGTGAAGAACGAAGTTTTAATCGGCCTCGATGCGTGGGAAGGTTGTGGAAAAAAGTCAACCTTTTTCTATGATTTTTAGGATCTTTTGTTGCTTCGGCAAGCCGTCATTATATGCGCAACCGGTTGCAATTGATTCGTGGGAAATATAGAAATAGAAAAGATACCGAACAGAAGTAATTTTGCATATGCAGTATTTTGTGCTCGATAATGGCAACGGAAAGAGGGAGTTCCTTTTTTAACAATTGCTTAGGTGAAAATAGTAGGATACAGTTCGTTTATGATATTTGCTTATTAGGGCGCCCAGTAGCTGAATTTTGTAGTAAATAAAGCTTGAGTCATTTAATATCTGGACATAAAAAACGGATGTATCTAGGAACCATATTAATGAAATAAAAATGTTGTGTACTCAAAATGATTGTCATTTATTGCACTTAAAGGAAAAAAAAAAGCGAATCAAATGATTCCGATTTGGTTTTGATGAAATCTCGAACTTTTCTTCGAATACTACTTATCATATTTTGGACACTATGTTGGCTAACCTGAGCGGCCGTTTTGTTCCACCATTTCTTCATCTCAATCGCATCCCGAATCACCTTTCCACTCTTCTTCAACTTATGTTTGACAATTGTCCAATATTTCTCAATTCGGTGTATTTAATTGAGGGCAGTTGGGTGGATTGATGTACTTTTCGAAGAAATCTACCCCGTTGTATCGATACCACTGTAGAACTTCTCCGCTGTAGTGGAAGCTTGCCAAATCAGGCCAAAACTTTACAGATCCACAGAAGAATACGTTTTTTTTCAGGCACTCCTGCTTGTACATTTTGGAGTCCACAGTCTTGTCCGCAACTGCAAATACCTTGCCAGATCATAAGCTTTCTTGCAAATTCATCGGCAAAAACGAATTTGAACTTGCTTGGGACATCACCTTTTGTTCTGGAAGCTGCCCATAATCCATCTTCACGTACGTTTCGTCGTCCACGAGGATGCATATTTCGTATTTTGTAAGAACCTCATTGTACAACTTTTGGCCACTTCAGTGTTTTGTTTGGTTGCTTACTGGCTCGAAAAAAAAAATCATTCTTGCTGACGAACCCAACTGACGGTGATTTGGCTGGCATTGAATTGCTAGGCGATATCAGAATCCGACAGCCCTGGGTTTGCCCTAACCGTTCTCAACACCTTCAAATGTAGCTTCAGATCCTTAGTTCCACTACTACGCTTGCTATGATCCTGCCAATCGATAGTATTCCGCTCACGGAAACGTTTGAGAGCACTGCACACGGTTCATTTGACCAATTTCAACGAATTCGCGATTTTTTTTTTGAAAAAAAAAAATTTTTTTGGTTTGCGGCTTCCATTAAGTGTGACTTCTTTTAATCAAAATAAATTGTGACGAACTTTTCAGCACTGAAAGAGAAAACATTTCAAAACAAATTGCTGTCAAACATTCCAGATCCGACAGCTAGGAGCACTGCAGTAAAATAAACAGTGCGCCCAGATATTAAATGACTGACCATCTGAAAAGTTTTGGTTATTTACACAACTTTGCTGATGACAGCAACTTATCATATAGCTTACTCAAGATATAACACACTAGCACAGCATAGTGGCAGAATTTGCTACTACTAACTAATTAATTAATTTATCTTTATTAGGGAGGCTTTCAGCCTGTGGCTGGTTCGCCTCCAATAACTACTAACTACTCTTCTCATTATTCGAAAGGTTTCGGATATCTGAGTCGGCCACAATGACCTGAATTGTGAAATTATCTAAATTGAATCAATAAATAAATGAATAAATAAATAAATAAATAAATGAGCGAAGACGGGACTAGCATTGGGATTAACACAAATACCTCTCACGTTAGGGAGGGGCTTATTTTTCAAAATCATTCGGGGACATGTTTTCCCATGTGGAAAATTATTATTGGGGCTGATTAAGAAACAAATCGAAAATTTAGCTTTTTTCGTTAAAATTTAAAGGTGGTTTAGGAACTCTTAGCTCAAAATATCGACCAGTGAACTTTTCAAAGAAAAAATAAGTATAGAAGTGATTTTGTGATCCTAAAATTCGAAATATTTCTTAACAAAAAGGCGTGCACATGAAGAAGACTATAGCATGCAAAAATGTCAAAGAAAAAATCGTTTGAATTTATAATCAAGATTGTAAAGATGTCACGTGTGTAATCACAGTTTAATATAAACAATGTACACCATTTGCAGCTACCAAATTCACAAAAATTGTCAAAACTGGAAATCTCCAGGAGATTTGGTTCAGATGCAAAGATTCAAAGATTACAAAGGTAACATGAGTTGAAATGATGATATTTTATAAAAAAAAATTACTGTAAATGTAAATTTATAAACAACTAATCCTTCCTATCTTGATGAAAAAACAAAAGAATGTAATTTTTTTGAATCAATGAATACTTTACGCTGAAATCAGGTCACTAACACGATATTCTCCAACCGCATTTCTCATAAAAAAATAACAAAATATACCACTATAGCTCGTTTTCGCCCCTAACTTGAAGGTCCCTTAAATACCGGATTAGAGAGAGTTTACTGAAATAAGATTTATTTTTCATCCCTTCTTTCATTTTATATCATTGCTTATCTATCACTCTCTCTCCCGCAAAGATTCTGATTACGATAGACCAATATGTAATTCATCGTTATGTCATATATTTCACATTCATCGTTATGTCATATATTTTGAGAACGAGTGAAGATATTGTTCAAGAAAACGGACAAAAAAATTCCCCTGCAGGATCACATAATCACTAAAATGTTTTATTTACAACAGTTCACCGTTAGATATTTTGGACTTAGACTTCTTGCGCCACCTTTAAATGTTAACGAATAACGAATAATTCTCCATACGGGAAAACATGCCCCCAAATTTTTTTGAAAAATAAGCTCCACCCTACTCTCACGCCATAGTCACGAGTTCAAATCCCATCCACGGTCAAGTCATACATGAGTCTTAAACAGACTATAAAAAATAAAACTAAAGATATGTCAGAACTACTTTACCGATTTATTTTTGTATTTTTTGAGTTGGTTGAAAAATTGCAGAAACGTTCCTTATGACCGACAATGCCATTTTGCATCTTCATATCGCCAATTTGAATCCAGCCTTATTTTTGAAAAGGGCCTATAGAAAAATATCAAGCTTATCTTCAGAAAATTTTTACTCGAAAACTGTTTGCACCGATCGGTTTGGTGTCTTGGACAATATTGCAGATAATGTATGAGACTATTGAAAAAGAATGCACTCTAAAAACAAATTACTCAATTTTTTTTATTTCAAATCAAAACTTAAAAAGAATTTGTCTCAAAAAAGGATTTTTTGTTTTTTTTTATTTGTTGATATGTTTTAGGGGACAAAAAATGCCATCTATTGCCCTATAGGTCAAGGTGGAGAAATGATGGACAAAAAAGTTACGACTTAAAAAAAAACTCAGAAAGAACAGAAAATATTTTCGGATCTGGAGAACCGCGAAATACATTAAAAAATGGCCAAAAACTACCAACATTTTAAAAATATCTACTTTCAAACCGCTACATCTCAAAAACGGTGTGACTTACGTGGGTGCGGCAAAATTTTACTTGGGTGCTTTTGTATTGACAATTTGGTGTACTTTCATTACATAAAGTCGAAACAAAAACTTGAGTTTAAAAAAAAAATCAGAACTTTTTTGTCCATAATTTCTCCATCTTGACATATACTGCAATAGATGGCATTTTTGTTCCCTAAAACATATCAACAAATACAAAAAATACAAAAAAACCTTTTTTGAGAAAAATTGTTTTCGAGACTTTATTTGAAATAGAAATAAAAGAGTTGGGTAAATTTTTTTGGAGTGCGTATTTTTTTAAAAATAGTGTCATCTATTACCTGCAATATTGCGCAAGACATCAAACCGATCGGACAAACAGTTTTCGAGTAAAAATGTTCTGAAGATAATCTTGATATTTTTCTATTGGCCCTTTTCAAAAATAAGGCTGTAGTCAAAATGGTGATATGAAGATGCAAAATGGCATTGTCAGTCATAAGGAACGTTTCTACAAATTTTCAACCAAATCAAAAAATACAAAAATAAACCGATTTCTGAATTCGTGGGGAATTGGCCAGCAACTTCCCAGATAGTCAAGATCTCGAGACAGGGTTGCGGCCATTAGTTTGCTTTAAAACATGCTATTCAGAATTATGAAATCATTATTTGATATGATCAAGTTTGTGCTAGTGAGTTACAAGAAGCGGTTTTCATTTATGTACTAGACACGTAAAACCTGTCAATTTTGCATTTAGAGAATCGCAATCAGGAATTTTATGATCGGTGGATTTTCACTCCTCATGAAGAAGGAATATTCTTAGATCATTAAATTATGACTCTCTGAAAGCGAAACTGATAGATCTCATCAGTCGAACACGTTAAAGTACTCTTCTTGTTAATTGCAAGTGCAAATTATCATCATGACATCTAATGATTTCATGATTCCGAAAAAAAACTATAGCTAACGAATGGCCGCAAGCCTGTTTCGAGATATAGCATACTTTGAAATATCACATGCACACTAGCGTAGCATAGTGGCAGAATTCCAAACTAATCTTGTCACAAATCGAAAGGTTTTGACTATCTGAACAACTTTTCCGAAGACATAAACATCCCAGCATCTCGATACATAGTAAAGGGTGTTACGATCAAAATTTGATTACATTTTTAATTAAAAAAATCAAACTTATTTTCTTTTTTAAGTTCAATTAGTATAAAATACAGAAACAAATGTCAGCTGAGCGTTCGGTTGACCGAATCCAAATTTTCGAGCCTTTTGCTTAACTGTACAGTCACTTTGTTCGCCTCAGAACGCCAATTTGCCATAAACTGCTTCTCGCTTCGATCAGTTTTTTTTTTGGGTCTTCTTCAGGTTCCGCTTGACGATGGCCCAATATTTTTCGATTGGCCGGAGCTCTTGTCCTTGGGCACAACCCGCACGTTGTTGGCAGCATACCACTCCATGGCCTTTTTGCCGTTATGGCAGGCTTCCAAACCCGGCTTCAGGCTTCCAGGAATGGCAGCAAACGTTTTTCCAGACACTCTTTCAAGTTTATTTCGTGTCACTTTTCAAGCCACAGGTACAGATAGCCTGCCAAACCAGAGGGTATGATAATCTTCCGACAGATTTGAAAAAAAGCTAACATTGGTCCACTTTCTAAGATTATTGCTAAGCTTCTTATCCTAATATTTCGAAAACCACTAAAGTCACGCCAAATCTGGTGACATTTATGACCTTTCTAATTATCGACCAATTTCAACCCTGTCAGTCCTTAATAAAATTTTGGAAAAACTTTCAATTAGCCAGCTTCTAAACATTAGTGTGCTAATAATGTTCTGTATAAATTTCAGTACGGCTTTCGGGATTGTGGAATAATGACTGCTATTACCGAGCTTATTGATCTGTGAAATCGACCGAAAAAAGATCGTTGGGGGCATTTGACACTATAAACCACGAAATTCTTCTGAAGAAACTTGTTCGATCGGTGATAAGAGGAGTTGCCAAGGTTATCTATCAGATCGAAAACAATTTGTAGCTATAAACGGTGTTTGTAGTAACTTACACCCGGTTGATATTGGAGTTCCTCAAGGAAGTAACATAGGTCCTGACCGAAGAGCTTTAAAGTGACTATAATAAAAAAAATAACATAGGCTTTTTTTTTAATATTTATCCACGATTATGAAAATTTAAAGCTTCTTGGGACACCAATACTTTTTGCAGACGACACGGAATTTTTCTATCCTCGTTCTATTATTGTTTATGACAAACAGAATATTTTTTTGAATCTGGCAAAACCAAAGTACATGGTTTTCCACTCCTCAATGAAAAAAAATCTTGCAACACCACGATCCATGTGCCACAAATTTGTGCATGGAAAAAGTTGCGACACAGAAAAAAAATAAATTTTAATATTACATCCAAGAGGATGCACTTCTAGCACGTCGAAAATCTCATGTAATTTTTATGGCCACTAAAATAAACAAATACAGTAGAGGCAGCGTAATGACAGTTCATGCACATTTTTGACACGATTGAAGTGCATCCACTTTGTAGTGTAGTGTAACTATGTATGAACTATGTTACACTGGGATTTACATTGTTTGCATTTGTAGTTTATTCTCCGCGATTTCTATTATTTTTTATTTTTTTTTTAATTAATGGTAAGTGTCTATTACCAGGGGACTCTCTGTGCGAGTTCCTTGGTGTGGAAGATAGTGGAGGGTATATAAAAAAGAAGTTTTATAGATTTATCATATAACGTGGAACTGCTAAAATGCTCTACAAAGTTAGTATGTTTATTTTTTGACGTATGATTACGTCTTTCGGCAACATATTGGGGGTGCAATTTCAAAAAACCAAAATTGACCGCATTACGAAAAGTGGTCAGGTTTTGAACACATATAACTCTTTCAATAGCGGATGGATTTTAAATCTAAACAAGCCAATCGATTAGAAATTTTGCTACAAATCTGCTAAATTCAACACTTTATCAATTTTCAATAGGAAACTACTGATAATTACACAAATGTCGAACTGTTGCAATAGTGATCAAAATTATCACCGATTGCCTGCAAACAACGCATTTCCTAGCACAAATTTCCAAATCGAACTCGATCCTGTCTCACTGAACGGTGCTAATTCAATCACCGTGTGTGGTCCGGTCGGTCGGTCGTCGTCAGCAGCAGCAGCAGCAGTGCTTTCGGCGCGTTGAACATTGTACACAACGAAAGGCTGCCCGCAAGCAGCGAGCTGCAGCCCACATGAGCGTCTGTTCACCAAAGAAGGAGGAAGAAGCCTCACCGCTAGTGATCGGGATCCATCTTCGTGAGTCACTGTGGGCCATCTATGCCATGCGTGTTACCCTCGTTCCCAACAACATACAGCTCGCCAGCCTCATCCGTGTTGAACACTCTTATAGCTCAGCATTACTCAACCAACACGGCATAAGGGCGCATAAATTTTATAAAGAGTATGTTTGGACACTTGTCAAGGTCATCAATCGGATGTCAACTCCCATATGTTTAAATCTAAGAAACCATGTATTTTTAAGGCAACATGGGGGGGGGGGTACAATTTCAAAAACTAAAGTCGGTCGCGGCATGAATGTGCTCTGATTGCAATCCAAAGATGATGGATTTTAATTCTTAATACGCAAATCGATAGGAATATCATTTTTCAAAACATCACTATTTAACATTGCACGAATGTGCAACTGTTGCTGTGTAATTTAAATTGTCACCGATTGCCTGCGAAAAGCGCTTGCCCAGCGCACAGATTTCAAAATTGAACTCCATCCGGTCTCACCGCACGCTGTTCATTCAATCACCGCGTGTGTTGAGTGGTGGTTTTCTCCAGTAGTCAACGAAAGGCTCCCGGCAAGCAGCTAGCTACCAAGGCTACTCTGAACCGCTGATCGGATTCAGTTGCTCGTCGTGAGTCACTGTGGGCCATCTATGCGAAGCGCGTCAGCCGTGTTGAACACCCTAATAGCTCAGCATTACTCAACCATTATGACATAATGGCCTTTTCAGGATCACCATAAATTATTGCTGTTTGCAAAGCTTTTTGATAATGTTCCCAGCAAGAAAACGTTTGTGATCAAATGCGTCAAATATTCAAGTGGTACATAAAAAATCTTGCAATGACCGAATACCACATGAACATGTCAATTAACCAGAAACACTTCGTACACACAGAGCTTAGATTACCGAAGTCGGTAAAATTTTTCTGGGTTTTTAAACAGCTGAGTTTTCAGTAATCAACCCAGTAGTTTTTGCTTTTGCTGAAAACTCCGTAAATTGCAGAATCTCTGAACTGTCAAAAATTACCGTGTTAGTCAGTACTAGTATTGCTGTCTTATTCAGTAATTTATTTGTTTACATAGTTTTTTGCTGAGTTTTTCAGTATTTTTATTTTATTTTTTTAATGAATGTCAGTAAATTCATCAACAATGTTTTTATTTCATTAATTGTTTGGGTTCATTCGATTAGCGATTTGTATTTGGGGACGGAGTTTAGTGGCGGATTAGCAGTAATGCTGTTTTAACTAGTCCAGGTCGAGCGGTCAGAGTTTCCCGGTGGTTTAGCCGGGTGGTGGCTCTTTCGATGTACCGGATTGGGTACCTAAGTCTGAAGCTCTGTAATAGGAAATTTTAGTGAAATTTCTTTCTTCTTACTAACTTGAACATCTGAAAGTCAATGCAGGAGTGCAGAAACTGATAAATTTCGGGGTAGTTTATGCAATCCTGTGTTGACTTCCAGATGTTTCACTGATTTTCACAATGGTTTCTTGTTTTCACGAGAAGATTTCCGACGTCAAGACGTGAATCGAGGAGGATGACATAAGAAATTTGCTTTACTGTCAGTATCAGCAAAGGTGGAATTTCGTTTGATGACTGCTCCAGTAAAACATAACGAATACAAAAACTCGGTACTCTATTTTACTGAGTTTTAGTCATTATCAGTACTTACTCTTACCGTATTCAGTAGTTTGTCGCAAGAGCTACTGATTGTCAGTTGTTTTATTGAGAATAGCAGTATGTTCGGTAATTTTTGTGATTTACAGTTCGAAAACTGTAAAAAAAATTACCGAACACGGAAGCCGTGATTAAGTGTGTAAGGTTTTCTCCAGGACGCTAGAAAAAGCAAAAAAATCTCAAATATAGGGGAAATGACGGCTTCGGCATGACAGACTATTTTCGGCAACCTAAATTGAAACACTATTTTCACTGGATTTTCTTACGAAAACACTTCGCTGAATGCATGCAAACGATTCTTTATGCTTTCAGCTTCAATTTGACTATATTTTTACCACTGAGAAAAAGCAATCTAGCAAGGTGTTCTTGAAATGAAACACACGCACTACAAATTGTAGCTGATTTCGAGTTGCCGATAATAGAACAGCAGATTTACATGCAGTTCAAATGGAACGGTTGCCGATGAAAAACTGGTTGCCGACAATACTCGCTCTCACTAGAGAAGATTGGAGCTTTGTAAAAGCGTTTCAAAACAGTTTTTGACAATTCTTTCGACTGAAATTGTTAGAGCAGCTGGCAGCAAAAGATTTTAAACAAACCAATACTGCATATGTGTGCGTTCCATAGAGAAAAAGGCTATATAAAGAATGTCGCTGCTTGGGTTGCCGAGAATACGTAAATTCCCCTATATGATTCCTCGAGAATATCACATTTGGAAAAAAAATTAGCAATAAATACTTCCAATAAATTTTCGCTGTTGAATTAACCAAAAATTCCGTTCGTTTTGTGCACGAAAATGCGTAATTTGGACATCACAAAACGAGGCATTTCCGTGATGGGAAAAGTGGTTTCCCTAACACAGTCGCTGAATATTGACACCAAGCACTGAGCATGCCAGACGGTATTTGCAAATTTTAAGGCCCTCCAGTAAGAGAATTATGCCAAACAAATCTTGCCGGTACCGTCCGGTAGGCTCAGATTCTGTGATTGATGTGTTTTCCCTGATACATATTTAATTTCCGCACCGCTATCATCTCAAATAGCATCGAGGAAAAACTTCCACAGCATTGTTTTAAACTGGCTTCCAAGCTTACAACCCATCGGTCCTTTTCAGGACCACAAGTGACTGATAAAAGAGTTACCTAAAGAGTAAGAGCTTGTATCCAAGACATATCGTCCAAGATTGGCTTGTACAACATGAACATCGACAGAGCACCTCAAAAACAGAACTCTCAAATTGCTTCCGAATTTCAAGCTATCGAAATTTTTCACTGATAACGAGTTAAGGAATCAATTTAATATATAGTATACTTTTGCTGTGACATCAAAACTACCTTTCGTAATCCTACGTAGATTTAACGGTCGTGTCTTGGATATAACCTCTTTTTATTTTTAAACAACTTTGTTAAAGACTGCAAATTTTTAGGAATTCGTCCAAAAATATTTCAGTTTAATGAAGTTGCACCAACATATTCTGAAAACCGACATCAGTGGAAAATCACTTAAAATCTTGAATTCACGATATTTCGATGGGTTTTTTTTCCTTGATTTGTTTTCCGTCGATTTTGTTTTCCGTGCTGAGCACCAATGCTACCGACGTCAAGGAGGCAGCTCCCATACCTGGACCCTACCTATCGACACATCAACTCATGAACCGGGGATCAACGGCTTTATTTCCCTTCTAAACGAAGGCGTGACGGTGATTGAACCCAGGCCTGCTGGGGGTGAGAGGTAATCACGCTTACCACTACACCACCGGTGCCGCTAAATAGATGGATGGTTTTAATGATAAATAGGATCATCAACTCTAACGACTGCTATACACATATTTGATGGACATTTTTCGTTGATCGGTCACAAGAACACCGCTTTGGGTAGATGTTCCAGTCATGGCTATACATCTCAATTATGTCAAATGTACACTTAGTTTTTTTTTTTGCCGAGATTAGCACCAACGAGCAACCCGGCATTTATTTTTACTGAGATCTCGGCAAAATTTCCATTTGTTAGCTGAATCTCGGCATGTTTTCACTGCGATCGAGCAAAATAAAATGCCAAGCTGCTCGGACGTATTACCATGACAGTTACATGTACCCTAGGTTATGAATTCGCCTGTTCATCAAAATTATGATTTTCTTCAATTGAAGCTAAAATACACCCAATACACTTCTGCTATCATCAGCCTTGCTTCATCATTTAATTGAACGAACCTTCACCGAGTCACGTGTCGAAAACCGATCATCATTAGGCCATTTTTTCGAAACCACCATTCCCAACACACACGCACCCTTTGAAATGAACGGTGACGGGCAGCAAAAAGTTGTGCACATTTATTGCACGTGACCCCCATCACCAACGAGCGAGTGGTGGCAGTCCGGTAATAAACGATTTCCTTGAACACCTAAAAAGTTCATCATGCACTTCACCGACTGGGTTTATTTTTTTTCTTTTTCCTTAAAGTTGCCCACCGCCAACATTTCAGTCGCAAAACAGTGCCACGTGCACTTGTGTGTGGGAAGGAGTTGTTACTCATTTCAATTAATTTTGTCTGCTTGCAGCTTTGTGGCGGACTGACAATGTTAGCTGGAAGGGGTGGCCGGAATCAACTGGTTCTTCTTTTTTTGTGTTACCATACCTAGTTGCTTCGTAGTGCAGTTTTTGTTCAATGTTCCATCACTCACGCATTTTTCATAAGCAATTCAACGATGACTTTACGGTTTATTCAGGGTTGAAGTCAATCATTGATCTATTCTGTTGTACATTCAGTGTATATTTACAGTAAACAAGTTTATTCGAAGTAGCTGCATGCATTGAGATAGAGAAACTTTTAATTTGCTGAATTTACGATAAAGCAAATCTGTCAACAATGCATCAGTTTATTTAACTTTATATAGTATAAATATGCAAGGCGCATACAGGGCCACACATTAAAAGAGCAGTCTGATGGTAATCGCCCATATACCTGAAACCAAGCTAAGAAAACAAACATTGGCGCGTAGATTTGCGCCTACCGTTGATTAAGGTATCGGGCCGTATGCCGCGTGCGGTGTGAACGCGACAAAATTCAGTCATCATTCATAGCCACTGCTACTGCTGCTGCCAGGGATGGATTGCTCTTTGGAGCATCGTTCTTTGCTTTTTAATATAAAATGCTAATGTTAATTTCAATTGAATTTTCAGTTAATCCATCACCGTAGAGTCACATTCCGTATTTTCACTGAAAACACGGAGTGTGGCTCAGCAGCGCCAATTTTTTCAAGTTTAATCAGAAGAATAATAGAAACAAATCTATTTTAAGAGGCATTAACATCTATATCAAAGATTAATTAGCGATGCTCGAAAGAGCGATCCATACCTGGCTGCTGCTGCTGCTGCATCGGACACCGAATGATCGTAATAGGTAGCAACGCGACAGACCATGGCAGAGGCAGATGCCACACGATAACGCACGACACTCCGGTAGGCGAACTTGGCGAAAGGAGTTGTATGCTCGCTGCTTTTGTGTACGATTGAAGTTGATGTTTGCCTTTTACCGACAAATTTAAGTCTCTTTCCCATCCACTGGAAATGTTTACACATTGGCACAAACCGAAATCCTGCCCGGGTGGACGTAGGCAACAACGGGACGTACCGCGAGGGAATGTCGTTAAAATTTGAAATGAAGAAAAATATAGATAAATAAAATAGCAGATACCGCATGCACACTTCGCACCGCACATACCGGTGCGAGTCCAGTCAGTGTGGATCCACACCGACTGGAAAGGGCAAACCCATGGCTCAAGTGAAGGCACAGACCGAGCGAGGGATATGATGGAGAAGGGCCACTGCTGGCTGATTCGATGATAGGTTTAAGTGGCCACCATACAGACGCACTGCAAGCGCAGCTCACTATATCGGTGTGCAAGATCGAGGGCGTTGACACCGCGTGCAACGAATGGGCCTGTGCGTTATGACTGCGATGTGACGACGGCGTCTTATGGGTGCGAAAGATGGTGATAAGCAATGTCCGTAAAATTAATTGACAAAATTTTGTTTGGAGCAATTGTGAGTCACGAGCGACGAGTTAACGGTATGAGATATGTTTTGGAGATTTCATTGATTGTCATTTGATAAAACATGAGATATGAAGAAAATTTTAAGAAACTAATCGTAAATTCTCCACAAACTTTGAAAGAAGCTTTTTAACTCGCCTTTTCACGAAAAATAAGCAATAAATTTCAATAAATAAAGGTGTTTAAACAATTTTATTTTTCATATCAATGCTCAAATTAGTCTGAAGGAATATGAATCTGGAGGTAATTTATAAACAAAATGGTCCTAGTGACTAATTGTCTGAATGTACACGGCCAACCAGAACAACTTAGGGACTGAATTCAATTAACTAAGAGCATTTTCTTTGCATACAACATTTACTCATATTTGGGAAAACCTGCTGTTACTGATTAGCTATGAGTTCCTGAAGGTTTTAAAAAATATGAGTAAATTTCGCATGGAAAGAAAATGTCAAGACCATTTTTTTTTTCAAATACCATTTTTTTAAGCTAGGCGTTAATCTTCTTAAAAGTGATAAACTTTGCAAATTGCTTATGAATTTCAGCTAAAATTTACAAATAATAGAATTTCGTGTATATTTTAACAATTTTGATGTAACCTATAACTGCATTTAAGAAAAAGACGCTCCCTTTTCAAAGGTTAGTCTTGGGTCAAAATGGTGTGGGAATTGCAGGATCTCCCATGCCAAAGACATGTCAAAAGTTTTACCCGGAATGGCAAGGGATATAATGTCGGCTCTTTCTAGCAGATTTGACTTGAAATCACACGTTATATTTAAGATCTAACAAACGCTATGGGTCGAAGTTTGTACGTATATGTTCATTGGACTTATGTAAAATTTGAATATGTTGCTCCACAGTGCTCGAACCGATTCAAATTGGGTTCTAATTTTCCTCCCAAAAATGTGGACTCATTTGTCACTTTGTATGTAAATTACTATGGGAAAACCAAATGTTTTGTTCATATCTATATAACAATGACAACAACAATCTTCAAAAATGATAACTGTTCCTTTGGAAAATATTCTCAGCTACAACTTTGTTGAATAGCGCCACCGGTGGTGTAGTGGTAAGTGTGATTGCCTCTCACCCCAGCAGGCCTGGGTTCAAGGGAAGTTAAGCCGTTGATCCCCGGTTCATGAGTTGAAGGGTCGATAGGTAGGGTCCAGGTGTGGGAGTTGCCTCACTGGCGTCGGTAGCATTGATGCTCAGCACGGAAAACAAAATCTACGGAAAACAAATCAAGGGAAAAAAAACTTTGTTGAAGAACACTTATTGATTAAGGATAACGAATAAAGTATATAAATCATCCAAGAAGTTGGCGGTTGATGATCATGCTCAATCAACTGCTCAGCAGGCAACATTGGTGACTCTGGTGCGTGGGATAGAGCACATAAATAGTAGCCATGGTTCACACTGCACAATACTCGCGTCACTTTTCAATAAGTCATATCTACATTGATCGATTCTCTTCATAGACTTTCACAGTACGACGGAAGATGCTGCAACCTAGCATCTAATACGACAAAGACGGCAGGAAACGTTTTGGTAGCCGAGTTATTTACGAAAGAGAGAGTCGATGAAGAGAATCGATCAATGTAGATTGTTCTATTTGAAAAGTGACGCGAGGATACAGTGTTGCCCACAAATCAGTACTTGATAAGATAATTAATCTCTCAAATAATTAATAACTACCTATTTAATTTGAAGTTTGGCTGATAATGAGAAAAGTTGTAGCTGAGAAAATTTTCCATAAGTAGGGTAGAGCGCTACTTCGTCGTAATCGCCCATTTCCGTTCTATCGGTCAGAAAAGAAATAATATCAATGATTTCACCGTGCACAAATCAATAATAGGTTTGTTTCAATGCGTTAGTTCATTAGCTACAACATAAACCCTGTTAGAGCGCATTGTATGAATATTTACACTCATTGTTCTCAAAACAAAAGAAGCGCTCCTAGCAAATCCCCTTTTTCTACGTTTATCCGTAGGACGAAGAAAATCTAATGGCGTTTCAATGCGTTAGGATGGAATTGAAACTCGTAGAACGAATTTAGAATCAAGAAGCAGTATAAGACTTTAAACAATATCTCAACAATTTGTGACTCTGAAAGATGAAAAAAATTAAAAGTCATCTTTGACAGAAATATTCAACTTTTGTTTAAACTCGTTCAGAAAAGAGAGGTAAAGCGCGGCTTGTGCTTAGTAGGACGGAAATTAGATCAAAAACCCTATAGCTATAATATGTTTTACTAGAGCAATATGAAAAAAGCTAGAAGACAATGAGCATAAACTATGGTTATCGCAAAATGATTTCCATATAAGCATTTCTGCCCAAATCGCACAATAAATGACCATTTCGTCGTGACCCTAAAGTGTTGATTTTCTCGGAGGGCCCTCGCTTCGATTTTCGTAATATGTTTTGTGAAGAAAGCTGAAGTTATGTCCTTATTTGTTTAAGGATTTCTTTCTCTTCCGTCTGACATCCCTGCGTGTGAGAATTTTAGTAGTAGTTTAGTTTTTAGTATTTTATAATTAATAATTTAAATTGCATGTATTTGCTGAATGTCACGACTTACATTCAAAAAGGTGCAAAATGTTGGAAATACATAGTTTTCTATAAATAAAATTCGCAATAACTTGAGAGCGATTGGACATAGGAGAAAACATAGTTCATGCTTGATCATGAGTAGAATCAATTTTTGGTACTTTGCATTTTTTATTAAAAATGTTCAATTCAATTTTGTTCTAAAATATAATGAAAAATAAAAATAATAAAAACAAATAACCAGCAAACACTTTTTACCAACTTTTAGGACGTAACTTCAGCTCTATTTACAAAAATATTTCGTAAACCTACGTTTTTTATTTGCTTATCACAGTTTATTGCTTATCGCATATTGGCTTATTGCGTGCTCTCAACTTATTGTTCTATATATGCATTTCCACAGTTATTAATTTCGGTGCCAGTGCCATTTTTGCATCAGTATAATTGTGTGGCAAAGTCAATCATACTCTATGCCCAGGGAAGTCATGACATTTTCGATTCCGAAAAATTCTTAGACCGGACCGGGAATCGAACCCAGCATGGTCTTACTTTGTAGCTGCACTTTTACCGACTGAGCTAAGGGAGACCCCATTTTTTAATTTAATAACCTACAACTGTCATTTTGACCAGAACAGTCATTTTCAAGTTATGATCTATTTTCTAATTAAAATTGGCTCAGAAAATAATCATATTTTAATGAAAAATGTAACCCTGGGTAGTGACCAACACATGAGCAAAGTTTTACTCAAATCGGACACAAGCATGTTCAATCGGTGTGCTATTTGGCGTGGAAATGCTCCATAAACTTCAAACGGGGGTTTTTTTTTTGACAAAGGACTACGTCTATGATTTCTATTTGGGGGTACACTTTGTGAAAACCGAAAATGGAGATGTAACGAAATTATGAAAGATTTTGAACGTTGATAACTCAGCTGCTCCTGGACCAATTTCAATAATTTTATCACCAATCGATCAGAAATATTTCTAAAAATTGCCAATGCCAACTGTTGATTTAAAAAAAAACTATTGAAAAAGTGGTAAATGTCAAGCATTGTCCAAAAACGTCGAAATAACTAGCAAATCCACCAATTACGTACATGCTGCTTCCCCAACACTGTCATCAGAGAATTGTTTCTAGACGAAACATGTCAATGTAGCATTGATGCTTCCCCAACACTGTCATCAGAGAGTCATTAGTAGACGAAACAAGTCGAAGTGGCATTCGCCTCCGATCTTCGGGCGTGTGCAAATAGGGAGGATGCAATTGCGTAACATTTTGCACACGCATCGCCATATTCAGAACCACACGCCCCCAACGACCACTTAAAATGCTCTCCAGAGCTTTAATCTTGTTATCAAACTTGGAAGCAGGGGTGCAAGTGGTTTGGATCGATTTTCTTCATCCACTTTCTGTTTCTTTAATAGCTCTTCGGCAAACACATTCATTGCCCCGTTTGTTGTTCTGGATGATAGAAGAGCATAGCTGAAATAGTGCGAAATAGGTTAATGAAGCCATGGTCATCAAAAGAGGAAATCGATGAAGAGAATTGACTTTCACCCCTCTTCTTCTAAGCCCCTTAATTCAGTCGTCGTCATGGCAATGAAAACTAGCATCGCACCGCTTTTGGTTCTTGGGTTACACTTGCTGGTTGCAATTCTGCTGTTCGACATTTTCAAAGGACCACCAAAAAACATGAAATTACACTTTTTTCTAGGGATGCCTTAAAGGCCAATTATTCGGCGAACGATTAATTGTAAATATTTTTCCAGCTATTCGATTAACACATCCCGACATCCCTTCTTATTTCTACACGTTTGTTTTAACAGGCATAGAGAAGAACCATGATGTGAAACAGGATCATAAATGCACCGAAAAAAGCGTTAGGGTAAACGCTCCTATAGTTGTGGTACGTTAGAAGCGTTAGGTTCCTATAGTTGTGTATTGAGTTTCCATGCTCAACTATAGGAACCTAACGCTTCTAACGTACCGCAACTATAGGAGCGTTTCCCCTAAAAGTTTTTTTTTTGCGAAAGCCCAAGATTTACCAACTTGTTGAGAGAAGGAGTTGAACGAGAAAAACTAAAAGGGTGAGGAGCTTCAGCTGGGTGGACACTGATACTGGGATTGTCCAGTCCGAGTTGCTGATCCAGCTGCCTACACGTAATCTTCATCTTCCAAAGGCTTTAAGCATGTACTACCATCGGCCCTATTCAGGGCCACCAAGATTTTCCAAAAAAGTTAAATTTCTGAACATGTCCCAACTAAAGTTCATATCTAAAGGTTCTTTTCAGGGCAATCATAGTCATACGAAAGAGTATAAACAGAGAGAACCCTGCTCAAATTCCTATTCCTACATAAAACACAAGCTCCTGCTGCAATTAACAAATAACATTTATCATACAAGACCACGTAGTCCTACGTCACCATTGCAGTGCGTACAATCCCATAGGGCTATCCCTTGAAGTTTTTTTTTCCTTGATTTGTTTTCCGTCGATCTTGTTTTCCGTACTGAGTACCAATGCTACCAACGCCAGGGAGGCAGCTTCCATACCTGGACCCTACCTATTGAGCTAACAACTCATTGACCGGGGAGTAACAGCTTTACTTCCCTTCCGAAGGAATGCGTGACCAGAGATTTTATGAACCCAGGACCTTTGGGGTGAGAGGCTATCACGTTACTTCCCTTCCGAAGGAATGCGTGACCAGAGATTTTATGAACCCAGGACCTTTGGGGTGAGAGGCTATCACGTTTACCACTACACCATCAGTACTGATACTTCAAACGGGTTGTGCCAAAAACTTTACAAAATGAGAAATCTTTGGGGTAGAGCAGAACTCAATTTGAAAGCGATTGAGCACTGTGGAGCGCAAATTGCGAATTTGGCATCAGTCTAATGTTCATTATCTTAGGTCACAGGTGATCATCTCTCGCTGTCTTGTCTGATAGTACTAAGAAGGTCTTTAATCGGTAGTCGATCAGTGCAAACGTGGTTTTAAGTTTCTTTCAATCCGCAAATGATTTTCTTTATCTTGTGAAGTAATGAAATTTGGTTGTTAGCGGAATGCTAAATAAAACAGCAAAAGGGTTTATCTTCCATTTAATTCCACTTAATTAATTTTGGTATCCATGACAGATACGTATTTCGACTACAATGTGCAGTCTTCATCAGTGTCATTCCCACTAAAGAACTTATCAAAATCTAACCCCCTTAAGTACTCATCCCCTAGGTAAAAAAGTCAAGATCATAGGTATAAAAATGAAACTACAATGTGTTGAATCGGAACCTACCTAACTAATAAAAACCAAAGATTTAAGTAAGCTAAAGGAGAAAAATCTATACAAATCTCTAATAAGGAAAATCCCCAAAGGCTTGGTAGCCATCATAATGAAGTAATGAAATTGGGTTGTTAGCGGAATGCTAAATAAAACAGCAAAAGGGGTTATCTTCCATTTAATTCCACTTAATTAATTTTGGTATCCATGACAGATACGTATTTCGACTACAATGTGTTTTTTTTTTATATGTATACATATGTATTTTAAGCAGTGAACATGGAAGAGAGATTGATTTTAAGCTTATGAAACATCAGGAGGTCGGCCTATTACAGATCCTTTTCAGTTAAAGGGTGATACGGTCAAAATTTGGTCAATATCAACTTGACGTATTTCTTTCAATTTTGCATTTAAAAAACCTGAACACCCCTCATTTTGAAGGTGTGTGTGTGTAGAATGTTGCTCCTATTTTGATTTTGGAATTCACTCTTCAGTTGTCAAAATGCCGTCCAAGCAAGAAGAGCAGCGTATCAAAATTTTGCTCGCGCATGGCGAAAATCCGAGCTACTCGCACGCAAAGTTGGCAAAATCGCTAAAAGTTGCCAAATCAACCGTTACAAATGTAATTAAAGTGTTTGGGGAACGTTTGTCGACAGCCAGGAAGTCTGGATCGGGGGGAAATCGAAAACCGGAAGCCGCTGAGACGACAAAGAGAGTTGCCGGTAGTTTCAAGCGAAACCCTAACCTCTCTCTCCGAGATGCCGCAAATAAGCTGGGTGTATCGTCTACAACCGTGCATCGAGCCAAAAAACGAGCCGGACTATCGACTTACAAGAAGGTAGTGACTCCAAATCGCGATGATAAACAAAATACGACGGCCAAAGCGCGATCCCGGAGGCTGTACACGACGATGCTGACGAAGTTTGACTGCGTGGTAATGGACGACGAAACCTACGTCAAAGCCGACTACAAGCAGCTTCCGGGACAGGAGTTTTATACGGCAAAAGGAAGGGGAAAGGTAGCAAATGTTTTCAAGCACATGAAACTGTCAAAGTTCGCAAAGAAATATCTGGTTTGGCAAGCCATCTGTACCTGTGGCTTGAAAAGCAGCATTTTCATAGCTTCCGGGACTGTCAACCAAGAAATTTACGTGAAAGAGTGTTTGAATAAACGTCTGCTGCCTTTCCTGAAGAAACACGGTTGTTCCGTACTGTTTTGGCCGGATTTGGCATCTTGCCATTACGGTAAAAAGGCCATGGAGTGGTACGCCGCCAACAACGTGCAGGTGGTTCCCAAGGACAAGAACCCTCCCAACACGCCAGAGCTCTGCCCAATTGAGAAATACTGGGCTATTGTCAAGCGGAACCTAAAGAAGACCAAAAAAACTGCTAAGGGCGAGCAGCAGTTCAAGGCAAACTGGCTTTCTGCGGCGAAGAAGGTGGACAAGGTGGCTGTACAAAATCTGATGGCAGGGGTCAAGCGTAAGGCCCGGCAATTCGGATTTGGAAAAGCGGAAGCCTAACTGAATATTTTTCCTGAATTTTATACTAATTGAACTTGAAAAAGAAATTTAATTTGATTTTTTAAATAAACGATTTCACCGATTTACACGCGTTTTCCCATGACCAAATTTTGACCGTATCACCCTTTATTTGTTTAATCTTAATTGAATATTAACCAAAGGGAAGATCCATTAATTATGTCATGGAAATTTGACCCATTCTCAACACCCCCCCCCCCCCCCGTCCTCCATTGTCAAATTTTTTGTATGGACCTTATTTTTTTGAATGGCTGGCAGCAGTTTTACATAATTAATGGACGATCCCAAATAACTTCACGAGCTCGCCTATCCACTTTTGCTTACTGAATAGAAGATCGTCTGTTTAAAACGAGTTGATCGGATATCCATATCAAATCCTTTGCAAGAGCAGTTGTTGTCGTCGTCTGTGAGGTCGCCGCCGGGACCAAAATCTAGTAACAGCAAGTTGAACGGGAACTTGACCGTACTTTTTTTTTGTGATATAAGGTGCTCGGTGGCCTAGTGGCGACCGTTTTGCTTATTGAGCAGAATAGATTTGGTTCAATCTCAAGCTCCTTTACAATAGAGAGTAAACAAGTACGGTGGCCTAGTGGCAACCGATTTTGCTTGCTGAACAGAAAATCATAGGCTCAATCCTAAGCTCCCTCACATTACAGAGTTATACTTTAAATCGGCTTTCTTTCATAGTACAAGAAGTAATATTTGGGTTTTCAAGAAGTAACAGCAAAGAAGAATGTTAAAATGAAACGGCCAGAAAAAAAAACTTTTTCTTCTGAAAAAATTATTCACATAAATATCCCTCTGTCTGTGTGTGTGCAATTGCTGCCCCCTCAGTAGGACGTTTTGCCTTTTTTATCAAATAAATCACAGCAAACACAGACTTGTTTTTTTAGCTACTCGATTAATAACTAAACAAGTTTATTTTTTCACTGTGCTGAAACTTTTTCACGAGCTAGTGTGCAGGACATGTTTGAAATGATGGTTAGTTAATGAGTGAAAATGGGTGTAAGTTTCACCAATTTGATTTACAAAAAACCATTACAATTAATCGATCATAAATTGATTACTTTGCATTACCCCGAGTAGCACATTTCCGTCACAATAAGTTGCAGTAACTTGTTTATGACTGATATAAGTTTTATAGAACTTGCCACAACCGATTTGTGACAACCGTGCTACTAGGGACATAACCGATAAAAAATATTTGATTTTTCAGCTCATTAATCGATTAATCAATTATTCTAATAAAAATCAAACATCACTACATGAACGTTAAACGTCATTTTGACATCTAACGTCAGTGTCAAAAATAAGGGCTCTTCCATTAATAATGAGTCAATTTGAAAGGGACCAGTGCTGGTCGCAGATCATGAACCTCCGGTAACTGTTAAAATACGAATGGTGTCCGATTGTAATAGTTTTTGACTTGTGTGATGTGTATCGGAAATACTTTTTAAATGTTTTGCTGTGACTCTATTGCTAGAATCAAAGCAAAAACGATGTATGCATATGACTGAAACGTTTAAATCTTCTTCACTCAATGCATCCCAAACCAAACAACAATAGCCATATCACAATACCTCATTATCCAGATTCAGCAGCAAGTGCTGACGAGAAGCATTATCATTAAAATGTCCATTGGCTTCCTCACCGGCGACGACCGTGAGTGGATAATTCATTCCGAGAAGTAAAGGATTTAAAAAGCAACAACTAAAAATCACGCACAACACAACGTGCAGCGGCCCTGGAAGCGCGAACAAAACGAATCAAGGAAACCTGTTTCTGTTGGAGGTTGGGCTCAAAGCGCGCATATAGATAATCGTGCCCCGCGCATGCAAGTCCACTTGAAATTCGCTACACACCAAAATGGCGTCCACACGCCATATTGCAGACCCGGTGCCCTGTTCCGCTCGCTACCGGTGACGATGACTGCTACGGCGATGGTGATCAACCAGAAAGGGCAGCTTTTTGTCACTTTTCCGTTCCTGTGCTTGCAGCCAGACCGGGTTAGGTAGGCTCTTTCTCCACATCGCAGTCGCAATCTTGATCCATCAATCACTGTCCACTGACTCATATCTTGCGCCGTGCCTCGTGTTTGAAGGAAGTTGGTGTTTTTTTTTTTGACTTACTGGTTCCTTTCATCTCTGATTATCGTTATCCAGGAGATGTTTGTTGTTGATGCTGTTTGTTGTTGTTGTATTCATTTGGCTTGCATTCGAAATTTGACCGACGACGTAGTGAGAGATATCCATACCATGTCAGTTTTGGGGATGAATTAATCAAATCACTCTGATTTCGTCTTATATGCTTGTGCTCTTCGTTTGCTACAAGGATTTGTTATCTATGTGCTGGTAATACAATTTTGAGCGGATGCATAAAATCAACATGGTTCATTTGAACGACGCTACGACAGAACATGTGGATGATGTCCTGCTGACTGACATAATAGCCCATCTTCCATTCCTTATTGTTTACATTGCAATTAAGAACCTTGGTTAGAAAACGGAATTGCCTCCAATTAAAGCAACAGGAAGGCTCTATTTCACCTTGGCAGTAAAAGAAAACGCAGCATTCCGAAATACTCAACTTAAACCCAACCCTTTTGCTGTGCTCACGTTGAATGGTGCTTCTGTCTGTGTAATTACCCCTCTTCTGATTATCCTTGAAATCCTGCATGCAACCTTGGTCCGGTCTAAAATTATTACACGCGAGCGCTTCAATTTATTTACATTACGATACCCAAAACAGTCAGCAGGAACGGAGAAAAAAGAGCAGAGCAAAACGAAAATGCAACAAATTAAAACTCCCATTTTATCTCTATCCCTCCGCACTGAAAATCGATTTCATCTGGCAATTCCTTCTCCAGCCAACACCTTTTGATGGGCAGGAGAAGGTAGCACCATCATCACCATCATCATCATCATCGGCGCAATTATATACTGATGAGCTCTTCCACTCCCTTCAAGGTTGCCTTCTCCGGGATTGCACGGCACGAAATGCGCGTGAGCGTAAAAATCACCCTAATCTAAAAATTACATGAAATTTACTTCCTTTTCTCATCCGACGATACATATGCGCTATCCTTTCCCTCCCTCCAACATCATCAACAACAACAACGCTGGGATTGGAAGACATGCCCTCTTCCATCAGCAAAATGTGGATGCTGCCGATGTTACAAACTGCGCAGGCTCTCAAGTCACAGATTCGAACGAATCACAGCATCCGGAGGCTCTAGCACGTTTAAATAGGAGAGGGGAAATGTCCATGATATTTAATATAACATCCTAGGTATGCGACCATAGGCATGCGACCTTTTTGTTCTAAATAGCACCTCATCAGTATGCCGGTATGCCAAAATTTACATTGCGAATTTAAATTCACATTGACGATTGGAATTTAAAATTCAGCCCGCATCCCCTAAGAGAACATTGAAAGAACGAAACCTAGCACGGCTCACCGCCCGCCGACGAACCGATCAAGCGAGCGTTCAACAGAGTCAACCAAGTTGTATCGCACTTCAATCGCGGATTGCGTAGAATGGCCTTGAATTTTGTGCCGATTTACTCCGCCTTGCGTGGTTCGTTCTGATGTTGAACAAAAGAGAGGAAAAAAAATCGCTATGAGATCACGATGTTGCCGTTTTTGTCGAATCAAGGTTGCGAAAAAATGGCGCGGATTGTGCGTGAGTTGATTGTTTTCATGTTGCCCTCGTTGATTCTCGTGGTTCTAACCTTGCTGTGGAGTTTTTAGATCAACTTGGAATAAGATCTTTAGAATCAGGGGGTGGGATATGCGAACAAGATGTATAATTTTAAATCAGGCTAATGGAAAGTTTAGCATTTGAGTTGAGTGGTATTTTTACAATATTGATGCAAGCTCTAAAGCGCCCGTTACACTTATGAATATATTGATGAATGGGGGAGAAATATATGCTAGCAATATTGATGATATAATGTTATATTGTGATTAATATTATCAATCTCCATATATTGATGAAGGTAACCAGCGCTATCGTCGTAAAACTTAAGCTAGTTAGTCTCAGTAACAGTGACAATACGATTATTGCTTTGAAAGTTAGCGATATTTAAAAAATATGTGCCTGAATAGGTGTATCACAAATTAAAACATTGCTGATTTTCAAAGGAGTCACTTACTTTTAGCCTCCCAAGTAGCACACAAAACATCTTTTTGAAAAATAATTAGAACAGCTTGTTATATAAATGTATTATAAGTGATACAGAAAACATCCCACGTTATAAATGAGGTTTATAGATGTTTTCTTCATACTTCCTAGATTCAACATTTTCCAAAATAGTTTTCTTTCTGTTTTAATACCACTATAAAACATGTCGTATACAAAATCAATCTTAGTTGCATTTATAAAGTTCTTGAAGAGATTCTGAACTTTCCAGATTGACGTAAACATTGACGGCGCCATTGAGCCAGACTGTCTCTTCACGCAGTGATTGATAGTTTCTTATGAGGTATTCGGAGGTTTGTTATAAAGAAAGTTGAAAACACTTGTTTATGACATCTCATAAATTAATATAACTGAAAATGTGCAGGTTATCTTATAAGGAGTTGAAAATAGTTTAAAATAACACTCTGGCAATTAGATGTACGCTTTGCTGCTAACAAAACATCTTTATGACGGATCTAAAGCGTGTTGAACGAGAATATAATTTTCATGCCATTGGAAAGAACATGATAGATACTTATAACAAACCTCTCATCAAGCGGAGTTTGTCTAGTTAGGAAGTAATAAGTCTACCACGCCTAGGACCAGTGATCGAATCCCATGCTGAAGTTTTTTTTTTATTTTTTTTTGCCGCTGGTTTATATGCTGTTTCCAAAACATGTTATAAGACCAGTATTTAGTTGTATAAGCTCCGCGTCTTGCGCTTTTTAGGTTATATAAATGTATTAAATGACGTATATTACAGTATTATTGATTCTTTACGTAAGTCATTAAAAAGTATTTTCAACTTCTTTATGACAACCCGTGTTGCTTGGGCTAGTATTGTTTTATACAAAGTCCGGATTTTGAAAATATTTTTTAATCGCTTAAGATTATCTCAAATCTATTCTTTAATTCTTGAGAAATCAAAACCACATCATATTTATAATTAATCAAAATGCCTGTTCGGGATACAAATAGATAGATTACTCAAATTATCACTGTTATCATCTATAATATAAGCAATTTAAATATTTGACATGAAGTATGAAAACTTATATAAAAAAACCCAGAAAACCGGATATAAACCGGTAGTTTTATTGCATCCATATGTTGTATATCTTTATTAGGTATAATTTATTTGAAAAATTAAAAAAAAAGTTGACAATTTTTCATAGTTTTTTGAACTGGCATAATTTGGATTTTTTTTTATTTGACCATGATCTATAAATTTGGGTAAGTCTGAGATACCGATCTGGTACATTGGAGTTACATGATCTGGTAGTTGGAATTTTTTAGATCCTAGGATCTTGATTATTAGTCCATTGAAATTTTTGAATCTTTTCTAGGTATTAGTTTTATTCATATTCTGGGATCTTCAATATTTAGCTTTGACAAAGAATCCTGAAGAACATGCTGAATCTAAAATCTAAACTTTTTTCTGTTGGAATCGTGCAATTGATTCTAAATCCAGGGTCTGCAAAAGTTTAAAATATTTATCTTAATCCATGATATTGGATTATAACCATTGGTGATATTTATGTTAAAATCTGGTGAAAGTGAATGGATTCATATCTTGAATACTGCATTATCACAATCTAAATCGAGAATGATTGAATTTTTTGAAGATTTGTCATCAACTGTATCACCAAATTCTCTCCATCTAATTATCAAAACAATTTCAGTTTTATTCGAAATAGCCCGCCGGATGACATTTAATGCTACGTTTTGATGGCTATATGATGAATTTATTTGATTACCTCTCATAACATACCACATATATAAAATATAGCACATGCTAATATCAACTAATTTTACTATATGATGAATTTATTTGATTACCTCTCATAACATACCACATTTTTAAAATATAGCACATGCCAATATCAACTGCTTTCGAAATATTGTATTGTATTGAATGGAAAAGTGTCTCTTCTCCTTCTCCTGAAGGCTCATGACGGTCCGAAGATCTTCTGGCCGGATTTGGCATCATGCCACTACACGAAGAACGTGCTAGAGTGGTTTTAGGGCGAATGATGTCGGTTTCGTGCCAAAAGATCTGAACCCCCCAAACACTCCGGAACTGCACCCAATACAAAAAATACTACCATTATGAAGGAGCATCTTCTAAAAGAACCTAAAATGGTGAAGAATGTAGGAGAAATGAAGAAAGCATGGGATAATATGCAAAAAACTGTCGATACTGAGGTCGTGCATAATCTTATGGCTGGGAATAAGGCCATGGTTCGTGCATTCGGATATAAAGGCGAAATATATTAAATAAGTTATGCCAAAATTAACTTTAATTGTTTGTTTTTACTCCCTGAAAATTTGATGATAATTGGATAAAAACTCAAATTTTGAGAATGAGTTTTGTGTGTGCGGATTTCAAACGGCACACCCTTTATTATTTCTAAAATGTGACCAAAAAGCCCACCACGACAATAGTATCGGATGTTTTCACTCTATAAATACAGTCACTCTACGGCAATCTACTGCAAATCACTTTACAAGAAGCGTCTAATGCAAATTGATTTTTCAGTTTATCAACCTAACCATTGCGAGAAACAACATCAATATCATTATTTCTCTCAGGCCAACTAGCTCATGCCATTTTGTAAGATGAAATATTTTCAAAAACATATTGCCCTCCTTCCAATAACTTCATGAAGATCCTGCTACTGAATATAAGGTAATATAAGGTCAACAGCATGGGATTTTGTTTGTTTGTTGTTGATACATATGGTGTTTAGGTCCCCAATCAGTTGAATGCATAAAGTGAACGTTCATGACGCAAATCATACTGGAAGCAGCGAATCGTTCCCCTGTCCCGTAGTGAATATTTTGTGTTTAATCGACTAACCTCCATATGGAATATCGTGCTAATCACACTAGAATTTTTTTCTTAGTTGGCCAGCTTTTATGCATGTTTGAGGTACATATGAAATGAGAGGGTAAATAGTGGTGGAGTTGCTATTTAAAAAAATCTTTTGAAGGTCATTTTGATGTTTTTAATACAATATTTTTAAAGTCATTCGACGAATATTCGCCGTTTAAGGCTGGTTATTGCGGTATCTAGGCAGATTTGCGATTAAAATCTAACTTAATGGCTTAACGACCGATTGCTTCCTTCATATTGACAAAGTATTTTGGTAGAAGATAACGTGTGAAACCACTACTGATAGAACTAGGTCTTAACTCTGCGTAAAAAGTAAGAAAGATAATTGTCCCTATCCGTGGACACCATTTGCATAGCTTCTTATCATTATCGATCGCAGTGGATTTATGTACGGGGCTCGGTGGCCAAATAGCGTCATTTTTTGCAAATTCATTTACTTTGACTTTAGCATTATTTGCTTACTAGGCTTTAAAGATAGCATCACTTTCTTTAGTGAATCCGGATTTCGTCTACCGTCTCGAGACATGCATGGAGATGTAGAGGTATGTTCAATCTCTAGTAACAACAAATGTCCAACTAACAATCACCCACTAACAATCCCATCACCGACGATGGTAAGGACGCGACTGGCACTTGTATTGATACTGAAATTATAAATCCACACGCAGCCACATTCGTTGGATTATTTGTGAAAATTTCGCTGAATCTAGTCAATCGCAATTATACCCTGGACAGACTATGGCTTATATCATGTAATTTCCAGTGAAAACTAGATGTATGAGTGCTCATTGCAAGACAGCCTATATTACATGATATAAGCCATAGTATGTCCAGGGTATTACATAAAAACACTTTGAACGACTTTGACGATTTTAAGGCTTTAAGACGGGATTGGATAATGTCTGTATATATGTATCTGACAAAACTTGCCAAGATCAGAATCTAAGAGAACCACTATATCTCATGGAACAAGTATTGATGGGTAGGGGGGAAGGGGGAACCAGAATTTTCCAAAATCGTGTCAAACATATGATGCGAACAACATCATTGGTAAGTGTGTGTATAGTGAACAGTAAACCAAAAAGCACTTGTCAAAAATGAATTTTCTTTGAGAAACCGAGACATCATACGGGACCGATGCTTCCTCCGTACAAGTATTCCAGCCTATCCAGTCATCACGGTTGTCAATAATATGTAAAGTAAATAGTGTAAATTGATGAATCGATACAAAACATCGAAAGGACAGGATGAAACCGACCGATTTCCTAGAGCTTTGGATCGATCTAGCTTATTTCAATTCAATGTCGCACATTACTATTTAACAGCCACTAGAATACAGGAATCCCCCGAATAGAGTGCCAAGTGGTGCCGTCCACCCATCGCAATTGAAGAACTTGTGACCTATGAAAATATGCTTGAGCTACTGCCTCGTTGGGCAGAAAAAAAACGAGTATTTTTATTCGATCTACCATTGAGTGGCGTTTGATCGTGAAAAGAGAGGTCATTGATTAGCGTTGAGCTAACAAAAGATACCATAGTTTATGGAAGTTTTAGAACATTCTACAAATCTAAATCATGGTCTACAGTACCCTCATAAAACCAAAATTGTCACTTGGGACATAAGCAGTTCTTTGACAGGTAAAAGCTATAGAGCAACCATACGGACATTGCTAAAAGTATTTTCTATCTCTTGCGGTTGACTCCATGTTTTACCATGTTGTCATGTTTTTAACAGATTTAAGCAAATGCGACTGAAAATGGTTCCTATTTCCCACTCCTAAATTTGACTCCATCTTTATAACATGAGCAGTTCTTTGATAAATACAAGCAATTGAGCAATCCAACTGAAAATACTTAGAATTTATTACCCCCTCTTGGAGTTTGCTCTTTCCTTAAAACATGATCAGTTTTTTAATAGACAAAATATTTTAAGGATTCCGAATTATATGCTCAAATGCTATTTCCCTCTATTGGAGTTGGCTCCTTCTTTTAAACATGAGCAGTTCTTTGATAGATACAAGCAATTGAGCAATCCAACTGAAAATGATTGAAACGGATTGCACTCTCTTGAAGTTGACTCCTTCTGTTTTAAAATTAGCAGCTCGTTGAGAGATAAAATATATTGAGCAATCAAACTGAAAATGCTCAAATGGAATTTCTCTGTGTCGGATTTGACTCCTACTGTTCAACATAAGCAGTTATATGATAGACAAAATCTATTGAGCAATCCAAATTAAATTCTCAAGCACTATGTCCCTCTTTTGATTTTGGATCCTTCGTTAAAGGATGAGCAGTTCTTCGATAGACAAAATCTATTAAGCAATCCAAATTAAATGCTTGAAAGCTATTTCCCTCTTTTGGAGTCGAATATATCTTTTAAGCATGAGTAGTTCTTTGAAAGATAAAAGTTAATGAGCAGCCAAACGTAAAATTCTCAAAAGCTATTCCCTTTCTTGGCCTGTTCCTTAAAAGATGATCAGTTCTTTGAAAGACAAAATCTATTGAGCAATCGGAATGATATGCTCAAAAGCTATTTTCCTCTTTTAGAGTTGACATGAGCAGTTCTTTGATAGACAAAATCTCTTGAGGATTCCTAATGACATGCTCAAAAGCTATTTCCCTCCATTGGAGTTGAGTCTTACTTTTAAACATGAGCAGTTCTTTGATAGATACAAGCAATTGAGCAATCCAACTGAAAAGGATTGAAACGGATTGCACTCTCTTGGAGTTGACCCCTTCTGTTTTAAAATTAGCAGTTCTTTGAGAGATAAAATATATTGAGCAATCAAACTGAAACTGCTCAAATGGAATTTTTCTGTGTCTAAATCGACTCCTAATGTTAAACATAAGCAGTTGTATGATAGACAAAATCTATTGAGCATTCCAAATTAAATTCTCAAGCACTGGGTCCCTCTTTTGATGATGGCTCACGTTAAAGCGCGTGAGCAGTTCTTCGATAGACAAAATTAAATGCTTGAAAGCTATTTCCCTCTTTTGGAGATGAATCCTTCTTTTAAGCATGAGCAGTTCTTTGACAGATAAAAGTTAATGAGCAACCAAACGGAAAATTTTCAAAAGCTTTTTCCTTTCTTGGTCTTGACTCGTTTCCTAAAAGATGAGCAATTCTTTGGTAGACAAAATCTATTGAGCAATCGGAATGAAATGCTCAAAAGCTATTTTCCTCTTTTAGAGTTGACGCTTTTTTATAACATGAGCAGTTCTTGCTTTTTCAGCCTCCCTTAGTTTAGTTGGCAATTTTTCGGGTTGGAAAATGTCTTGACATCCCTCGGCATTATAGTATGATTGTACTTGCCACACAATTACACTCATGTGAAAATGGTACCGGCATCAAAAACTCTCAATTAACAACTGTGGAAGTGCATCTAGAACATTAAGCTGAGAGCACGTAATAAGCTAATATGCAATAAGTATAATATGCAATGAGTATTATATGCAATAAGTGTAATATGCAATAAGTATAATATTCAATAAGCAATAACGTTGAAATGCGAATAAGAAGAAGAAGAATTTATTAGAAAGATAAAAGCTATTTAGTAACTAAACGGAAAATGCTCATTTCCAACTCTTGGGGTTGACATGATGAGATGAGTTGTTCTTCGACCAATAGAAATCTTGAATTAATTAATGAAAATTTCAATTCCATCATTCATTACAAGTCTTTTCAATACTGTTTCATAAAAAAAGCAATCAACACCGTTTTCTTCGAAAGGTTGTGCAGCCTGAATAATAAACAATACAATGGATAACACATAACACCCAGTAGACCAGTATGGAAGTTTTCTTTTACGAAAAGATGCACCGGAAAGAATGACAATCATTGATTTCGGATTCCAGCGGAATTCAATTAATGCTTTTTGAATCAGCGAAACATCTGCTTAATCGCTTTTAAATAAAAACACCAAACGGAAGTTTATTTAGTGGATTCGTGAACGTACAAGCTGCCCAGACAACCAGAAATTGTTTAAAAATGTGCAGAAAATTTCGAAAATTTCTACAGTTTAAGTCAACATCGCATATAAGAATGGCATACATCGCATTATGTTTAAGTTGAATGATATTTTCATCGTACTGTATCATAAATGAAATAGGATGACATTGTAAGACTTTTCAAATTGATTTTTTTTTTTACAGTTTACAGATGTTAAATCAACTAAAAATATACTAAACTTCGCACGTTTATGGACGTGTAAGTAAGTTTTTTTTGCATTTTGTACGATTGGTTAGTTTGTAAACATGATTGTATTTCACAAAAACAACTTTGAATATACGTGCATTCTGGATGTCGAGGTGTAGATAAATACCGAATTATTTGAAGGATTTGCTATTAAGGATCGATATAAAAAATAAACAGAAATAATTTACTCATTGCCGATTACGGAAAATTCACAACGTTCAATGTGTCTCACTGATATATTTACCAGTGAATTATCATCTATAAAACCACGCGTTTTATTACTGATCATAAATCCATTATTTTAAAATGGTTACTAATTGTGCGAAACGACCACTATGCGCAACAACCCAAATGCCAAATGAGACCAAAAGGCATTATGCCAAATGACTTTAGGCCAAACGTGCCAAAATCCTAAGATGAAATAGGGATGGTTTCAAATAAGACACTCAAATGCCAGGCCATTCACGTGGTAGGTACTTGATTGACGAAGCAGGCTGGAAGACTATTAACCACGGATGACGAATATGATGACCGCGGGCAGCGTTGATGCGTTCTTGTCCTGTATTTGTTGGTGGGAATCTGAAGTCGGGTTCAGTGGGTGAACACTGCGATGTAGAACGATCGAGCGCATGTAGAATAATAACTGATTGACAAAACTCACCTTTTAGCGGCGCCGGTGGTGTAGTGGTAAGCGTGATTACCTCTCACCCCAGCAGGCCTGGGTTCAATCCCAGTCGGCCCCGCCGGGATGTTCTGAGGCATAACATCTCTGATCACGCCTTCCTACGGAAGGGAATTAAAATCGTTGGTCCCTGGTTCATGAGTTGATGGGTCGATAAGTAAGGTCCAGGTGTGGGATCTGCCTCTCTGGCGTCGGTAGCATTGGTGCTCAGCACGGAAAACAAATCAAGGAAAAAGAACTCTCCTCCTGTGATGTACGAGAGTCTTCCGAAAAACGTTTGAATTCTATAACGTTGGTGATTTGGAATCTCTATCTGCAACGCTTTCTTCGTCGATGAACTACCTGAACAGCAAACCATATTGCCGAGTCGTGGCAAGCAGGGAATTCTGTTTCAGGGAAGGATCTAATCTTGTGGGAAAGGAACGAAATACTTTTGATATACATTCCCTTTGGAACTAAGGGACTTTGATAGAGCAGTGGTAAAGGGTGTCCACGATGAAATTGCCACACACAAAATTGATTCGCAAAATTCGAGTTTTCATCCGATTGCCATCAAATTTTCAGGGATTGAGAAATAACTATTAAACTTCATTTTACCATTTTACTCGTATTTTATTTACAGTCCATACGCAAATGCCCGCACCTTGGCCGTAACCCCGGCCATAAGATTCTGCACAATCTGTGAATCAACCGTTTTTTGCATGTAAACCCATACTTTCTTCAGTTCCTCGACTGTCTTCACTACCTTAGATCGTTTAAGAAGGTGCTGCTTCATAATCGCCCAGTACTTCTCGGTGGGGCGGAGCTCCGGAGTGTTGGGAGGGTTGAACATTTTCGGCACGAAATTGACCTTATTGTCCGCATACCACTTCAGCACGTCCTTGGAGTAGTGGCATGAGGCCAAATCCGGCCAGAAGATTGTTGGGACGTTGTGGGCCTTCAGGAGAGGAAGCAGCCGCTTCTGGAGGCACTCTTTTATGTACACCTGTCCGTTCATCGTGTCCTGGGTCACGAAAGGTGCACTCCGCTTCCCGCACGTGCAGATGGCTTGCCAAACCAGGAATTTCTTCGCAAATTTGGACATCTTCTGAGTGCGGACATGCTCCGGAACGCTGAACTTATCCTTGGCCGTGAAAAACAGGTTGCCGGGGATCTGTTTGAAGTCGGCCTTCACATATGTTTCGTCGTCCATGATGCAGCATTCAACTTTCGTCAGCATGTTGAGGTACAACTTCCTGGCACGGGTTTTGGCGGACTTGTTCTGCTTCTCGTCGCGATTAGGGGCCTTTTGTACCTTGAACGTTCGAAGCCCAGTCTTAGTTTTGGCCTTCTGGACAAAACTTCGGCTTAGGTGCAGCTTCTTAGCCACATCCCTAACGGAGGCGTTCGGATTTCGGTTGAAGGCCCCAACTACGCGGTTGTGATTTTTGGTGTTGTACGGAATACTTTTTCCTTCACTTCTGGGCTTCCGATCGGTGGTCAACCGTTCCTCGAACCGCTTAATCACTCGCGACACCGTGGAATTCGCGATTCCCAACGTTTTAGCGATGGAACGATGCGAGAGATCCTTGTTCTCGTGATGAATGCGCAAGATTTTATCACGCACGAGCTGTTCTTTCGACTCCATTTCCGCGAGTTTTGATCACAGGACTTTAAAACTTGCAGGATGTAAATAATGCACTATGAACTAAATCCACCCAAATTTTCATTAAATTCTACCCAACGGTTAAAAAGTTAGAGCAATTTCATAGTGTGGCAATTTCATCATGGACACCCTTTAGGTGTAAGTAATGCAATAGAACTACAAATAGACCCAATGAGATAATCCGTATTCATGCCACGATTCAAATGCAATGTCAATAGAAGGATGGAAGCTTGGGATTGAACTAACCACGTTATGCTCAGTAATTAGAAATAGTAACCACTAAGCTGCAGAATCCCAAATTTTTTGTTAGGCTGAGCCAGTGTTGATGCATAATGAATTTATTCAACGCTTATAAATCATTTACTAACTTTATTCTGCACCTTTCTACGCAATCCAATGTAATCTTGGAGCTAATGCAAATTCAAATAAACGAATAAAAGCATCGATGGTGGTGCAAATTGCACATATTTGGTTTATTGGTAGATCAAACTTCAGCTATCGAATCAAGAAGATTCAACATTTATAAAGCGATCAATAAGCACGTTACTAATATTATGGCAAGAAGTGAAGTACACATGTATTGATGAATTACAGGCTTTTGAAGCATAACATTTGACAAGCCATTTTGTTCATCTATACACTGTTATTCAGAATTTATTCGACAAATATACTTATTTACAGCTTGAGTTGTTTTTTGGGTCAACAACACACCTCATAATCTAAGTTTTTTTTTTCTGTTATTTGTGAGCATCCCACCAAAAAACTTTGACCAAAATATCACAGATATTTTTGAAAATGCCTACCTGGTAGAATCCTACTATTCGATTACTTTGGACTTCAAGTATTAAGAAAAATGAAATTTCTAAGCTAAAATCATTGCAATCATTAATTACACCGATCAATCCTTTATAATTAAAGATGTAGTACATTTTTGGAGCGTCAATGTTCTAAAAAGCCACATTTTCGCTGTATTCCATCTAACATCCGCACCCCATTATTCAACGATCTAAAACCATCTGCGCTCCGGCTGTCAGTATCTATATCACAAGGAACCACCAATTTGAACACGATTATTCATTGGAGTCTTCCTGCGATATCACATTTTAACGATGATTACCACCATCATTGAAGCCTCCGAAAATAGATACTTCGTTTTCGCATCGCCATCGACCGTTTGAAAATGTGCGCGCTGTTACCGATTCGAGGATCACACACCGCATGGCTTCCTTCTAAACCATAAAAAAATGTGTGCGCTTTGGAAGCCGCTCATTACCAACCATGGTAGCGGCGGGAAACGCTGGGGAAGGGAGAGGAAGCAGTCGTTGTGGGTCCGGCTCAAGATCGCGCCACGATGAGGGTCATTTTCGCACAATTTGCGCGATCATTCTATCTGCCTGCCTGCCTGCCTCGATCGTACGCAGCGGCGCACATAAAAAATACCGCATTTTGCGGAAATATGGACGATCGCTAGTTGAAAAACATCACCAACAACATGAGGAAGAAAAAACCGCCTGCGAATTCAAGGACTGCGTGAGTTGAACCCCTAATGGGATAGGATTTTGTGTATTCTTGATGCCTTATTCGCCATAAAGTGCGTATGTCACGACGATGGTGGCGATTCGCAATCGTTTCGTTTCGTTTTTCAAGTTTGAGTGCCATTTTTGGGAACGTTTTATGATGATGTTGTTCTTGTTTTTGTTTGCTGAAACACAACATACGCACATTATCGTTAGGCAGGTTGTTGTTTTCGCGAATGTGATGTTTTACGGTTGGCTCTGGGTTGAGCTTTACGGCTAGGAATAAATTTCGCGTTTATGTAAATTAAATTACCTGCCCGGAATCCGAGAGACGTTGATTAAACAATGAATTGTGATGTTTGTTTCTCGATAGCCCAATGAAAATGGTTGAATTATTATTCATGTGGGTTTTGTCGGACCTATTTGCAGAGTTTTTAAAATTCTAATAAGCAATTTGTAGCATTAATGAAAGAAAGAATCCTAAAGCGAGAAGCCGCAAAGCCAATCTTCCTAATAAAGTTTCGTTGCAATAAGAGCTCTCATCATCCCATTTCAGTGCCTATCTTCATTATCTCCTCTGATCCTCCCTTCAGATTTCGACGGGCTGACTGTTTCGTTTACCGAACCACAAGCTGTTACCACTGCAATTTGAGGATGAATCTTGTTCCCACGCATTTTACTTTCGAGCCTGCTTCTCAACCTGCTCCGAGAGCAGATCCGGAATCCTTCGCAATCTGCCATCTCGACATATCGTCAGTTTATATAGAGCGCAAAGCCAACACCACTAATCGTCGGGCACATGTTTTCGTCATTTTCGGTTATGGGTTGCGTTTTTTATGCTCCATCCCGTCCCGTGTTTCGTTCAACGGAAAATTGTAATCCTTAAAATTGACATTGATGGTTTCTAGCTTTCAGCTCGTTAAGCGCCTTTATGACTTACTCACATTTTTTTTTACTCCCTTCGCTGCAGGATTTATTGCCCGCGACTGTCGAAATGCGGTTGATTGCAAAACCAGTTGTAGTAAAGAGAGAAAAAAACAAATCATCCAATTTTTCTTTCCAAACGTTGAACAAATAAATATCCAACCAATTCATCCTTGAACTCGGCTGGGATTATCCAACATAAAGCAAAATCGAAAACCTTATCGCATGTTTGCAGAGGTTTTGCGAGCGGTTGAGCTTGTGTTGTAAAGTAGTCGCCCGAATTTTCACGGTTCGGAAATTCAGCACGTGTAAATTTTCCGATAAGGACTTTCAATTTTCTGCTACATAAATTTGCTATTCCAATGATTGAATTTTACCTCAGTACCAAAGTTTATGTTATTCGATATGCAAGGTGAACATTTTTCGAAGCAATGAAATTTGTTCCATTGCTAAACGAACCGGCAGATGTAAACTGAAAATTTGGATCGCGTATTTTCCCCTCACTATTAATAATCCGAAAAAGTGCACCTTCGCGATACGACCGCTCGTTATCCGGGGAAAAAATTATCAATCCACTTTGGCCTCGGCTGCAAATGCAACCCACGAAAAAAAAAATAAGTGTCCGACACTCCGCTGGTGTAAAATGGGCGGGTGGAATGCTATTTAGATAAGGGTTCATCGTCGTCGGTACTGCTACCTACCGCCACCCGTCACCGGCTCACATCAGATTCGTGTCCTGTTTTTGTTGCACTTTGACGTGAAATACAATTTAGGTTGCCGCTGGCTGGATGAAAATAAAAAGGGCAACATGAGAATGATGGCAAAAAGTAATGCCGCGCGTGGTTGATGAAAAGGAAGCTTGGTGTAAGGGAGGCACTATCTATTGAAACTGGTAACATTATGCAACAATTCATTTTCATACAAATGAACACTCTAAGAAAAAAATATCTTATTTTTTGCTAGGACGCATCTTTCATAAAGTAACTTAATGACGCAGATACTGGAATCATGAATTTTATATTATGTTATTCCCAACTAACATTTTCAGTTTTATAAGCCAACTTTTCCAGCGTTGTGCTGTAAAGTAGCTGACACAAAGTTGCAGATACAGCTACAAGCAGAAGCTATCAAAACAGTTTTGGAGAGCGTTTACTCAACTTTTTCACAACCATTATTCAATTTGTCAGTCGCACTTAATAACATCAGCCAATAAATGCTAATGTCACTTCTATGCAAATATTAAACAACTTTCAACTTTTAGCTTTAAAACAAAGCTAATAAAGCGAATATATTACTTATTTTGTGGCTTCTACACAACCAACCACTCTTGCTGAATAGCATTTACATCAAAAGTGCTATTTCAACAACCAAACGCTACTTTGGAAGCACTTTTACAGTCAGTTAGGTTCATTTTTAGACGTGTGCCAGTTTTACAGATTTTGCTCTGCTTCTTTACAAAGCTGAATTAACTAGTCGAGAAGAGTGATTCATGTGCACTATTATAAAGCCTCTGCTCAGCGTTTTTGTTGTAGAAGGGTATCTAAATTTGTTAACGTCAATTCAAAGTGTTGGCGTAGCGAAGTTGATAGGCTCGCCAATGCGGTCGTCTCGAGTTCGATTTCAGGTTCCAGTACAGTGTAAATAATGTGGTAGTGTTGCTTATAAACTAATTTCGATTAATTTAATTCGCAGTAAAATAAACATGATCAATTCCTCCAACAACAACGAAAATCGTAAACAATATTTAACCTGGCATCAAGAGAAAGCTGTGCAGCGATTATTGGATAATCGGGTAAAGGTTGAGTAAACGCATTTCAAGTTCACACACAACTACACAGCAGGATAACAGCTGTATAGAAGTGTAAATATATTTGCAATAAAAGCTTGTCCCAACCGTCACAACAGCCATAAGTAGCTGACTAAGTTCGCCAGATTTGCTTGTATAGAGGTTGAGTTAAGGTTTCCGCATATCGTATAACATTTGAATGCAGCTTAAGGCTGTATAAATGAAATGAGTAAAGCGTTTACATTGCATAAATTGTTAGTTGGGTTGATTGAATTTTTTATTTTATATGAATTTTTTTTAGAATGGGTGATTGCTGATTTTTATATCTTGTACGGCTGTGCCTCTCGGATTTTAGACTAGTTTTGTTTTGTGTTCGTATTCCACCACCCAGGTGACAGTGACGTGAGTGCGGTGAAAGGTTTTCTATTGTGATGTAAAATACGGGTTTCTTACAATCCCAATATTTAGCAAGGGCACCCTTTACAGCGGGTTTTTTATGTTCCCCATCGTCGCGAGTGCGTATTAACACTCCGAATACGGTGGGTAAAATACTTTACGCCGACTACGAAGCCTCAAAAAAAAAAAAAAAAAGGAAGTGTTTATGGGTTTTGCAAGTGACATAAGATCCATAAATTAGATTAATGGGCACAAATGTTCATAACTAGCCAGAATACTGTCATGATTCCTATATATGGAACCTGGATATAACGGAACGGTCCTCAAAAGATCCGTAACATCCATAAAAGTGGTCTATCCATAAACCCCTGATCCTAGAACTCCGCGGGTTTTTCGAAAACATTAGGAAAACATACAAAACATAATTTGGGTTCATGACACAAACATGGACCCGGATGGCCATCGGACCATCCTCCAAAAAATCCGGAACATCCGTAAAAGTGTTCAATCTATGAAACTGATCCTAGAACCCCACGGTTTTTTTTTTCGAAAACACGTGGAAGTGTCATATATAAATTAATTAAGGGTCATGACCAGGCATGGAAGATCATTTGCATTCATTTCACACATTCATTTACATTCATTTGCCTCTAACTTTTTTCATCAACAGCATTCCGCAAAATTATGTACAGAGCTTTTGTAGATTTTGTTATTAGCTACAAGTTATGTTCATAACTCAAATCTGTATCTCTTATGCATCACGAACTAGAGCGGGCAGAACTTGTTACTGTTTTTCAGTGAATGTAAAATATATTCACTGAAAAACAATAGTGGCTTCTGTTCGCTCTGCTTCGTCATGCATATGAGATACGGATTTAACTTGTTGTCAAAAGTTGTAGCTTATAACAAAACCTACAAAAGTTCTATACATCATTTTGCGGAGTGCTGTTAAAGAAAAAAGTTAGAGGCAAATGAATGTAAATGAATGCACGAAATGAATGCAAATGAATTTTCATACCTGGTCATGACATAAACATGTACCTAGAAGACCATGCGACCGTCCTCTAGATGATCTGGAACATCCTTGAAAATGGTCCATCCATGAAACTGATCCTAGAAATCCGTGGTTTTTTTCGAAAGCATTAGGAACTGTGATATAAGAAATAATTTGGGGTTATAAGATAAACATGGACCCGAATGGCTACGGGGCGGTCCTCTGGTAGGTCCGGAATATCCGGAAAAGAGGTCAACCAATGAAACTGATCTTAGAGCTCCGCAGTTTTTTCAAAAACATTAGGAACTGTGATATAAGAATTTTGGGTCCTGCATGGCCATGGGATCGTTGTCTGGAACATCCGGAACATCCGTACAATGGTCAATCCATAAAACTGATCCATTAGTTCCACGTTTTTTTTTCGAAGACACGTGGAACTGTGATATAAGAATTAATTTGAGGTCGTAACATAAACATGAACCCGGATGACCATGAAACCGTCTTGCGGAAGATCCGTAAAAGTGGTGCATCGATGATACTGATTCTAGAACTTCGTGGTTTTCTCGAGAACACTTCGATCTGTGAAGTTTTTGAAGTATGTTTCATGTATGAAACACTTTTACGGATGTTCCGGATCTTCCGAATGACGGCCCAATGGCCATCCAGGTTCATGTTTATGTAACGACCCCAAATTTATTCTTATAACACAGTTCCTAATATTGTTTGTAATAAACTGCGGAGCTCTAGCATTAGTTTCATGGATTTACCACTTTTAAGGATGTTCCAGATCTTCCAGAGAATGGTCTCATGCCCATCAAGGTCCATGTTTACGTAACGACCTTTCTTATATCACAATTCTAAGAGATTTAAAAAAAAAACTGCTGAGCTCTAGAATCAGATTCATGGATGAACCAATTTTACCGATGCTCCGAATCTTTCGAAGGACGGTTCCATAACCATCCGGGTTTATGTTTATGTCACGACCCCAAATTCTTTCTTATATAACAGTTCCACGTGTTTTCGAAAAAAAAAACCCTGGAGCTCTAGGATCAGTTTCATCGATGGACCACTTTTAAGGATCTTTCGGATCTTCCTGTTTATTTCACGACCCTATATTATTTCTTTTATCACAGTTACTAGTGTCTTCGAAAAAAAAAACGCGGAGCTCAAGAATCAGTTTCATGGATGAATCACTTTTACGGATGTTCCGGATCTTTATGAGGATGATTCCATGGCCATCCTGGTCGATTTTTATGTGACGACCCCAAACTCTTTCTTATATCACAGTTCCAAGTGTTTTCGAAAAAACCGCGGAGCTCTAGGATCAGTTTCATGGATTGACTACTTTGACAGATGTTTCGGATCTTCCTGAGCACGCTTCCATGGCCATCCGGGTCCGTCTTTATGTCATGATCCCATTTTTTTTCTTATATCACAGTTCCTAATCTAGGGTAATTCAAACAGTTAGTTGTGCATTGCCTAAAATCTCCATACAACCAGTCGAACAACCAAAACAGTTTCTAATGTTTTTGAAAAAACCGCGGAGCTCCATAATTAGTTTCAGGGATTGATCAATTTTACGGGTGTTCCGAATCTTCCGGAGGACCGTTTCGTTGTCTATATGATCCATATATAGGAACCATGAGTGTATTCTGGCTAATTATGAACATTTGTGCCCATTAATCTAATTAATGGATCTTAGGCCACTTGCAAAACCCATAAACACTCCTTAAAAAAAAAGTATAACGACTCTTTTCGCTTTTGAATAAAGTAGACGACCCTATTTTTAATCTTTTAACAATCAAAATAATCTACAGACCCTAGGAATTCGAGAGGTACCACAATTTTTGAAATTCATTAAGAAATGGCTAAGTTATGCTATTGCAAACTTGCCGTTACACGTTTTTCGGAGGCATCGTATTCGGAGTGTTAATATTCACGGCTGTCGACCGTCGTTGGAGATGTTCTCAAAACTGTGCAAGTTCCCCCCAAAGTGCATATCGTTCAACTGTTTTCATCACACATGGCTGGATAAATTGAATCATTCTGGTGAGACCCTTCCTTTTTGTTTGCTTACATTTTATTTTACACAGGATTGGAATTAAAATTGAGGTGCTCGGTTAGCTTGACGGCTACCGCTTTTGCTTACTGAGTAGAAGATCGTGAGTTTTGTTTGCCAAGCTCCTCCAAAACAACACAATTACTATGGTCGCATAGCCTGCTTAAGCTAATCCTGCCCCATCTACCACTCAACTATCCAACTCCGTAGCATCTATGAAGGCGTCGGTGAGACGCTGGCCTCCCGTTAAGTAGATCTTACATCAACAATATCCTTCCTTTCCATGTAACGGAGAAGATGGGCGTGGTCGGCAATGGTAATTGTCATGCTTTTCCTGGTCTGAACTTTGATTGGAGAACTATTCACTTCCAATTAGTTATCCTTAAGCAATCATAATAGAGCAGTGTACGGTCCCCAACCTCACTTTTTGGTTCCAATCATTTTGTCTCTGCGTAAAAGAGATGGCAACGAATGGAAGCCAAAACAAACCAACCAAAACTGTCAAAATTTACGGGTGAGAGAAAGGTGCAGCAAATCTTCGTGCACTGATCTATAAGAACGTTAAGGTAGATACATGACAGTGGCCAGTACGCAACCTACCAATTACTCCGTTTCAAACGCAACGCAACGTAAGAATTTAGCTTGGCACAGCTTAGATTAGACTCACTGCACATATCAATGCACACTGGGCCAGGAACCGAAATTAGCAAGACAAAACCAAAATAAAATGAAGGATTTGTCGTTTGTATGGAAAATAGTACAAAAAACGTAAATTTCAGTTAAATTTTACAATATTCACTATATCTTTGTTGTTTGAAGACCTAGAACTTTGAGTTCTTCTGCATTTTTTTTATATTTTTAATGTTCTACAACTTTGCCGAAGACACAAAACCTCTAGCATGTGAAATAAGAAAGTTAGTATCGCAGCACTATCTATGCGGATAAAATTGGAACTAATTTTCATTACCAAATGAAGGCGCATGTTAAACCGAGAAACTTTGCGAAAGACACCATTTCAATATAATGCAAACCCAATGCGCTAGAGGTTTTGTATGGTAATTTCGGTTCCTGGCGGAGTGTGCATTGGTTGCTACTCCGTGATTGATCAGAATCAGTGTAATTGCACAATAATCCAACTGAATGGGGCTACGAGTGACCATCCATTCTCAGTGTAGATGTTTCAGTTACTTCATATTTTAAAGATCTTGCAATCAGGTGGAAGTAGGGAAGGGATATTAGAGTGATCTTTGCTGTATTAGAGACCGAGTATACATCTACATCGTCACAAAGATCGCAGGAGAGGAGATTCCCCTTTCGAGTTGGCAAACCGATTGGGACACTGGAAATCTTGGACGGTTCAATTATTCCTAATGTTTCTTCGATAGCGTGGTATAAAAGCTTGGGCTTAAGTCGTGACTTCATTCGCGTGATGGGTGGACTTATGTTCAACCACTACTCGCTAGATGCGCATCTTAATAGAATAAACCTCGTGGACGGTAACATCTGTCTTGCGTAAACGGTTACGATGACATCGATCACGCAGTTTGGCAATGTACGCCGCTAGAGAGCGACTTTTGAATACCCTCGAGGCCCAAGGAAGACAACCCTATATCCCTATCAGAGACGTGTTGGGTACCCGCAATGACTGCTATATGCAGTCGATTTATATGTTTCTGCAAATGTCTAGTATAAGAATTTAATTCGTTTATCTTTTGTATCTCTTTATTAGTTTTTGATTATCTTGTCCCCCGTCTCGATGAGTCTCATCGTCGCCCACTGGTCACCATAGCCGGTCGAACTCCAGACAACGAAACCCTACCTCCAAGCTCCTCCCTTTTTCCTATCCTTCGACAGTGTACCCCTCTAACCTCGAGTATTCGGCCTAACTCCTACTAGACATAGAATTAAGTGAATTTTGTAACACACAAAGAACAATCAATTATCGGCTCCGTAAAGCTAACGCAATTGAGCCTTACAAATAAACGAATTAGATAAAAAAAAGGAGAGGAGATTGTGTTAGTAGGTTGCGCTCGTTAGATCAGGATTCACCGTGATAAGTGAGGCGATCGTAGTTTTAATATAATTCACTGTTTTCAGACATTGACGCGAATAAGACTTGCGAGCTTTTGATGGCTGGCAACTGATGCGACCGTACTAACTCAGTAATGTAAAGGGGTCTGGGATAAATCCCACCACGACCTAACTAAGGCTCTTTAAAAAAAATCACGCAACATGATATAGGCCACACACTTTTATTTGCCTTCAGTCAAATATAAAGCTGTACAATAATTAGGTACCGTAAAACGGGGTAACATTGATAGTTTTTAAAGTACATTCTAAATATTTTTTACAGCAATGCATGTTTTTTTAATTTTTTATTTTTAAAACAAGTACTGATGATCCAAGAGTTCATTCGTCAGTAATATGTTTAACGGAAATATAAACATTTTCACTATTTTTTTTAGTTTTGTGACTGAACTTCAGTATTTTGATTTGGGATTACTTTGATAATGCTCGATGAATGTAGAAGAAAATGAGTAAAACTCAAACAATTTAGTTCTTTAAATATGAAACTTTGAATGAGTAAACAATCAGAAAACATCATAAGCAATAAGAATAGAACATTGAATTTTTAATGGGTTTATGGGAAATATATTTCATAAGTGATGGTTTGAGTGCTTTTGCGAACAGGCGAAAAACACGAAAATTGATTTTTGATATTTTTGAAAAATGTGTAACACATACTATAAAAAAAAAAACTATATACGATATCATCGGAAATACCCTAAGCTACAAAATAGAACCAATGTTTCCAATTTGTAAAAAGCACAGCGAGTAAATTTAATCTTTACATTATTCTATCAAAGCTACCCGGATTATCAAAGATACCCCGTTTTACGGTACGATGAACCATTCATTCATACTATTTTTAAATTTTGCTTTGCTTGGCTATTGGCTGATGGGAGTGAATGACCAGTGTGCCACATTCACTCCAATCAGCCAATAGCCAAGCATAAAACACTGCATGATCGAACGTTTTTGCTTTATCTATCATTTCAAGAACACACCACACTCGTATTAACAAATGCCTGTCTTTCCGAGCAGGACAAAATAGCTTACGAATACTGTCATCTGATCACTCAATGCGCGCAATGTTCCTACGGATTTTCTGAAATAAACAAAGTGAGAATCAAGCAAACACAAAATTTTCTTGTCTTTCACCCTGCGCAAGTGAAAAGCAACGGAGAAGAGAAGACAGACACACACCCAGAAATAACGAAAGCTCAATGTGTAGCCATTGCTCCAACCGCTCCGATGCAAAGAGCGCCCCTCAGTGTAGGTTTGCAAATGGGAAACCCAGCAAAATGACAAAAAATTTCTTCGTTATGCCCTTCTTCATCTCCTATGCATGCAGTAGTGGTAAGCAAAGTCTGCAAAAAGCGGCGCCGGTGGTGTAGTGGTAAGCGGGATTCTCTCTCACCCCAGTAGGCCTGGGTTCAATCCCAGTCGGCGCCGCCGGGATGTTCTGAGTCATAACATCTCTGATCACGCCTTTCTTCGGAAGGAAAGTAAAGCCGTTGGACCCCGGTTCATGAGTTGATGGGTCGATAGGTATGGTCCAGGTGTGGGAGCTGCCTCCCTGACGTCGGTAGCATTGGTGCTCAGCACGGAAAACAATATCGACGGAAAACAAATCAAAGGAAAAAAAAGTCTGCAAAAAATTCAAAGAAGACATTAGCGCTTGTTGTATTATATTCGCTCCCTGCGTCGTATGGAGAGTGTACCGCTCATTGTGTGGAACGCTTTCTCACAAATAAGTTGGAAAAGAATGTGCGAAGTAAATGGGAGAACCACGCACACTCTTTGTCGAGTATTGTGAGATGCATGCACAAAGTTGCTTTGCTAACGCTCTGAGGTGCTTTCCAGTCCTGAGAATAACTGGAAACCAAAATTTGGTATTGATATGATAACCCGAGCAGGAGAGAATAACTTAATAATACCAAATTCTGGTATGAAAACAGCATAACTGGCAACCTAAATGTGGTATTGATGAGCCTGGTATAAGAAGTAAAATACTAAAAATAAAATCTCAAACATTTTCTACAAATAACAAACTAATACATAATTTAGTTATTATAATAACTGACGGAGAACAAACGCTTTTTCAGATGCCAGAATACCATAATTTGTTATTTAAACGGTCTTTTAATACCATTCCAATATCGACCAATATCGAGGTGTTATTGTCTAAAATCTGAAACACCAGGTTTTGTTATTTTGGTATTTATTAGATATTTTAAAAAATATTTCGATATCTGAAAAATATCAAAATTCGGTTTAATACATCAAGCATACCAAAATAAGATATCATACCACATCAAGATGTTCATATGTTATCGGTTAGTTATTAATTGTCTTTTAATACCAGATATCCCAACCCGAGCAGAGAATGAAAACAAAATGAAATCCAAATTTGATATTTTGATATAAGCGTTCGTGAAAACATATTTTGCCTACCGTGTGGTCGAGTTAACAGTAATAATAACAAAAATGAGATCTAAATGGTATATGAAGGATATTAAAAAGATAACAAATTATGTTTTATTGATAACAAATCCATGTATGCGTTTTTATATTAGTAATTTTGTTAATAATAAAAAAATAAGTAAACAATATGTTATTAAAACTGTGGTAGGAAAACAAAAAAATAATACAAAATTACTTATAATGTTGATATCATGCTATCAAATTTAGTAATCTTAATGTTTTGAAATATATTGGTTGATATCAAGTTTCAAAATCAAAAAATTATAAAAATAAGTTTTCACCTATTCAAAATAAAAACAAACCTATATTTCAATCAGTTATATCGATTTCTAACAATTATAGCGATTTGTTAATTCAATTCGCAGGTAGATTAATATCAATAAATGTTGTTTAATATAACTGTAAAAATCATAATTGTCTTTGTGATGTTCATAAAGAAAACAGCAAGCATCCTGATTGACTTGCATGAAAAAAAAAATAGATTTCAGTGATAAATGTGGATGCTCATTTTATGAAATATTTTTTTTTGTTTTAAATTATATTTTTTAGGGATGTAAAAATAATATCCAAATATGAATCCAACCAAAATAAAAAAAATAACATATCAAAATATGTTATCAACATGATTTCAAAAACATATTTAGATATCATTTTGATAGTATTTTGAAATCCGACTTTGCTCGGGGAGAAACATTGCAAGTTTTATTGTAGTTTTAAAGCATTCTACAAGTCAAAATCATGGTCTTCAGAACCCTCATAAAACCCTAATTGTTACTTGGGATGGTCGATGGCGTACATTTTCAGATTCTATCGCAAAGATATGCGAATCATTTTTTTTAATAAAACGCATTTTCTCACCAAGCAGATTCACAATATTTTGCACTTATCAGTAAATACGTGAGTGTGATTTGTTTGTCATATTTTGTTCTATAATGTATTCAACAGTACAGTTGGTATTTGGGCAACAAAAACTGTTTTACTAATCGTAAAAGCTTAAGTTTTCTGTTGGAGTCATTGCAAGCAGCGTGCGGGTGTCCATTCGTATAGCGATTTAAATTGTTGGCGATCTTTTCCCGAGTAGACGAGAATATCAAGCCAATAGCAAATTTTCCTATTGAAATTGGGGAACAGAACATCAAACATTGCTATTAGTTTGATTGATATAAGAGGTAAAATATCAAAAATAATATCAAATAATCTATAGGACCGTAACTGAGTAATGGCAAAGTCTGTTGTAACCATATTTAGAGAATACCAAAAATCATAACAAATTAAGACCACATTATGCAAGTATTTCTCATCAAGCTATTGGTATGTTGTTTAACATAATAAATTGAATGACAGCTTATTCGGTTGTCAGTTCAAAATTTGCTTTTGAATTCATTATACCAAAATATCATCACAATAGCAAATTATTCTTTCATAGCATAATAAGCTATTAACTTGTTACACAAACTACCAACAACACAGCCAGTGTTAATAAATCAAAAAAGTTTGATTTCATGTTTCAAACTTTCCTCTTATTTTTCCCTTCTGTTTAACTATAGCAGTAAACGGGACCCAATGCATCGGTAACTTTTTTCAAGCTGGTTGTGATTTGACTCGGAATATTCCATCGGATACAATTATGTATAACGGCACCGGTGGTGTAGTGGTAAGCGTGATTACCTCTCACCCCAGTAGGCCTGGGTTCAATCCCAGTCGGCGCCGCCGGGATGTTCTGAGGCATAACATCTCTGATCACGCCTTCCTTTGGATGGGAAGTAAAGCCGTTGGTCCCCGGTTCATGAGTTGATGGGTCGATAGATAGGGTCCAGGTGTGGGAGCTGCCTTCCTGGCACGTCGGTAGCATTGGTGCTCAGCACGGAAAACAAGATCGACGGAAAAAAACAAACCAAAGGAAAAAAAAATCAATTATGTAGGCGAGGAGCGACCCTCTATTGATGACCCCCGAAAATTTTGTTGAAAATATTAACATGAAAATATTTATGGACATATTGAACAAGCTTCTGTCGTGTAGGGTGCACTTAAGGCACGGTTGGTTTCTCCTTCAAGCACTTCCGAATAGTTGATCACCCACTTTCGTAGCTGTATTCCAGCTGAATTAAACATGCCATTTATTTCTTCCCGTAGCAGGATTGCATCGACCGTTATTTTTGCAACCGCTAAAAAGTCATCGACGTAGGAATCCTTGCAGCTTGATTTCGCTGCGAAAGGATATTTCTCTTTCTTATGCAGGGCTATCTCGTCGATCAGAACTCGGTTTGCTAAATATGTAGGGTTATGGCTTTACGTTCCTATTAAGGTTTGTTCAAATTATAGCCTATAGATTTTTCATAGGCCATAAATTCGATCACATTGGATGGTAATTAGACGATAGTCTTGAATTCAAATTATAGTTTTCTAGCAACGTTTTCTTCGAAAAATACTTCTATCGGCTACAGTTACTTCTCATGAATGAGGTTGCTAAAATCCGCCAAAAACGTTGGACAGTTGTAAAACAATCGTTTTTTTAAGTCAGAAAGAATATCGAGTTAATAGAGATTTGTTTGTAACAATAACAATTTGTGTTATATGAATACAATTATAGCTCGATTAAACTGGATTACGAACAGCTTAGGTCTCCCGATACTCACTCTAAGCACGGGATTTTTCCCGAGAGTCTATTCAAAAGATTTTCTAAGTTGCATTGTATCATGCTGCAAAAAGCGAGCTTTGAAAGTTATGGTTTGGAATAGGGTTTGGGGAGTTTAATCCATTTGACAACTCGCATGATATGGTGTACATCCATCGTATTTTTTTTACGTAGGTCTGTGATTTTTATATGGAGGTACACTTTGTGAAAACCAAAAATGGAACATGTAACAAAATTATGAAAGATTTTGAACGTTAATCACTCAGCCGCTTTGGACCAATTTTAATAATTTTATCACCAATGGATCAGAAATATTTCTTCGCATCTGTTAAATTAAAGACTTTATAATTTTTCAAAATGTCACCATTGAAAATTGCACGAATGTGCTATTGTTACTTTGCTAATTAAAATTATTACCGATTGCCTGCGAAAAGCGATTTCCCTAACACAGATTTCAAAGTTGAATTCCATCTGGTCTCACCAAATGGCGTTTATTTATTCACCACGTGGTGAGTAGTGGTGTTCTCCAGTACACACACAACGAAAGGCTGCCTGCAAGCAGCAAGCTGCAGCCCACATAAGCATCCATAGAAGGAGGAAGAAGCTGCACCGCTATTGATCGGAATCAGTAGCTCTTCGTGAGTCGCTGTGTGCCATCTATGTCAAGCGCGTCATACTAAAGAGTATAAACAAAGAGAACCCCGCTCAAATTCCTGTTCCCACACAAAACACAAGCTCCTGCAGCAGTTAACAAATAAGATGTATTATATAAGACCACGTAGTCCTACGTTACCATTGCGTACGACCCCATAGGGCTGTCCCTTGTAGTTTTTAATCAGCAACTCAATCGCACAAATGAACATTACCAGTAGATTCGGAACTGACACTTCTTGACTTTAAAAAATAACTTGCAGATTATTTTTATGGTTTACAATCATTATTGCATGCAGATTTGCGGTAAAAATACTATAATGCTCTTATCTTCCAATAAGGATCAACTTTTGTTAGCAATCTAGCATGAAAGATCAATTAATTTTTTTATCTAGAATAGGATCGGTTAACCATTTAAATAAGGAAGCAAGCGAGAAGACCTTCAAAAATGCCGATTACCTAATCAGCACCTTGCCAATTCATCATTCTGCTTCGCCTACACCGGTCACTTCCATCCAATAACAGCGAATCACTCGAGAAAGTCCCAACACGTCGAACACCGTGCATCGTCGCACCTCACGTGGCAGTGAGCTACAGTGGGGTGATTAATTTTACGAGCCCTCTCACTGAACTCCCGATTGACCATATAGGGGCGAAAGGTGTTTTTATATATTTTTCATATATTTTCATCATTCCCCTCCCCGTGCTCCGCGTGAGTTTGCGTGGCACAATATGGTTTTTTATCGCGATGAAAACATCAGCTGCATCGTCAACGTCAGAAACCTCGGATTAACCACGACGACGATCGATGTTTCGGACCCAGCCAGCGAACTAATCATATCAAAGAAAAACAGCACGCCTGCCCACGTGTATATGAAGACCTTTACTTCAAGAGGAAAAAAAAAGCCCTTCGCAAAGTTGTTTTCTCGGTCAATTTTTTGGCCACGCAGCGCTCAGGGCTGGAACATCTGCCTACCCTTTATACCTTTTTTTTTTTGTTTTGAGCATACAGCTGTCCACGATGCGGTGGTACTGGAAGAGCTTATCACTGCCATGTGTGAACATTTTTTCACTAATCGGAACAGCATTAATCAAGCGAGTTTGGTTCATACTGGTTTTACTAATTGCGCCAAATTAAGGGTTGATCCACTACCAATTAGAGGTGATGTTTAAGTGTTCACTGTGGAATAGATTGATTGTTATTAAAAGATCCAGTTGAATGCTGCTTTCAAACGTGATTTAATACCTGTGACAACAATATCAAATCCCACCGATTACGTGGCATTACAAAGCTGCAATGGCAGTGTTTTAATATATTAGCATTTTTTTATTTGATTAGCATACTTGGATAACCGCACGCACCAGGTGGTAATATGCCCTTCGAGCATACACCGTTTGAAAAATTCATGAAAATTTCTGCGATATGCGCACATGTAGTTAACGCTAGATTTAGCGTAAATTTACATGATTTTTCGTGGAAATTTAAGCGCAATCTCGCATAAATCAGCCAATTCACAAGCCAGTAAACAATTTCGACGTTTATGCAAACTTTAGCTCAACATTAAAAGAGGAAATTTTTACGCGATGGTCAAAAATCAGGTTTTTTAACTGTGTACACCAGAGTGATGTGTTGCAACCGGTCAGCGAAACCTTTTGGCAGGTTCGTATGAAAAGTTGATATCATTGGAAAAGGTTTGACTGCTTGCACGAGGTGACGCGTGGTTGCGAAACCAATCAACATTAGTTTTGCTGGACTGGTTTTCACTTCGGATCCAATGTTCCTGCTTTTTGAAGATTTGGGTGACTCATTCCTCATTCAATGTGAACAGATTTTAAGTGCTCCCTCCTAACCCTTTGTGTGGACAATTATGCATATAAATTTATAAGAAAATGTATGGACGACCGTGGACATTTGCGAATCTCCCATTTAAACTGTCCACGTGACTGCCCCAATCCCTTTTTGTACCTCTTTTAAAGAGAGTAAAGCAAGTAAAGTTTATAAACACAGATTTTTTTTTTCCATTCTAGTGTTTCTTGATTCCGAGTAGTTCTAAAAAGAGGCAGATTATTGCACCTAATTATAGCTGTGACGACAACTCGGTGTTCCTTTCAAATCTTATCCTATATCATTAACCCATTTGAAGTTATTATACAATGCATTTACCTTATATGCATAGATTTGAATTACTACCCTTGCAAATAGACGTTAAGATATTTACTTTTCCCTAAAATTTATAATTTAAAATTGTCAAAACTCCTGAATTTATTAAATTGACAAATTTATGAGCATGAGCATGATTGACCGCCCACGGTTGCTACTCCGTTATTACACAGAGAATCTACAGATGATGCTTAGGAGTAGTTATCATCCTCAATGCGTAAAAACTGATGATCTTAAACTTTATAATACACACTTAGAAAAACCTAATTTAACACGTGATGGAATCCATCTTTGACATAAAGGATGAGACGTAAACAAACATTTAATGTAAAATTAATTGCTCCGAGATTGAAAAGTTCGGTACTCGACTAAAAGTACGTTCGATTGAGCTGTATTTCGCGTCTACTATGACTCAATTTTATGTCAAAATTGATGCTCGAATATGTCAGTCTCAGAGCATCTAAATTTACATGAATTTTTCTAAGTGTGTAGGCAATAGTTAAAAAAAAATGTGTAACTCTTGATTGGACCAAGGGGTTGGCACTCTGCACAGTGTGCCAAAAATACAGTTGTGCACACTCATTGACACTGTTTGGCACACATGGTTGGAAATTGTCATTATCTTTGAAGTTACTAGCAACACTGTGCTATCTCTGCGCCTGCCCAGTGCATGCGTCAAATTATTATTGTTTACACAATTCAATTTTTGGATTCGTGTAACCGCAACCGCGAATTTCCGGCCAAGACCAGCCACAGATTCCGCAAAACCAAGTTGGATTCCCCAGCAGCGCACATCCTAATGCCTGTCCGAAGCAGTATACTATCAGTAGCAGTTAATAAGTACATCAAAATCAGAGCAATCGATACTGCGTTGAAAATGAGAGAACAGTTGACTACGGACTTATGTCGAAACATTCGATCGACCAGGACCAGGATAATCGAGCTGTTCGTCGTGGAGCCAAGCTGTTATTGTTGCCTAAATACACGCGCAATTTCATCGTCCATCTGTGTAGAAAGCTTCATCCACGCTCCCGATATCGGCATTTATCCTCTCGGGCTTCAACAAACAAACCACCACAAGGAGAACAGTCGAAATCATCTAGGCTAGTATAAGTTTGCTTTTATTTTGCTGTGACTGCGAGATGGTGGCTTTCGTTGACATGGGCGTTCCGGTGATACTGGTAGTGATGGACGCTTAAAACGTCGACGACTGGATGGTGAGAGTAGCAACATTGGCGAACACAACCCAGGCAACAAATTGATGCTTAACAAGTGTTGATTAATCGATTTCAATTTAGCCTTAGATTAAATAATTGCTGTACATAAATCATGTTAACCTTTGTCCAGCTTTTAAACATCTAAATCTGGTGATTTTAGTCAGCTAAAAGCTTAACAGTATTATACATTATAAGCTTTTTAAGGTATTAAATAACAGTCTTTTTCAACCCTTGTTCAGCCTTCTAGTTTTATATCAAAAATTATAATGGAAGACCGCTTAATATCTCATGCATTTATATAGAACTGCTTCAACTTGTTGGTGACTAATTGGATTTATATACTTATATTGTTAATATAAGTCTAAAAATTACCTTTGCATTTCGGGATTTGAACCGGCAGTCGCTGATTCATAGGCGTCAACCAAAACTACTGGACCATTTAGGCATATGTGTGGTAAAAGGTATGATCATTAACTTGAAGCACGTCAAATTTAAGTTGAATAACAGCACCCGGAGAGTATTATACAGCAATGCAGAATTATAAGCAACAACTGATGACAGTCAAACATTCCACTAATTTTCAAGTGCACTTAACATAATGCGGACACAAGCACGCGATTTATTTTGATGGTCATTTGGATGCTATTGTAGTGCCATAATTGAGTAATATTTTTGGAATGCGGTCTGAAAATTCAGTACAATATAAAGTGGTGAACTGTCAAAACACAGAAGTACAAATGTTAATACTTCCGACGTCCTCGCAGACCACTTCTACCTGGAGCTATTCCTAAAAATCTCCTTTTCCTTGACTCTACAGCTGCCACTGCCTGTAATTAGGAAGGTAGGCAGTGAATTTAGTAGAACTAAAATCAACGAGTGACACAGACACTGACGACATTTAACAAATCAAGCTATCAAAATATGTGTAACGCATTGCTGATTTGTGGAGTTGTGTTAAGCTTAAATAAGGCTTGTTCAATCTTTGGATCAGCTAACCTTTTGAGGTTGGATTATGGGGATACAATGTTCAGCCTGATGTTAATCAGCTTTGTACACCTGAAATCAACCAATAATCAGCTTCTGTTCTTAATGTTCAGCTTGTATTGTTACTTGGGAACCGATTTTGGCACAACTTTTCGAATCCATCACCGCTGAAGCAGCTAGCCTTAGCAATAGGAACATCTTCGTCACATTGGTCCAGGATGTGAGCACTTCGAACCGCGCTTCCACGTTATCGCAGTCCGTTGACAAGTAGCAATCGTTTCCGCCGCCAATTTATATCCACAGTAGAGCTTCTCCCGTGCCTGATTGATGACCAGCATCACGCTTTCGTCAACTTCATGCCAACAATTTTGCTTCCAAAATGCAAAGACGGCTGGTACGAAAAGATAGTGTGAGCCCGTTCCAGCGATTGCAATATCAGCAGAAGCTTGCTGCAGCGGCTGTAAATTTTGAATGCCATCAGCATGCGTTACAATGATGCCTTTGTTGAGCGGACTGAGGAACTTAAATCGCCATCTTCCGGTCGGGCCAGTTTGTCCGGTATGAGCATGTCCTACCAGAGTGCCTCTGGATCATCGTCTTTTGGTTCGGATTCCACTGCTAGTTGTGTTGTTGCTTCAAAACAAAACATTTGAACTGTCAAATAAACCGGGTTGCCAAACATGTCATTATTCCCAAGCAAACAGTGTCAGTCCGATGACTAGCACTCTCGGTACTGCCGGCACAGCTGCGGCACACTGAGAAAAATAATTGGCGCAAAATGAGTGTGTAGAGCGGCCACCCCTTGGATTGGACAGAATCTTCGCATTGCCCCTACTCCTCCCATGGGAATTCAGCCATGATCTAAAGGCTGACTAAAAGTAAATTGGTACGCCCCTCGCGCGCCGCTAGCACGCCTCTAGTGTTGAGAAACGAAAATCTTGACAGTGGTTTGTTTACTCTTCTATAGAGAACAACTGGTGCAAGTTTGATCAAAGTAGTCGATCGCGTTCAGAAATAACGTCAAATGGAACTCGAAACAAGAAAAATACTGGGCACAAACACCTGGAAAATCCGGAGTGGTCCGGTTCCAAGCTAGCTAAAGTGCTGAAGATGCCGAAAACAACAGTTTGTCGAGTGCTCAAAACCTGCAAGGAAACGCTGAGTGTGGAAAGGAATCAGCAGACCTACGGAAAAACTGAAACCAGGGATCATCAGCTGCGCAGCAAGGTGTTGAGGTGCGTTAAAGCCAACCCCGGTCTTTCGATCCGAGATGTGACCAGAAGGTACAACGCCAACTTTAAAAAGGTGCGGTACATTTTTGCCAAGGAAGGATACAAGTCGTACAAAGCCAGTAAACATCCGAACCGGTACATGAAGCAGAATTCCGTGGCCAAAAAGCGTGCAAGGTTCTTGTACGACCGTGTTTTGATGAAACACAAGGTCTGTACTTTGATCGATGACAGAACATATGTCAAACTCGATTTTAAACAGCTTCCCGGTCAAAATTTTTACATCACGACTGGACGTGGGGTTGTGCCGTGAAGATTCAAGTTCGTGTTTGCCGCCTAGTTCATGAAGAAGGCCATGATTTGGCAAGCGATTTACAGCTGTGGACTGAAAACGGAACCATTCGTCACATCCTCGACGATGACATCCCAAGTTTACATCGAAGAATGCCTGAAAAAGCGTGTAGTGCCGTTCATCCGCAAGCATAGGGGTAAAGTCATCTTTTGGCTCGATTTGGCCAGCTGTCAGGTGGCTCTGGAGTTCTGGAGTAGTATGCTGCCAACAAGTCGGAATTTGTCCCTAAGCTAATGAATCCTCCGAATTGCCTGGAATTTGGACCAATCGAAAAATACTGGGCAATTTCAAAGCAGCTACTTCGACGAAGCGGCGGGGGCAGTCAAGGACATCCATCAAATGCGGGAAAAATGGAATAAATGCGCTGATTCCGTGTCCGTTTCTACTGTGCTGATGGGTTCCATGAAGAGGAAGGTTCGAGATTTCGTTCGAACTGGAGAAATGTAACCATCAAATGCTCTAACTTTGAAGTTCTTTTATGTTACTTCATACGCGAAGTTAACGATTTTCAGAGTTGGTTGGAAATGCTAACATGAAGCTTTAGTGTGATGATTTATTAGCTAGAGAATGATCTTTAGAAGAATGTAGGTGGATAGTTCCGTTAGAGTACGGCAGTATGAAAATTGAATAGAAGTTGAAAATGAGCGAAGGGCCATTAAATCATCTTGAAAAACTGTCGCTTTAATGGCCCTTCGCTCATTTTCAACTTCTATTCAATTTTCATACTGCCGTACTCTAACGGAACTATCCACCTACATTCTTCTAAAGATCATTCTCTAGCTAATAAATCATCACACTAAAGCTTCATGTTAGCATTTCCAACCAACTCTGAAAATCGTTAACTTCGCGTATGAAGTAACATAAAAAAAAAAACACTTTGAATGTAACAACTCAAGGCGGGAGTAGCCGTCAACAATGCTGATGATGGTACAGCACGCAACAACCACCCTACTGCTTTCTCTCTGAGATGATCACGTTGGTCATGACGAGAGGAGCAACACAATAGTTGGGTAAAGAAGAACTGCATTATAACACACCATCGACTGGAAATGCTCTCGCGACGTGGGGCTTTAGGTAGTGATGAAAACGTCGCTAGAACTATTCCACAGCCGCAGTCAGTTTATGAGCAACAAGAGGGACGCACATTTTTGCCTGTGGACTTGGAGACATACTTCAAGTCCCCGCGTACATCGTACGGGCTAGGCAAAAATGTGCGTCATCTTGAAAAACTGTCGCTTTAATGGCCCTTCGCTCATTTTCAACTTCTATTAAATTTTCATACTGCCGTACTCTAACGGAACTATCCACCTACATTCTTCTAAAGATCATTCTCTAGCTAATAAATCATCACACTAAAGCTTCATGTTAGCATTTCCAACCAACTTTGAAGTTCTGTAAAGCGACGATTAATGGACTTTTTAAACTTATCGAATCACGAATTACAGGTATTATTGTGCGTACCAATTAACTTTTAGTCAGTCTTTCCATAGATCAAAACGATCATCAACCTCCAGTAGCTGCGAACTTCTTGGAGGTCTTTGCCATTTGTTCCGGTCCGGTTCTATTGTTGTACTGTTGTTTTTTTTTAGGACCTAAGCATCGTTTAGCTGTCGCCAACATGGGGAACAAACGCTGCATAGTCAATACTGGTGTCAACACAGTATTGGAACTGCGCCTAGTCGGCACTGTGATAGTTGTGTCGAGAAGCTTCGGGATGCAGCGGTTGCCATATATGACTGATGAGTTGAGTTTGCCGGTGTGTTAGCCACACAAGCTGTTGGCAAGACCGATGCAGCAGGAGCAGCAAAACGGTTGTTGAGTAGAAGTAGAAGTTCTACCCGTTATTTTCCGGCACCCTCATGAAATCCCCTCGCTTCGGGCAAGTCTTTTCTGGTTGCCCGATGTGCTGCCCCACAATTGGCACATTTGGGATCTGCGTCCTCCATTAACTCGCAGACCTCAGGTGAGTGCTGCTTGCTAAAAATGTTGCAGTGGAAGGTCATGTGGCAGTTCTTCGTTCCATGCCCGAACAGCTAGCAGTTCTTTTATTGGGTGACTTCACGGTGGACTGGCTCTGAAGGTCCTTCAAGCATGTTGAACTCCTTTCAAGGTGAACCCGATACAGCTGGTTGCGGTACTTACGTGAAGTGTCATGAAGATTGGAATCGGCTTGACTCCGTGTTGCTTCAATTCATCCGGAAGGCCACGCAGGACCATTCTGGGGTCGGGCTGGGGTCATCTAACACCGCGAAAAAGAGCACAAATACTACCATAACGAACTAGCGAACTACTCGAGAGAGCGAGTAAGAAATCGAACTGTACTGTTTGACGGTTAAGCCGAGAATGAATGAGAAAATAGGGTAAGTGTGCCAGTTTTTGGCCCTAGAGGTCCTCTAATTGGCCATATTTGGAATTTATAATTCTTTGAATTAATGAAATTTGGTTGTTAGCGTTAGCGTTAGCGTTAGCGTTGTTATGATATACTTCGTAGATTGGATACTAGCGACACTCACGTCTCTTCTGAAATTCTCAGTTAGACTACTTTCAGGAATAATGCTGAGGAGTAAACATTGGTTCCAATCTAAACAAGAGTAACAGAAGCATGACTGTCGCTATTCCCGGCCACGCCCATCTTTACCATAACTAGGGATAGGGAAGGAAATGTTGATGTAGTACTTACTTAACGAGAGGCCACCGACTTAGCGACACCCTCATAAGTGCTACGGAGTTGGAGGGTTGGGTAGGGTATTCGGTTAGGATTCACCTCAAGTTGGCGATGCAACCAAAAGTATGTATTGTTTATTTGTTGTTTATTTAATCTCTCGATAGCCGGCTATCGAATGAATATATTAATTTTGTTTAGTGATAATGAATTTTAAGAGTCATGATGGAGAGCTTGGGATTAAACCCATGATTTTCTGCTCAGTAAACAAAAACGATCCCTCCAGGGTCATCGAGCATCTCAGAACCATAACGCTTCGCGACAATACAGGACTACATTTTCGCTTGATATGCAAATAGTTTCCGAGGTTAATGTTCAATATCAAATATACAAATGATGGTGGCGATTTATTGTGCTGTGGAAGAGCTTGGGGTTAAATCCATGATTTTCTGCTCAGTAAGCAAAATCGATCCCTCGAGGGTCATCGAGCATCTTATAATCCACAGCGCTTTGAATAACTATTATTTACGATAATTACATGAAATAAATAAAATATAAACTACAAACAAAACGTGACTGCTAAAATCTCAAAAAGATATTCTCACAAATATATTTCACGTAACCAGGAATCTCAAAACCATTAGACGTTATAATGATACTCTGCACATGTTAGACACAAGAAGAGGCCAAAAAGCAAGCGTCCGACACACAAAACCCGTAAAATCTGCAAGTTCTACGAATCGTAAGCGCTCACGAATCATAAAACCGCTGACTGCGACACTCTGAAAGCGAAATTGACAGGCTCTATGCGTCAAACACCCGTCCTCCAATCTCCTCCCGCATCCAACAGCACAAATCTCCATTACAACATCTAACGAATTCAAAACTCCGAAAATCACTCATCTATAGCAAGTGAGTGGAAGCAACCCTGCATGCAACCATTCTTCATGATACACTTTTTCTGCCTATCTTTCTATTAGGCCTGTGGACATGCGTTAGCTTCGAAACTTCTAACCAAACTGGGTAAATTTTCAGATCACAAAAAAAAACTTGAAAAAAACTTTCATAGGTAATTACAAGTAAAATAAATATTGATTATTTTACGCAAAAACGAGCAAGTAATATTAAATCTTTTGTATCGTATACTAATGCCAATTGGCTGTAACAAAAATAATATGCTAAAATAAAATAAAATTTTAATAAAATGATATGCAAAATTTACTAGAAGATCATTACTTTATTGGTGAGAAGTTTCTAATAAGCCTTCCCAGTTCCTCTGTATACAGAACAAATCTGATACTATAATCATGAAATTTGGTTGTTAGTGGAATGCTTAAATAAAACAGTAAAAAAAGGGTTATCTTCCATGACTTTTTTTTACCTAGGAGATGAGTACTTAAGGGGGTTAGATTTTGATAAGTTCTTTGGTGGGAATGACACCGATGAAGACTGCACATTGTAGACGAAATACGTATCTCTCATGGATACCAAAATTTATTAAGTGGAATTAAATGGAAGATAACCATTTTTTTGCTGTTTTATATAATTCTTTACTAAATTCATTTCGTTACAGGGTTAGAACATATATTTCAAATTTGATGTACGCCCTAGGACCATAAACTGAAGCACTATTGCCATAGCTGAAATACTTATCCTAGCTGAATTTTGTTTTGAATAGAAAGGTATCAAGAATCATTCAAAGAACTTGATTATTTTATTTATGATTTTGATGGTTGGCTTTACAAAACTCACAAAAATGGATCCCAGACAACCTGAAGTCGTAAATTGCTACAGTTTAAGTCAGTATTCCATATAAGAATGACATACATCGCATTATATTTAGGTTAAATCGAATAGAATGCATATTTCCAACTTATCGTTCTGTATCGTTCTGTATCGCAAGTTAAATTGGATTACAATCGTTAAACTTTTTGAATTGAATTTGTTATTACAGATTAAATCGTATTTCATGTCAAATCAACTCGCTTAAAAATAAATTGGAATTTGCACGAATATGGCCTCCTTTTTATACGCAACTTTAATGCATTCTATTCGATTTGTTTGTTTGTACATGTTTGCATATCACAGAAACAACTTTGAATATACTTGCATTGTGGTTTTTTAGGATATATTCCACATACATTGAGGATTCTCAAAGATTCAACCCTGAATAACCGGACATTCCAATATGAAAATCGAAATGCTCAATAATGCAAGCATTCTTGTAGGATATGCAAATGAGTCACTTTTACTTTCCGTTTTACACAGCATCGTATATTTCCATGTCTAAAAAAAATTAGCATACTCTTTCACCCTAATTCATTAATCATAAACCAAATGTAGCCAGGATTCCCGGAACATCATTGTCTCTCTTTTCTGAATCACTTTCACTCACTTTTGTAACTCGGAATCAGTTTCGATTTGAATGCATTTCCTTTTCCATGATGATTTAAAAACGCCAAAATTCACGGAACAAAAGACTTCCTCTGTAGCGAAAGGATATAGCACCTTAAATTTCAAATTTCAATATTGACTCGGTATTTTGACACCCTCAACTCTTGCAGCAGAGTCACTCTCGCTCGTCAAGGCTCATCATGCATCCTAACTAAATAGACAAACATCCAAAAATCCAAAAACGTAATGCATCCTTGAGGTTCCTTTCGCTTTCACGTGAGTGTGCGATACCTGCGGCGAGGTGACCTGTTGCGCAATGGATCTACATATCGACTTCCCCGTTCATTCGATGTTCGGCTCGGCAGGACCGGACGTTACTTGAAAAGGTGTTGAAGTTCTCTTTCGGTCGGTCTGTTGTTCTGGTTGTTTGTACTATTTTACTACACACACGCACAATCCTTTCTTCTCCGAGCGAGGGGCTATTCTTGCTTCTTTTACTTTTCAAGATTCCTTCCCGAAGAAACCTTTCACACCGGGTGGTGGTGTGAGGATTGTGCTTTCGTTTCGCTTCTTTGTTTGTTAATTTGTGAGGCAACCGGAAAGCGAGCGGAATGGATTGTTTGGCCGCCGCAATTTGGTCAGGGAAGCAGTTGGGAGGCAGGCGGGCCTTTGCGAGTAGATAGATGGATGCCTTTCGGTAGGAACAAATTTTACATATGCTAATATGTAATTTCTGAACGATTTTCTGTTCCTGTGGTGGAATTGAGGGTGATCAGTTACGTGGTGAGCAAACATCGGTTGATCGAACAATTGACGTGTCACGGGAAACAGATGGGCGATTGATTTCCTGGAGTGGCCTTAAATTAAAAGTGTGACGAATGTTCAAAAACCACGAATTTATTAGGAAAAATATCAGAACTCGTTGCGTTCGTGTATAAATTTGCGCAAGATGAATATGACGAAGTGAAGTGGAGCTTCGTTTGTACGAGAGAATATAATTGAAGATAACAAATTTTCACTCACACATATCGCCAAAACGGTGCATTCACCATGTGTTGAGCGCACCGTCCTCGAATGAATTGCTTTTCAGCTATTTAAATTTACGATGAATTTAAATTAGATTACTATGCAAAATAGGCTTCCCCTCTGTCATCCCAACACCGCCGGTAGCAAACTTCTTCAAGAGGGCCACGTTGACGGTTGGTGCTCTCTGTGATCCTGGCAGTTTGCCTCCAGGAATATGAGACCTGTGACGGTTTGTGAAGAGTTTTTTAAATGCATCTTTTTTCTGCTATGCCAGGACGGTTTTTTTTTTCGTTGGCACTATCATAATGCATACGTTTAAACGATGTCGTTAGATATCCTTGGACCGGATACTGCATCATGTGCTATTCGACAGCCGACGCGACCCAGACTGGAAAGGGGTACCGGCTAGAGAACTTGTCGATTGGCGGACTTTTTTTTTATAAGATGTTAACTTGAGTTGTGTGCTGTTTCTTGCTGCAAAAGGAGAGATAGGTTTTTATAGCTCGGGAATTTGAATGAATTATGCAGTCTTTTTTCTTGAGAATGAGGAAGGAAATTCCATGGGATTTTTATAAAGGCTCGTGTTGAGTAAAAGGATATTGAATACTTCACTAACAAATTAAATAGAATAAAAACTGGATTGATTATTATCAAAAAGAAAATAATATGCATAACACAATTTTAAAAATATTAAAATAAATATATAAATTAATCCTACACATAAAAAAAAATAAACGAAAATCAAATTAAAATGGTCATCTCAATGAAGATAAATATAAATTAATAACGATTGAAAGAACGTAGTTAACTAACGTAAAACTATTAAGAAATTTAAAATTTTCGCGGCAGTATGAGAGGCTGTTCTTAGAAAGGTTAACAATTTATTCGAGTCCAGTCTGTATGTTACCCAATAGCATGTTTGGAAGGGTTTGTGGTTCATATGGTGTGGCGTGATTTTTCAGGAGCCTCGAGTGGGTTGTGTCAACGGTGGTGAGGTGGAGGAGTGATGGCAGTGTGAATGTGAATTCCGAAAAACCCACATTGAAAGAAATAGACTTCGATGAGGACTGGTAAACATGAGTGATATTTGTGGTGCAATGGGACGCGTGATCGATCCAGATCAAAATAATGGTTCAATCTTGTGTGTGAATTCCTTTCTAGCTTTCGTTTCTTATTGATTTTACATTTTGCGCGACTGTGGTTTGTAGAGATATGAGCTACTCAGTTGGCTGGTCACAATCATTTTTACTTACTAAGAAGAATGTCGTAGGCTCAATATCAAGCTCTTTCACATTCTTAAAGTGTTTTTGATAATGCTTCGCTTTCTAACATCATGACAACATGATTTATGAAATTGATTTCATTATTCTTGTAGTGGATTGAAAGTAAGGAGCTCGGTGGCCTGGTAGCTACCGGTTTCGCTTACTGAGCAGAATATCTAAGGCTCCTTCCCAAGTAAAACTTTTTTCTTTGTAGAAGAGAACGTGGAGAATCGATATGCGACGAACGCTTGATCTGGTTTTCCATCCAGAAAACAAAATGTTGTCGCATATAATTTTGAACCAGGTGTGCAGATGTGCGGGTTCCATAGTGCAAAAGGTAATCTTTTTGCATCAACCTGGGCCCAGATCAAATTCCTTGCCGGGTTGCTTGATTTACTTGTTGAGGCTCCGCCGTCATGAAAACTTGGGTCTGTCTCTGCTACAATGTCCTGCCGGGATCCAATCAAGCGCTTGCTGGCAGATTACGTTTCCGCCGTTTCGAAGTGTGGCTGACCCACCTCCGCTTACGTTCTCAAATTGCTGTAGATATCGACTTCTAATGTCTTCCACGATGGAGGTCAGAATTCTACAACCAGTTGTGAGGTCACTAGGTACAAATTATATACAGCTGGTATGGTAGTTAATGAAGATCTACAGCTTTTAAGAGATCTTCCCTGGTACGTCTCACTTATGTACAGGCATGGCAAATCATTTAGATTCATTTGCCTCTATATTTTGTCATCAACAGATTTCCGTACAATTATGTTTAAAGCTTTTGTTGAGATTGATATTAGCTCAAAGTTTTGTCAATAACTCAAATCTAGACCTCTTATGCATGACGAACTAGAGTGGACAGAACTTGTTTTTATTTTTCAGTGAATGTACTTTACATTCCCTGAAAAACAATTATGGGTTCTGTTCGCACTGGTTCATCATGCATAACAGATGCAGATTTCAGTTTTCACAAAAGTTGTAGCTAATATCAAAACCAACAAGAACTTTATGTATAATTTTACGTAATTCGGTTGGTGAAATAAGTTAAAGGCAAATGAATGTAAATGAATGCACGAAATTAATGTAAATGATTTGCCATGCCTGCTAGTGTATAACAGCACAGATTCGACGTATAAATTTAAATATCAGATTTTGGTGCTTTGAGTAAACTGATTTGATCTCCAATTGTCTCATAAAGTAGAACAGTTCCACGCCAGTCCCTCTCCGAATTCCATGAATATTCGCATAATTGTTCATCAGGGGAAATGAACAAGTTTTGCTGGAATCCGGCCATTTTGATTCACGCCTATTTTTTCAAAATGACATATTCTATTTTTTTCAACAAATCATAGCATACTTTTGATTCTCATGTGATGTAACGTTTCATTAGATATTATACATTTATTAAACGATTTATTCAATTGTGGGAAAATTATCCCGAAATTAAGAATGGAAGACAAGGATTGTTTTTTTCAGTGATAGTTTTTATTATTTCTGACGAAGCACCCACCGATATTATAAAATGTTTTACACACATAGATACACATGTAGTTACATGGGATTCGAACCATGTATCTCCGCTTGCCTTGCCATCTGAGCTATCCTAGTATACATCATATGGGCAGCTCAATGATCACTAAAAGTATAAGGGTCTGTGCCTAGGGGCATAAATGAAAGCTTGGCGTAGGACCGCTAGAGGACGGAACAAATGTGAAGAGCATTTAGTTCTTTTAATTAATCGATCATCTATTATCTTAACTTTTCCCGTTTTTGAATTGTAGGCGTCCAAATTTGTCGTATTTTTTTTTTAAAGAGAAAGTCGATAAAGAGAATTGGTCAAAATCACTTGTTTCCAAGTTTGGTTACAAGATTACAACTCTGGAGAGCATTTTGTGGGGTCGTTGGGGGGTGTGTGGTTCTGAATATGAACAAACAGGCACAGATAAATTCTATTCCACCTCTTTACAGTGATAAGCTTGTTGCCCCTGAAAAGGGCCGTTTTGTTTGCCAAAGTTGGTGATGATTTTCCGAAACCGTACAGAGTGCGTCTCTATCGCTTCAAAGCGTAGATGACATCCATGGCCGCTTACGCTTGGCGTGTTCACTGTAGGTGATAGCACCAAGGATCTCATTTTCCAGGAAAACCTTCAGCACACCTCGTAGATCAGACCTGAAATACGTTTGACACCGCCATGCCTTCTTTACCAAAACCTTTTCCTCCGTTGCCACGACCAGTCATTGTTGCTTGTTAGGTAGAAGAGTGGACTACCTAACCTGCCACCAACTTCCTACTGCTGCTATTTCTGCTTCTACTGCCTGTTCACCACGCTGTCTGAAGCGAAACTGAGTTGAGGATAGACAACAGTGCTCTTTTATATATTTTCAGGTTAAAGCAGAATGATGTGCAACCAAGTGGTACTCGATTATGACGACTGGTTTTGGGAAGAACGTATATTTCATGAAAACAGTGATAAAATTATCACTATTTAATTATACTTTGGACAATGCATGACATTACCATTTTTTCAATAGTTTCTTGTTGAAAATAATAATTTGAAAGCATTGTTATTGATGCGTAGAAATATTTCTGATCGATTGGTGATAACATTATTCAAATTGGTCCAGGGGCAGCTGAGTTATTAATGTTCAAAACCTTTCATAATTTTGTTACATGTTCCATTTTCGGTTTTTACAAAATGTACCCCCATATAGAAATCACAGACGTAGTCCTACGTCAAAAACATGCTTGAATACCTATCAGCACTCCCGATCACAAGTCTAGCTCATTCAAGGTCCTGTGGGAATGATTAATCGTTCTTTCACATGAGACGAATTTTACCTCTTCACCGTTCCAATTCCCTAGGAAAGAAAGCTGGATTATTTTTTAAATTACATCATTGAATCTGTTGTCGTGAGTGATATGATTGATGATTAAGATTTAAACTAATTAAGCGTAGAGTATAAATAAAACAGGATTAAGCTTGGGATTGAACTCGTGATCTTCCACTTTTTTTTTTTTTTTTATTATTATAGTCACTTTAATACTCTTGGGTCATTCGTGACTTGTCCGGGGGTGAGATTTGAACTCGTGACTTTGGCGTGAGAGGTAAGGATGTTAACCACTACGCCGGGGTCGCCCCCATCTTCTACTTGGAAAGCGGAAACAGCACCCACAATTCTACTGATTTCGTCTTGCTGTCAGGCTGAACCAGTGTTTTGGTATAAATAATCTGATACGTCGTTTATAAAGCATTCACAAAAGCATGCGATTAAAACATGGACGCACAGTGTAATAAAAGTATTATGCTGACTGTATTTACCATTATTCAGCAATATTGTAAAACAATGCAAAGAAAATCTAATAATGGAGCTAGAAAACATTTAATAGACGTCTAAAAAAGTATGTTTTTACCAATTGATTTAGAGTTGAATTAAAGCGTCAGTGTATGCGCAAATTACACTTATTCAGTTTGTCATTAGATCAAACTTCTGGTGTTGAATCGAGAAGACAGTCAATGTTTAAAATGCTCAGATCCGAGCAAACAGTGGAATAAAGGTACATCTATCGATCTCAATAAGCTGGATCGAAGTAGGCCGCGCTGCGAAAATGACGTGTTTTTGTTTTGCTGCGTCGTTTTCGTTCTAGTGAAAATGTTATAAATTTACAATTTCATTTTAAAGAAGTGTTAATTTGAAAGTACAGAAGTGATGTTGAAAAGTGCATTAAGTGAAAATTTTCAAATACTGATCCGTTGCATGTGGTACCGACTGTTCTAACCTACGCGTAGTTACGCTCAGCTAAGTTTGTTTACATTTTCGTTCCTCTGTCCTCGATAGGAAATATCCATCTTATTCAAGACGATCATTTCGTCAATCAAGTATTGCACTACTGCTTGATTGAAAGTTTCAGTACATTATCAATGGTGTATATTTGCATCGGTTATGTATTTAAGCGGAGCTTATCAGGTGTGAAAATAGCTTCGAAATGCTTGCGTTCTTGAAATGGGAAATTGCGGCTGCGGTAGAACTGTCACCTTCAAACTCCCGGGTTCAAACTTCTTGCATTCATAAGAAATGATTGCAGGCAGATTTTATCCATAATGCCACTACCAGACAGTGGGAGTAGGGCCAAGGTCGAAGCATCATTCTAATCTACGATTCCACATACTGTTAATAACTTTTTACATATAAGAATGAATTGTCCATATGTTTAGGATCAACAAACATTTTCAGGCGCAAAGGAGCAACCGGATCGAGCTGATAACGTTTCTTAATTCCAAAATCTGAAGACTGTTTTGAATAATATGTTTAGGTAATGGGCAGCAACAACGGACAGATAAACTACTTACCGCTTCTATTTATATAACGATTGCCATCAACGCCGGCTGGGCGTATCCTATGGCTTACCCTCCCTACTCACAAAAATCAACCCTTCCCTAACACTTTTTAGGGGTCGTAGAGTTCTCTGCATCTCTCTTAAGTAAGTGTCGGACTAACATTCCTCCCCTTTCCCCACTAGATGCAAGAACGTGGCTAGGACAGCTCTGGTCTGTTGGAAGGAGACACATCCTTTATCCAAGAGGTAGTAATTAATCACAAATTACTATCCAACAGCAACGGATAAAGGTGGGTCTTTTTCTTAACAACAGTTTGGAGCTCGTATCACCTACGACATTGTGCAACCTGGTTTATGCTATGCTATGCTATGCTATATTATGCTATGCTATGCTATGCTATGCTATCTATCGATCTCAATAAGCTTTTTTTCGGCATATAACTCGACAACCCAACATTGTACACTGTAATAAAGTATTTATTCAATATAGGGTTTTTGATCTAATTTCCGTCCTACTAAGCACAACCCGCGCTTTACCTCGGGTTTGAACAAATTATAGAAAAAAAAGAAAAGGGATTTGTGGAGGCCATTCCAGTGTTTGATCCGACAAGAGCGGAAGAAAGACTCGATCTACTTGGCAGCATGCTTCGGAACGTTGTCCTGCTCAAGTACGAACTTCTCTTCAAGGCCCGTCTGGATCTGAGAAACATCCATATTTTCCCACATGATGTTGATGTAAGAATCTGCCGTCATTATTACGTCGATTTTCACGAGGCTACCCATTCCACTCCACGAAAAACACCCATCCAGACCATCACATTTTCTCCTCCATGCTTCATCGTGCCTTGGATGTGGCGCTCCTGAAGCTCCTCACCCGATCTGCACCACACACGAACCCGTCGCTTACGGTTAAACAGCTCGAATTTTGATTCGTCCGTCAAGAGAACCGTTTCCCAGAACTCTAGAGGGTGCTCCTCAGCAAACTTAAGCCGTTTGGCGGGCCGTCAGCGGGCAACTTTGATATTCAACCCCTGTGCTACGAGACGGCGACGAACAGTTCGACGAGTAACTGGTAGCAGTAGGGTTTCCTGGATCTCGCGGACAGTTACCTTCGGGTTCTTCTTGACTTCACGCATGACCTTGGTGTCCGTTCTCGCATCCGTTTGCGCTTCCTGCCTCTGCCAGGGCGATCCACCACTGATCCGAACGTTTTTAGTTTTAGAAGAAATTTCCCAACCGCGCCTTGCTGATACTGTACTTCCTAGCGATTCACCGTTCGTTTTGCACATCACGGACCACCAATTTTCGGATACACAAGGCGATTGCTTTTAAAATCACTGCGTTCTCCTTTTTTCCAACTGAATCAAATGCGATCACGTGTACAAATGCACCAGGCAGGATTACCAAAACTACAGATAAATCTATTTTTCTACAGATTTTTCAGAGTTTTTAAAACCAAGATTCTGTATTCACAGATTACAGATTTCTAGGATTTTAACAGATTACACAGATTTTTAAAATATGATTAAACATTTTAAAAATGAAACTTTAGATGTTTAATGAAAAAACATAATTTGCACTTCAGTGTAATTTTATCGTCACCAATTTTTATATCTATGCATGCTTTTTTTGCGGAATGAAAAAAGATGATAACTGTCAGAGGTATTTTTTTTTGCCAAACCATAAGTAATTTATCATACACATATTTTTATCTATTTTTTGTCTCTGTCAGAACAATGGCTCAATCACTTTTCAAGGGACATTTTTGAAGGATTCAATTAATAAATTATTTATTCTAGATAAAAACTAAGATGCAAAGATTTTTTTTTTGAGCAAAAACACAGATTTACTTTTGACAACCCTGGCACCAGGTCGAGCCGTTTGCTTAAAAACATGTCAAAATATGAAAAGATAAACAGTCGAGGGGTTCTCCGATGGGAACTTATCGAAAACAAATCGATTTTTAAAGTTGGCACTATTTTTGTTTTTTCAAAACAAATTGAATTTTATTCTTTTTGTAGTATTCCATAAGCGAAATTTCAAAAGAATAAAAATTTAAATGTAAAAATAGACAACAGTGTGTTAACTTTGATTTAAACCAAATAAATGAGAGTAATTCAAAAATAATGAAGTGATTTTATATGAGCAATTAAAAAAAAAAATTTAACGATATCACCAACTATTGCTGTTGCTTCACCCTTCTGTCAAATTTTCGTGCCTATTTGTGAACTGGTTGTCCTTAACTGATAACCACCCATCAATTGCACTTGCCCCTTGAACAACTTTGCCGAAGACAGTACCATTCTAGGAGGTCAGGTTCTTGAGATATAGCTTATACTGGAACTTCACATGTACACTAGCGCCGCGTGGTGAGAAAACTATGACCTGCCGTTCATTAATCAATTGAACAACAAATTGGTTGCTTCAGGCTCCTGTATTCCAATTTACATGCAAAGATTTTAAATTTACCCATGGAATTGCCTGGCTCAAGCTAAGAGGCAATTAAAAATAACTCATATGCAAATCAGGTTCTGCAAGTAAGCAAAACTACCGCCTGGAACCTAGCCCAACTGGAAGAAAAGAAAAACACCCCAAACACCGAACAACACACGCACAAAAGGATGCCAACTGCAAGATGCGCCAATGTCTATTCAACCGAAACTCTTCCTATTTTGGGACAATTTCCAGTCATCAACACTGGCGTCAGCAGAAGCGCTAGCGGTAGTGAGAGTCTTTCACTTTCTTCCTGTTGCTTGCACAATCATCGTATGTATGCGTGCAAATGCTCACAACTGCTTAAGGGGAAATCGAAATCGAACAACAGCCAAAAAAAAACTGGCAAAGCGAAAGTGAACTTGCATGCGAACCCTTTCCTTTCGGTGCATAAATTATCGCACCTGGATCACGGCCGGGAACGGAAGGTGACGCAAAAGGGAGCGCACCATATAGGTAGGCATCAACCATAATCTGCATCTGCAAATGAATGCCGAAACTGGGCAATTTATTCAAATGAGTTTAAATAATCGCATCCTTTTTCCTAGTTTGGACGGATGCGCATAAGGATGCTGCTGTTGTCTCGATGATTGAAGATACTAGCTGACGCACAAACTCGTCGTTGCAGAGTGTGGGAATTTTCCCAGGCTTGGAAGAGAAAAAAATTTGCATATCAAACGACACGAAACATTCTGATCAGGATGCAGTTTCAGGAAATGAGATTTATGGTGTACGAAGGTATATTGGAAAGATTAATGTCTCGGAAGTCTAGCAGAGAGCAATTTCAAATTGCAAAAGTATATTCCAACGAAACAGACAACTGCTCACTACAATACAACGTAGGCTACGAGGCATAACATATATGGAGCTACAAAAAATGCCTTTCAAAAAGAAAATCTTTTTCTATCATTTCACTGTTATAACTGGCATAATTGAGGTATCGTTCCGTCAAATTGAAACAATAACAAATAAGCCTCACATACCTACTAGCAAGCTTTTTTTTAAGGCTTTATTAAAGAGAAGTTTAACCTTAGGCTAGTTCATCTCTAGCTACTAGCAAGCTTGCAAATGCTCATTACAGCTAAAATGCTACTATTGCTAAAAATTGCTAACAATTTCAAGATCTTTTCGTTGACGTTGGAGGAAATGTTATTGATGTCCAGTGGTTCTCAAAAGCTTTGTTCAACAATGTTCTACATTATTTTTTAAAGAATGTAGCTGAACATTGCATTAGGTTCTAAGTAACATTGATCGATTCTCTTCGTCGACTTTCTCTTTGTATCCCCACGGTTGGATAACATATCCTTTAGTCTTTTTTTATATTAAACTTCAAATCCACTTAAATCGACTAAGGGCCCATGCATTAATTATGTCACGCTAAATCGAGCAAAAAATTACCACCCCCCCTTATCGTGACGTTTTTCCTATACCTAATGCATTGCTTGTCACAAAATCTTAGACCCTCCTCCCCCCTTAGAGCGTGACATAATATATGCATCAACCCTAACAGACAAAGGTAAACAAACCACTACTGGATTGAAAACTGATGAACGCGGATTCATCGCGTTCATTCGTGACGTTAGTATGCAGCATAATTGTTTGTAAAATACCCATCCCGGCAACCCGGTATTTCTGACACCTTGAATGTTTTGGTTTGAAATCGCAAGGATAAATCGTATTGAGGATTACGCGGGAAGTGGCGGGTGTGCGAAATTTTGGTGTTTTGTGTTCATAGAATAATAGAAGTCCTGTGTTTTAGGGTTTCAGAATGCCCTAGAAGGCAGACCAGAAACCTAGCCTTTCGTGATGTGAAAATCAACGGTCTCTCAGCGAACGGGAAGAGTTGGAACACAAACATGAAAAGATGATTTGCTGATTTACAAGATATATCTGAGTTATAAAACTATGGTATAATAATCCAATTTGAGCTACAATAACTTGTTGGCTTGTGAACCTTGCGAAAATTAAAACAAAGCTTTAACCAAAATAAGAAACAGGAATACAAATATAAACAATGGTAATTTCTATACTATTTCAAACTTATTAACGGAATCATACTGTATTAAATATTTTACATTTCAAAATCATTTAGGAAGTTCATTTGCGCGTTCTATACACAGCAAAAAATTCTTATTATAATTGTGATGTAAATATCCATTCACGTAAACTTGTGTTTCATTTCACGCAAACGAGCTACTTGTAAGCAATGCTGTTTACAAACATGGGATTTTGTAAAAAATATTTGCAACATTTCATGAAAAGTCTCAGAACTTTACACGGTTTATAATGTAAGCTTATTTTTATGTGCATCATATTGAACAGAAATTTATAACCTGGAGTCTAGTTTTCACTGGAAATCCTATGTATGAGTGCTTATTGCAAGACAGCCTATATTACATGATATAAGCCATAGTCTGTCCAGGGTATTACACTACTTTTTCAAACTGTGTAGATTGTAATGTGGTTTTCAGCGCTATTTTGTTATTCCAGACTAGTTTTTGATTATTGATAATGGCAATTTTAGGGCCATTTAGGCAATTTGGAAGTTCTAGGATATTTTACATTATTAGGGCCAATTTAACTTATTTGGAGGCCTCCCATAGCTCACTCAGATAAGGCACAGCTACGAAGCAAGACCTTACTGTAGGTGGCTGGGTTAGATTCCCGGTCCGGTCTTGGAATTTTTCGGGTGTTAAAAATTTCTCGACTACCCTGGCCATAGAGTATGGTTGCACTTCCCACACAATTATACAAAGATAAAACATCTGAATTTTAATAGTGATGTAAACATTCATTCGCGTAAACTTGTATTTCATTTCACGCAACCGAGCAACTTGTAAACAATGTTGTTTGCAACATTGAGCTTTTGTATACAATATTTGCTACAGTGCATGAATTGTCTCAGAACTTTACATGATATATAATGGAAACTTATATGATATGTGACGCTCCATTGATGTGCATCATACTGAACAGAAATTTACACTACTTTTTTGAACTGATTTGTGCTGATTTCACGTTTTTAAGAAATTTTGTAATTTTTATCTATTTTATCCATTTTATCTACCAAAAATAATATTGTTGAGCTAGTTTGGCGTTTCAATCTGTTTCAATGCCATTCTGTTTTTTTTTGCCGTTTTAAGCTTATAAAATGCCGTTCTGTTTTATGGTTTCAGGAAATCATGCAATTTTAGCGTTTTTTTTTTTGCGTTATATTGCCATTTCGGAGTTTTTTTTTTATTTATTTATTTGTCGTCAATCAGGGTAGACCATTTAACAATACTTGTCTTAAGTGCTATTTTACATTTTACTAAGTTTAAAAATATATACATCAGCCATTCCATATCAAAACGATATACACTACCGATCATAAGTTTAAGGACACCCCAAAAAAACCATGCAAATATGTTTTGTTCAATGATCTCTCATTTTACGTTCAATTTTCGATCTCTAATGGTATAGTTATTTGAATGGTATGAATGGTATAGCATAAGTCTTCTACTACTACTTCTATTTCAAAATTTGGCCAAACCAATTCTGAGAATATCAGTCACGATTCCTCAGAGTAAATTTTGAAAAATATTGTAACTTTGGGTGAACTTTGAGCACACAAAATTTGAAAATTATGTTGAACATCTTGCCTACGAGGAAATTTCCATTCAATACCTTTCAAATGATCTGAAGAGAACGAAAATTGGACGTAATATGACAGAGATATGAACATAGCAAATTTATCATGTTTTTTGGGGGTGTCCTTAAACTTTTTATCGGGAGTGTAGTGATTCTCAGAATTTCGTAAAAATTAGTAGTTTTGTTCCGTATCGCAAAGTATTAGACCCATATTTTTTTTTATTTTGTCATTACGGTGACTATTTCCATGTTTCCATTTCGTAGTTAGAGAAAGGAGGCTTATTAATTGAGGGGTGAGGGGAGGTATATTAAGCCCACCACCCCTCTCCAACAACGCATATGCTATAGAGCTATTGTTTTTGAATAATTCATCTGAACAAGCTGGGTTCGTGCACTTCATCACCATTTGCTGCAACCTCCGGTGTTCCCCAGGGCAGCAATTTAGGACCATTGCTGTTCACAATCTTCTTCAACGATGTGACGCTCCTCTTGCCGAGTGGTTGTGTGCTCATATACGCCGATGATCTCAAACTATACATTGTTGTCAAGAACGTCGAGGATTGCCGTCAGCTCCAAGCAATGTTAGACCAATTTGTTGATTAGTGCCGCATAAACAAGCTTTCCGTCAGTATATCAAAATGTGTGGTCATGACATTTAATCGCACAAGAACGCCAATCGTATTCGATTACTCAATTGATGGATTTGTTCTAGAAAGAGTAGAACAAGTAAGCGACCTAGGTGTAATGCTGGACCCTAAACTTACGTTTGACTTACACCGTTCAATGGTAATCACTAAGGCTAATCGTCAGCTTGGTTTTATATCAAGAATCTCAAGAGATTTTTCGGATCCGTACTGTTTAAAAGCACTGTACTGTTCACTCGTTCGTCCGATTATCGAGACTGCATCTGTTGTTTGGACTCCCTACCAACTTTCCTGGAACATCAGAATAGAACGTATCCAAAAAACATTCATTCGTCGAGCATTAAGACAACTTCCTTGGAGAGATCCACTAAACTTACCTCCGTATGCTGAGAGATGTCGCTTGCTAAGCATGGACACGTTACAACGACGGCGACAAATTCAACAGGCAACATTCGTCGCGAAGTTATTAAGTGGTGAAATTGACTCTACCCACTTACTCTCTTGCTTGAACTTTCGTGCGCCAAGCAGATTTCTACGCTCAACGTTCCTATTGCGTCAAAACTCACACCGCTCTTCTTTTGGACAACATGAACCTGTTACGAGTATGATTCGCACGTTTTCTACAGTTGAAGAGTTGTTCGAGTTTGGGGAACCTGCTGCTCAATTCCAGAGACGTATTATTAACTCCAGATACATTTAGTATTTGTTATGGCTTCTGGTTCATTAAGACTTATTGTCAGATGGATGTATTAAATAAAAATAAATAAATAAATAAATAAAACATACCAAATCGATAAGATAAGAAACTCCGAAATTAATCTGACTTCCATTGGTACACCGGCAGTGTTGGCAGAAAAAGTGATTTTTGGCATTTGATTCATGATGAATTTGATTGGCAAAGTAGTAAGGCACTTTCTGGATTATATTTGTACTTGGTTAGTTATATAGTTTCAGCAAAATTATGGTCTCTAGGGACAAAAATGCAGAAAAGTAGGTTCCCACACTAATTTCCATACAAATTTCAATCACAATGCGGAGAGCCAGGCTACAACAAATCGTCCCAAAATGTTGCACACTTGTTTGGGACCCAAAATGGAACAAAAAACTACAAAGGACAGCCCTATAGGGTTGTGCGCAATGGGGACGTATTTATTGACTGCGGCAGGAGCTTGTGTTTTGTGTAGGAATAGGAATTTGAGCTGAGTTATCTCGTTTATAGTCGTTAGTATGACGCGCTTGACATAGATGGCCCACAGCGACTCACGAAGAGCTACTGGTGAGCTGCAGCTCACTGCTTGAAGGCAGCCTTTCGTTGTGTACTGTAAAACACCACCACTTACAACGTGGTGATTGATGAGTTTGGTGAGACCGGATAAAATTCAACTTTGAAATGGCTTTTCGCAGGCAATCGGTGATAAGTTTAATGATCATAGCAAAAGTTGCACATTCGTGCAATTTTCAATAGTGATATTTTGAAAAATGATTAAGTCTTATTTTTAACTGATTCGATCAAAAAATTCCTATCGATTGGCGTATTAAGAATTAATATCCATCATCTCTGGATCAAAAACAGACCACTTTCATGCCGCGACAGACTTTGGTTTCAATTACACCCCCCAATTTCAAAAACATGCCCAACAAACATTGGAAGCAGAATAAAAGCTTGCTCAGGCAGACATATGCTTCTTCAGCTAAAAAAATACTTATTCAGTCTTAAATCAGCACAAACTGTTTGTTGGGTGGCATGGAAGATTTACACACTATTTTTATTTTGCTGGAAACCAGCAAAGTTTTGCTGGAAACCAGCAAAGTTTTGCTGGAAACCAGCAAAGTTTTGCTGGATTTTGCCGAGCTGTAAAATCAGCAATTCATCCAGCAAAATATTGTTGCTGAACGACCAGCAAAATGACCCGACGTAAAAGTCACAGTTGTTTACTGAAACACAAGCAATATTTACTGGATATCCAGCAAACCCGAGAGGCAATGATTTTGCTGAAAGATCAGTAATTTGTTGTAATACGATTGAATTGTAATTGCATTTAAAAATGAAATAAAACGCAATCTAATTTTGTATTATATAACGCACTTTTAAATTTTGCATAAAAATCACATTTAGACGAGAACAACTGTTGTTCATAATTAAAAAATGGTAAATAATTTCCTTCGATCCATCGTACACTATACACTCATTGACTGTCTAATCCGGCAATTGTTGCAGCTACATTTAAGCAGAGAATAGAAATATTACAAACTAGATTTCAAATTAAATGTGGAGTTCACTATAAATTTGCAATTATCCTCATTGTTTTGTCATGATGGTTGAGTAATGCTGAGCTATTAGGGTGTTAAACTCAGATGAGGCTGGTAAACTGTATGTTGTTTGGAATTAGGGTGACGCGTTTGTCATTGATGGCTCTTAGCGACTCACCAAGAGCTAGCGGTGCGGCTTCTTCCTCCCTCTATGGATGTTCATGTGGGCTGTAGCTCGCTGCTTGCAGGCAGCCTTTCGTTGTGTATTGGAGAACAATGTTTAACGCCACGTGCCGAAATCACTACTACTGCTGCTGCTGCTAATGCCGGCGACCGGACACCACCACACACGGTGATTGGAACTGAATCCGATCAGTGGTTGAGACCAGCCTTGATAGCTAACTGCTTGCGTGGAGCCTTCCGTTGTGTACTGAAGAACACCACCACTCACCACACGGTGATTGAACAAACACCGTTTGGTGAAACCGGTTGGAATTCAACTTTGACGTTAAGGAAATCGCTTTTCGCAGGCAATCGGTGATAATTTTAACTATCAATGAAAAAAAGGGTTGTTTTCGCTTGGTGAGGTAAAGTTTGCATTTTTCCATATAACGGTGACCCACCCTAGTATATATAGTATGTTATGTTATTGCCTGGCTGACCTTGAAAAGAAAGTCTTTTAAAGTGAGTTGTTACTCATGGTTAAATCAATTGATTCGCAATATGCACAATAGCAAGACGTCATTCTATTTAATTGTTCATTTTTGGCATAGTATCTTCATTGGTATTGGTACTGGTATTGGTATTGGTATATGTTTCTATTCTCTTGTGAGCAAGTGAGGTCCAAAATATCAATATTTTCCTAAACCTCTGGACTGTTTATTTTTTGCGAAATAACATCGCTTATGAATGCTATTGAGAACTCTCTTCGCTTTTTGAGCACATCTAAATTTATTGACATACATCGTGACTCATAAGATGGACGCGGAAAATTCGTCCAACTTAACTTCATTAGAGCAAACAACAAGAACTGCTTTTGAACAGATTCAATGCGGTTTACATGTGTATGATGATATGGAGCCTTTACAACGTTACAATCCTGCAGAAGAGGCCTCACATATGCTGCGTACAGTGCTTTCATTGTGTAAGGATCATTAAAGTGCATACTTATTCATTTGATAAACCCGTTTGAATAGTAACTCTTTGTTGATACTAGAACAATCAGGATATCGGGAAGGTCATTTTTGTGAAACTACGTTACATTTGGTGTTAGCAAAGTGGAAAGACAACTTGGAGCGTAAAAATACAACTGTTGCTGTTTTTTTGGATCTGAAACGCGCTTTTGAAACAATTGCTAAGCCCTTATTGTTAAGTACAATCAAGCGCTTATGAATTATGAGTACTGCATATAAATGGTTTGACAGCTATTTATCTGACAGATGTCAGCTCCGGAGATCGACCAGCGTCTGGCTGAAAATCTCCTTAATAAAGACAACCAACCAACCAACCTGACAGATATCAACAAACTGGTTTTAATGATTCTATTGCCAGTTCCGTAGGGAATAATATTGGAGTGCCCAGGGAAGTGTATTAGGGCCCCTGTTATTTATTATGTATATTAATGACTTACGACGTATTTTTCGATTTTGCGACTTTAATCTTTTTTGCAGATGATACTGTGCTACTCATTGCAGTTCAGCTTCGAACCTGTTCGGATACGGTTGTGTATAAGTTTATTTCTGTTTTGTGCGTGCGTTCGCTGATTTTGCCAGATTAGCGCTGGCACTCTGCCTCCCGGACGGTTATACGTGTGTGATTGGTGGTTTTCTCGCTTTCCGAGAAGTTTTGGAATCGAAAAAGAAAAAGTGATGCATCATGTTTGCAGGCATCAGAAGAAGTGTCGCTATCTGCGTTGTTTGTTTTTTTGTTGTTGTTTTTTTTTTGTTGTTGTTTTTGTTGTTGTTGTTGTTGTTTTTTTTTGTTTTTTTTTCTTCGCTTGTGCTCCCGGTACAGAAATTTGTGGCGTCGCGTGTGATAGTTTTTGATTTCAGTTTGTTTACGCGTTGTATGATTTTGTGAGCGGTCGCTTCGTGTTCGCGTCATGGAGCAATCGACTACATTCGACCAGAGGATTGATCCCCGTAGGGCGGGTCTATGATCGGAGCTACTACACCAAGCGTGACATAGCTGCTTGCAAGGGATTCAGTTGGACTGATTTGGTGAGATTGTTCCATTTTTCTACTTTTGTCTATTTAAACTTAATTTCTATGAATGCGTATTGTTTGGAATCATTTGATTCGGATGAGACTCTTAACTTTTATTTGTTTACATTGTGTTTCAATTGGTATTCTTAAGAACTTCATAAAATAAGGTTTCAATATTTAAATTGAGCAGATCGACTAGCCTGGTGGCTGCCGCTTTTGCTTACTGAGTAGAAGACCGTCGGGGATCCACATTGTAAAGATTCCCTATTTTCAGCTTTTTTACAGGCTGGAGTTGTTGTTTGAACCATTTAGTTTATCAATTTAATTTATCTGTATAACAATTATTCACAAGCATTCTTCCAGGTCAATTCAAGAATAGTTTGATGATGATAAATCTTCCTAATATTCACATTACAGTTATGACCCGATCCTGTCAATCTCTCCGCGCATCAGACTGTTATTTTTCAATAATTCCACATAATTGTAATTTCATACCTTCCTCCTTCAAGATGAATGTTTAAGATACGCATACTTTGCTAGCTGACAAAATGGGGTCATTGCTGTATAATTATTCTCTTTTTGCAGCCTTCATTCAGACTGGATCTATTGATTTAAATTATTTGAGTTTTCTTCCAGCTCTTTGATGACGGAACATCACTAGATTTATACTGTAATGATTCACTCTTACAGCTTTCACCCTGGTTTTGTCTGTTGATTTGATTTGTTTGAATTGGTTTTCAGCTCTTTGGTGTTGGCAGTCGCGGGCGATCAATTTTGCTCATGCTCATGCTCTATGTTCATTTTCAGCATTTCGATGATGGAACGTCTTCAGATTTATATTATAAGGGGGCTTATTACGGATGTCACATCACGGTGAAAAGTTGTCACTTGTCGTCACGGTGAAGTGATTCACATTTGATTTGTACGGTAATCACGGCTCTTATTCTGAGTATCACCAACAATCAATACGAAACTAACGATTTTAAATTGGCTCACCACTTTAGTAGCCTATTGGTCCCAAGCAAACGATTAACGTCCCCTATTCTAGTCGAAATTCTAGTACTACGCAATGTTTGTTTTGATTCGCTATGAAAGTTTGACAGATAAAATGAGGGGTTATTGGTTTTTCCTATGTTTCGAGGGGTGATTCGACAAGCTTGGGACCGAAGATAGTACCAGAGGTGAGCCAAAAAGTTGAGCACGTTTCTTCGGGACCTACTTGTCTTAGAGTTACCTCTATGGTATCACTTTCTTATCACCGTGTAGTGACACCCGTAATAAGGCCCAATGATACACCATTTGGTTTTGGCTTCGGGCAAATCCAAGTATAATGCATGATAACACTGATTCATTTAAAACCATGGTCGCATCACTTATCAAGGTGAATCCTGATCCAACGAACCCAACTTACTAACAAAATCTCCTTTTCTGTGTCTTTTGTTGGAAATTTCAGGGTTACATCTTCCTTATTGGGAGCTGAGGAGACATAGAGCTGCATCATATTGTATGTAAAATAATTATTATTTTCATTGCGGAATACCAGTTTTTTTATCCATATAAATGTATTTTCATTATTACGTATTTTAATGTTCTGATATATTTCATTTCTCCATTACATATGTTTACTATATATATAAATAAATACTGGGTTGGGAGGGAGCATCAGGGTATCATTTGACCTGAAACTGGACGATTGGAGTGATATGACAACCGGAGTCTAGGAGGGAATAAACACTATCATTTTCTTTATCCTACCGATTCGATTGTGATGGTGTGAATTCTACTCCAACAGTTTCAGTGAGATTGACGCGCCCTTCTTAACAAACCATCCTGTAGGAAGCTTAATGAGTATTGCGAATTGCGTTATTCGATTTGTTGGATCGTATCGTTGGAAGGAGATTCTTAAATTCCCGTGGATTTCGCGTAAGTGTCTCTGCTTACGGGTCCACCCCACCGTTTTTGGCCCTTCATACAGCGATATTGTGAATTCAGATCGGTAGCTCAAATTGATCTTGCTATTAAGTGGAGCTGCATACAAGACAAGATCTTCGAAGGGATGGTGGCTACCTTACATACATACATGATACTGTGCTACTCATTGCAGCTAAGGATTTAGAAGATCCGTCTCACACTTGAATGAAGATGTTTAATCTCTAAGTAGGTGGTTGAAGTGTAGGCAGTTGACATTGAATACAAGTAAATCTGAATTCATGGTAATTTCGCAGAATTTAGTAAATGATATCGTCTCCGTTGTAATTGATGATCAGACTATTGATTTCGTTCGGGAGATTTAAAACTAAGCGTGATTATTGATGACAAATTTATGTTCTACTCTCACATCGACAATGTCACCAAGAAAATTGCCAAGAAGTATGAAATTCCTTGTCGATTTCCAGTAAAATTCAGCTTTACAAATCAATCATCTCTCATCATCTAAACTTTTGCCCTTCCATTTTTATTTCTTAACGGTGCCGGTGGTGTAGTGGTAAGCGTGATTACCTCTCACCCCAGCAGGCCTGGGTTCAATCCCAGTCGGCGCCGCCGGGCTGTTCTTGAGGCATAACATCTCTGATCACGCCTTCCTTCGGATGGGAAGTAAAGCCGTTGGTCCCCGGTTGATGAGTTGATGGGTCGATAGGTAGGGTCCAGGTGTGGGAGCTGCCTTCCTGGCACGTCAGTAGCCTTGGTGCTCAGCACGGAAAACAAAATCGACAGAAAAAACAAACCAAAGAAAAAAAAAATTATTTCTTGACAATCAAACACAAATATCGAGATTACAGCGCATGCAGAATAAAATAATGCGTTAGATTTTGAGATGTAATAGATTCACTTCCTCAACTTTGATGCTAGACGCTTTACGATGGTTTTCAGTGAAGCAAAGAATAGTATATTTGACTATGTTGTACATTTTTAAAGTAGGTAACGCAGTTGACAGCTAATCCCCGTGCGTGAAATACGTGTTTCTTTTATCCGTCTCGTTATCAGGTTACAAGCTAATGAGTTTTCTATCAGATGGGTACTAAACGTGAGAACACCTTGGTAGTAGACTTTAGTGTGTTGCCGAAGCGACCAGATGCATCTGCCGTACAGAAATTCATGTACGGTGAGTTGAAACTGGACATAGCGGACGCCTTAAACATCCAGTTTCACAATGTTAGAAACTGTGCCTACGTCGAGATGGTAGATGCAGCAACAGCCAAGCGCTACTTTGCATCACACCATCTACAACACACTATGCAGTGCGAGAAAAAAGATTACAAAATTCCCGTGTTCGTCGAAGACGAAGCCGTTAACGTGAGAATCCATGATCTCCCTCCGAAAACACCTAACAAGGTGATTAAAGAAAGTATGCGACCATACGGTACTATTCTTTCCATCAGCATAGAAATGTGGAAGAACTATTTTCCCGGCATCTACAATGGAGTACGTGTAGTACGGATGAAGCTCAAACAACTCATCTCTTCCTATCTGACGATCGACGGTGAGACAACATTGATTACATATCGCAATCAAGCAAAAACCTGTAGGATCTGTGGACAAAAGGCTCATCCCCGACAAAAGTGTAATAGCTCTACATCACGCATTACTGTCAATGACCCTACAGACGCAGAAAAGGTTACAAACGATGAAAACAGCGAACAAACATTACCCAAGTAACAATTTTGGTTTTATGAGGGTTCTGTAGACCATGAATTAGGGTTGTAGAATGCTTTAAAACCTCTATAAAACATGCAATGTTACTTGGGTTACTCGATACCAATCAAACCCAATCTACAATATGCGAAACCAGCAAAAACACCCAGCACCAACACTCCGATGGAAACAATAGCGCACAAGAATCGACGGATAGTGAATTGGATGAATTTCTAACCGTCACTAACAAACGAAGGCTGTCAACGAAACATAAACACAACAATGCGAAACGATTTGTTACGAACCAGGGTTGCCAGAATGATGAATCAGCAGGAAATTAAAATTCGATGGAAGAAAAAGAAGACGAATTGTCAGTTCCGGACTCACCAGTCAAGACGAGGAGCAAAAATAAGCAGCTGGGTAGAAATTGAAAAAAAAAATTAATTTGAATTAACATTGCATTCCACACGTTAAAGCTGTCTTTATAACAGCAAGGGTAAATGTTGACTTCGGCACCCATTGACTGTTTTCGGCAACCAAAATTTAAACGATAATTTCACTATGTTTTCCCATCAACACACTTCCCTGAATGTATTCAAACGATTCTTTAGTCTTTCAGCTTCAATCTGATTATATTTGTACGACCGAGCAATCCTATTATGCCAGATTTTTCTTCAAATGAAGTATACGCACTACAAAATGGGGCTGATTTCGAGTTGCCGATAATAGAACAGCTGGTTAACACGCAGTTCTAATGGGAAGGTTGTCGAAGAAAAAGAGGCTGCCGACAATAGTCACACTCACCTGAGAAGTTTGGAGCGTTGTAAAATCGCTTTCAAACCGGTTTGAAAAATTCTGTCGATTGGAATGGATAGAGAAGCAAGCAGCAGATGAATGTTAACAAACAGACACGTGATATATGTGCGTAACGCTGACAAAATGCTAATAGAAGTGCGGATGCTGCTTAGATTGACGAGAATACGTAAATTCCCCTATCTAATGAATTTATTTAAATGAATTGACAAATTATGTATCTTGACGAAGTTTGTAACGGATTATTCTGTATGGATAGTAGTCATAACGACTTTTCAACAATTATTGTACCACTGCAAAAACTATTTTGGCTTTGGATTTTTGATATTTGATGTAATAGTAATAATTTAAAAGATATGGACGACTGAATTCAACATTCGATTTAAAAAAAAGCAAGAGGTTATATCCAAGACATGACTGTAGATTTAATGAGGATTACGTGCTTGTATCAATATTCGGTGACTGTGTTAGGGAAACTACTTTTCCCATGAAAATGCCTCTTTTTATGATGACAAAATTACGGCTTTTCGTGCAAAAAACGCATTGAATTTTTGGTTTTTTCAACAGATATTAAAAACGAAAATTTGATTGGAGGAATTTCTTGCTAAAATTTTCCATTCGCGAGATATTCGCGATCGAAATATTTTTGCTTTTTTTCTAGGGTCCTGGAGAAAACCTTACCAGTGACGCTCTTGGCATGGATGGCCCACAGCGGCTTATGACGAGCAACTGAATCCGGTCAGTAGGGGTGAGGCTTCTTCCTCCTTCTTCGGTGAATATAGGGCTCTTGAGGGCAACCTTGATAGCTGGCTGCTTGCGGAGAGCCTTTCGTTGTCTACTGGAGAAAAATGTACAACGCCACGCACCAAAATCACTGACTTCTGTTGCTGCTAGTGACGACTAACCGGACACCACCACACACGGTGATTGAATAAGCACCGTTTGGCGAGACCGGATGGAATTCGATTTTGAAATCTGTGTTAATGCGCTTTTTGGAGGCAACCGGTGATAATTATGATCACCGTTGCAACAGTTGGAGATTTGTGTAATCTTCAATAGTGTTCTATTGAAAATTGATAAAGTGTTCATTTTAGCAGATTTGTAGAAATTTTTTCCAATTGATTGGCTTGTTGTCCATCCACTATTGACAGAGTTATAAGTGGCCAAAATCTGACAACTTTTCGTAATGGGGTCGACTTTTTTATGAAATGAAACTGCACCCCCAATATGTTGCCGAAAGACGTAGTCCTACGTCAAAATGCAACTTTGAAGCTTATTTGGTAGATACCTTGAGTAAGTAATAAGTTTTCTGGCTGAATGTTGGGGGTTCGTAGGCATTCCTGACAATTATGGTAGCATCAGATTGAGGGGTTGCTAGTGTATAGTATGCTTTGTTGTAACTCTTGATCGCTTGTAATACTTTTTCACGTTTATATCGCTGTGAAGCAACTGTGAACTCTAGAGAGAATTTATATCTGTAACTATAGGGGTAAGAGGTGGGACCATCATCATCATTCGAGTTTTCAACCATTCGTTGAAGAGTTAAATTCGGAATATTATCATCATAAAATGCAATCACGTGGCAGAATCACAAACAACTGCCAAGATGTATAATGGCTGATCATTGTTGCACGTACCATCCTACGGACTTATGCATACATACAGTTCCTGTGTTACGGAGAGTATCAGTGTTTAATATGAAGCTTCTTGTGGTTGTTACAGTTGCGGTTATCATCTCCACCACCGTTATGGTAAATGGTGACAATTGCCCCGGTAAGTTTAACCAGATGAATAATATGCTCGCCGAAAAGTAGTTCTTCGTTTACATTTACTTTTATCAATTTTTAACAGAAAACTGCACAGAACCCCATGAAGTGTTCTCGACCTGTGCTCCGGTTTGTCCCGAAACATGTAAAAACCGTGGGGATTATCGCTGCGATTCCTGCCGTGCAGGATGTGCTAGCGAAAACTCATATGTACGGAACGACTCTGGAATTTGTGTTTTGCCGTGTGATTGCTAAAAGTTTGAAGTTGATGAAAGATAAATTTGGTCAATAATTATGGATTTAAATGATGTAGGAAATATAATAAAAACAAAGTGTAGCAACTTTTCCAAACTTATCAATTGAGTTGGCTACCAGTCATCAGTTAATGTTGAATATTTTGTTCAATTTCCTTGACACTGTACTTCATTGAACAAATCAAGCTTAAGTTTATCAATGCAATTTAAGGTACCAGTAAATATGCCATAATTATGTGTATTATAGTCAAGGTATACCCCCTGTCTCAAATATTGCATTGAATTATATATTGACTCCATTCCAAATTAAAGCTAAATGACTAATCGATTTCACTCAACTCGATCCCCAATATACCGCAACAACATCACCGAACCGCCAAGGTCCGCGAGCGCGCACACGCACACGGAAAGGTAAACTAGAATCCACTCATTGGGCAATCGCCAATTCGTTACCATCCATACCACACATCTCATGCGTGCACACAAGGGCCATCGGACAGGGTCGCATTTTTATCACCATCAGCAGCAGCGAACAGCTCAGAAGCACAAGCAGAAAAACAGTCACCACCATAAGAGAACTACACCGGTTTAGCGAGCTGTCAACCCTTACCGTATAGTAGAGCAGTTGGTAGTAGCTCACCGTAGTGGCTTCGTCCTTCATTGGCCCTTCCTATATCGGCATAGGTTGGTAGGTATCTTTTGGTTGGCATTTGCATTTAAATTGCGTAAAGCTTGCGTCTTTTTTCGCTGCTACCAATTTATATTCGCCGCCTATACTGGGCCCTAATGCTCAAAGTAGCATGCACATGAATCCCCGGAATAGCGCGGTGGGTGGTGCGATTTCTCGGCTGTTTTCCAACCAATTGAGCTGATTTTCTGCAGGTGATAATGTTGTGATTGACTCTAATCACATAGGAAAAATCAGCTCCATTGGTTGGAGGACAGCCGAGAAATTGCGGTCGGTGAACGGTACCACCCACCGCGCTATTCAGAGGATTTCTGTATAGGCAATGCCGAATTAACGAAGACGACGACGGCGCCGTTTATTTTCGCGCCACCATGTGTAAACACAACACAACGCAACGAGCACGTTGCACCAATACTGCGCCAACTCTAGGTGGTTTTATGGCTTATCTCCCTTGAAAGCCAGTGCCCAGTTCTTGCTGCCCTTATTCGTACATGGCGACAATCTAACACGTTCTCTTGCTTTATTGGCACTTTTGAAGGCAAAAAGTGACACTTTAACCAACAGCGTATATTTATGGCACTGACCTAGATCCGCAAGCGGAGTGATCGAGTAGGGGGTTGAGGGGAGCGTCAATTAGCACCGATCGAAACGATGCGCAAAATCATTCTCAGTGTGCATTGATGAAGACTGCGTACGTGCAGGATTCCATCTTGAATTTTGCGCATCTGAACAGTACGCAGCCGTCAGAGTCCTCAAGGTTTGACCTCAGTGTGACCATTCGACCGCTTCGCGCATCCAAAGTGCCTGAGCCGCCGGCCGTCCTGACCTCAACTGTATATTTATGATTTGAAACTTTGCTCGTCGTTTTGATTGGCAAAAACAAACACACTACCGCTATACTCGCGCTCCAGCTGCTCATGCCTAGTGGCTTACACACAATTGTGAAAAAACAGCAAGTCTAGTAAATAAATTGGCTTCCGTTTCGAGAGTCGAGTTAGAGCTGAATTTCGGCGGCTCGTATAGCCTTCGCGCAATTTGCGAGGTCGTGCGAGCGGCGCAGTGGCATATTTACAGCGATTCATTTCATTCCGTTTGAGCTACACACAACCAACATATTTACATTGCTTGATGTTTTCGCATTTTTTCACAACAACTGTGGCGGCGTGACTGGCGAGTGATCGCGCTTAACTGCGGATGTCTCGGAATGATGGCGGGGTGGTTTGTTTTGATGCTTTGCACTCACAAAAGAAAAACTGTGCTTCTTGGCAATCTCAAGGAAGTGTTTCGAAATGTTCAATCAAGCGTTACTAGTTGGATGAACTAGTTTGATGCTTCTCGTTGCGAATGAGGAATGATTCCGATTAACCCTTATGAACTTGACGGGGTACCTGGGTGTGAAAATCAGTATAATGGATTGGAAGGAAATCACCCGGCGATGCAATCGATTAGCTTTTTGACTCGCCACTTCTGCAGTTGGAATTTAACCGATATCCTGTAAGCTGTCTTGAAATTCAGTACTCTATCTCATATTTATCATCTCCTCCTGCGGTTTAGATTTATACTTTTGGTTCGGTATGATTTTTAGTCATATAGTTTTTAGTTATATAGCAATATTCTTCAAGTAAAACAATTCTCTTTTCTCTGTTTACTGATGATGGTATGGAACTTGTTTCTCCAATTGCTTCTGAATGTGCTTGACTTTGTTTTCCTGATTATTGATATGGGATGTCAAACAGTGGATTTGCTATTTCAGCCCTCGCTGCTGTTCCTAGAGAAAGTTGATCCGCGATAGGACCTCCTGAGCTAATACGTGCCGAGGTTCCAGCTCTTTGTTGGACTTGGATGCAAGCTTGCAAATGCTCATTACAGCTAAAATGCTATTTTTCGGATTTATGAAGCTATGAGATATTTTAATGATAATTCTTATTTACAAGATGCAAGAAAGAAAAGAAGGTAAAGTGTGTGTATGACACATAAAACCTGAAAAATTTAGCTTTCAGAAGGTCACAATAGCGATTAGCTGTAACGCTGAGCAACGCGATGAGCGAGCAATCAGCGATAATAAATAAACACACTTTACCACATCTTCTCGCTTCTTAAATAAACATTATCATTATAGTATCCCATAGTTTCATAATTACGAAAACTAGCATTTAAGCTGTAATGAGCAATTGCAAGCCTGCTTGGATGTGTCCTATGCAGACCTTTTGATTTGTATATCTGTGCCCATGCTGCTACGTTGCATCGAACTTCCAGATTTATTTTTGGTTAGTTCTGTAGACTCAACATGATTTCTTCGATACCTTTCTGAATCATATATCGAACACCTTCATATTTCGGACACCTTCAGATATAATTATATCTTGAAATACCTATATTTAAATCTACAGGGTGAAAGGTAATTCCTATCAGTAAAGTATATGGTCATGAAATGAGAAGATGATGTGAAATTTAATTTTCAGTGTATTTCCTGTTTCGTGTATCTATAACATTTGTCTTAACTTAGTCCAATTCAAATCTTTCTCCCTTTCCTTTAATTACGAGCCGCATCCGTTTTTGAAAATCGTTACAGCTGACACGCACGATATCTTGAGGGCCTTGAGGCATTTCGTCCCATATTTTCACCAAACGTTGCTTACAAGTTTCCACGGTAATATGTAGCCCCATGCAAAGAAGTCGAGAGGATTCAAATCGGGTGAGGAGGCAGACCACTCTTTCGACAAAATGAAATCCGGGAAATTGACCTCATACCAAGCCTGTGTATCTTTTGCCTGATGGGACGGGGACGGTGCAGTCTTTTTTTTTTCCTTCGGTTTGTTTTCCGTCGATCTTGTTTTCCGTGCTGAGCACCAATGCTACCGACGCCAGGAAGGCAGCTCCCACATCTGGACCCTACCTATCGACCCATCAACGCATAAACCGGGGACCAACGGCTTTACTTCCCTTCCGAAGGAAGGCGTGATCAGAGATGTTATGCCTCAGAGCATCCTGGTGGCGCCGCCTGGGATTGAACCCAGGCCTGCTGGGGTGAGAGGTAATCACGCTTACCACTTCACCACCGGCACCGCTCGAAGTATTCGGTTTTGATACAGTTGTCATTCCTGCATTGCAAGGAATCGATTCTAATTTAAAGGTCCCGCTATTTATGCCCTCGGGGTGTTGGAACACCCTCCAAAGGCGAGCGCTTTTGTCAGTCAAAATTGGATTCCTTAGCAATGACACCTATAATGACCATGCATCAGAACCCTTGTCTAAACCACTTCAAACTAGGGAACAACGAATAGTTGATTAGGAATCACATAGATGAAGATTAACTAACTCATTTTTTCCTTGTTTCAAGATCATCCTCGGTCCAGGCAACCCGAGGACTTATCACTATCAACAAGGCATAAAAGGTAACAAGGACAAAGATGTGTTCCTTTGATTACTGAAAAATCCTGTTCCCCTAGTTTGAAGAAGTTAGGACTAGGAATCGGTGGTAGATCCTAACATACCGAAATTTAACAAAAAAGCTGAAAATTTATTAAATTATTGGAGGAAGCACTGTGTCTTGTTTTTCCTGATTTTCTGATTATGCATCATGAAATCAATTTAAAAAATAAATATAGGGGAAATGGCAATAATGTTGGCCTATGGATTTAAGATTGGGCCCATCGCAAAAAATCTGCTATTTATCAATTTTATCTAGATGAACGCGTCATTGGGACGGTACTTATGGATATTTTTGGTAGCCATTAAAAATTTAGTCGATTGCTGAATTTATGTATGGGCCCAAATTAGTGACACTTAGGCCGACATTACATCCATTTCCCCTATAAAGCCATTCCGTAGCAAAACGATATAGTAGTTCTCAGAATTTCGTAAAAAATTGTAGTTTTGTTCCGTATCGCAAAATGTTTGACACATATTTTTTATAAGGATGACCATTTCCATGTTAGGGTGGTCCATCAATCGATTTTTTTTTTCAAAAAAGACTTTTTTCAAAAATTTATAAGTTTTGAACCACTGGGTCGATTTTAAAGATCAAAATATCAAGTGAAAGGTTATTAAAAATACTACATTTTAAATTATTGAAGACGCATTGTAATCTAGTCACATAGGATTATTGAGCGGAAACCCAAAACTTGATAACTTCAAAAAAATATAACTCTAAAACGAAAAAAAAAACACGCATCTTTGCTTTTGTGATATAATGTGTATACAGCTTAAAATTTCTAGGAAAAATTGGTATCACTATAATTTTCTAAAAAAGTATTTTTCGTTACCTTTCATTTGATATTTTGATGTTTGAAATCAGCCCAGTGGTTCAAAAGTCATTTTTGAAAATAAAATCGATTTTTTGGACCACTCTAACATGGAAATGGTCACCCTAATGACAAAATAAAATAAAACGGGTCTAATATTTTGCAATAAGGAGCAAAACTACTGAATTTTTAAGAAGTTCTGAGAACCACTAAATCGTTTTGCTATGGAATGGCTGTAAATTAAAAGCCCTCTCCCGTCCCCACTCTCCAAACTGAACAGAATTCGATCTCGTGAAAGATATTTTGACGTAGGACTACGTCTGTGATTTCACTTTGTGAAAATCGAAAATGGAACATGTAACGAAATTATGAAAGATTTTGAACGTTAATAACTCAGCTGGCCCTGGACCAATTTCAATACACAGCAAAAAATAAATTTTAATATTACATTTAAGAGGATGCACTACAATCATGTTAATAATTTCATGTAATTTTTATGGCCACAAAAATAAACAAATGCAGTAAAAGCAACGTAATGTCAGTTCATGCACTGTATTTATGATAATTTTGACCTTTTTGGCAAGTAATATTACACCATATTTTCGACACGATTTAAGTGCATCCACTTTGATGTGATATTAAAATTAATTTTTTGCTGTGTAATTTTACCACCAATCGATCCGACATATTTTTTTTTATCCGAAATTATTGAAAAAGTGTTAAATGTCAAGCATTGTCCAAACGCGTCGAAATAAATAACTACCAAATCCACCAATTACGTACATGCATATGCTGCTTCCCCAACACAGTCATCACAGTGTTCACTCGGCTGTCGACAAAAGCAGGCCACTCTCGATGTGTGCCACGCGATCGTCCGTATTCTCGGCAGCAACCATTGTGGGGTCCTCCTCATTGTTCTTCATCAGCAGTTCTTTCGGTCGATGCGTCGTCGACTTTGGAAAGCAACCGTTTCGTGATGAGTGTGTGAGTGCTGACCACGTTTTGCGTCCATTGCTGCAATGGAAGCGCTTTGCCCCACGATGGTGTAACTGCCATACAAGTAAACCACTGGAAGCGGCTCCAGTTCTGATGGAGGAGGCTTTTTGGATGGCGGAAGATAAAGTATGCATTGTGTTGTACCTTTTGACTATAGTTTTAAGATTTATAGTGACCAAGAATCATCGGCTCTGTAAAGTTAATTCGTTTGAGCCTTATCAAATAAATCAATAAACAACAACAACACAGTCATCAGAGAATTGCTTCTAGACGAAACATGTCGATGTAGCATTGCTGCTTCCCCAACACTGTCATCAGAGAGTCGTTAGTAGACGAAACAAGTCGAAATGGTAAACACTAAACCTCAATGACAGTTTCGAAAATCTCTGATGTATTTTTTATTTTCACTCTGGTCACATAACCAACAAAGTAACTACCCCTGTGTGGAAGTAGAACCATCGCGACGATCAGCAAAACGGTAGCAACCAAGGTTCTAATCCTGAAGCAACCGGACCGAGACTCTTCTGAGTGCCCAATTTTTGTAGTGAAGTTTTGTAGCGCCTTTCCAACCACCGGGTCCAGCAGCAGCCGCGCCAAGACTCTTTCGAGTTCCCATTCATCGTAGCGAAGTTGAGGTATCCTTCGCTGCGGCCTTTCAACCTGTCGCAGACACCAGTTCAACCCCTGTCCAGCAGCAGACGGGCCTGAGACTCTTGCGAGTACCCAATGATTTAACCGAAGAATATGCGATTGTCCGGCCCGATTTGCTGATCCTGCTGCCTACACGTCATCATCATCTTCCAACGGATTTAAGCCTGTACTTTTAGGGCCACCAAGATTTTCCAAAAGAGGAAAATTTCTGAACGTGTCGCAACTAAAATTCATATCAAAAGGTTCTTTTCAGGGCAATCATAGTCATACTAAAGAGTATAAATAGAGAGAATCCCGCTCAAATTCCTATTTCTACACAAAACACAAGCTCTTGCTGCAGTTAACAAATAACATTTATTATATAAGACCACGTAGCCCTACGTCACCATTGCGTACAACCCCATAGGGCTGTCCCTTTTTCTCAAATCACTAGGAACCCCTGCCCTGAGTACTCAAGTTTTATTTGCTTCATGATAGATTTAAGAAAGAATTAAAAATAAGGACCACTTTCCTTAGGTTCTGCTCACCAGTTATCATTTTTTTCACAGCCTCTTTGATTTTAACATCAAAATCGCAGAATTCAGAAGCTCTGCCTTTGACATATGGAGTTATAGAATCAAAATAACACCACATAGAACATCGACCAAAGGAGGCATAGACTTGTGGAAATATCGACTTATGAAGCGTGCGATACATGGAAAAATGAAGGGATCATCAAATCCATCGAGTCATAGAAAATATCGAGTTATAGAATATAGAGTCGTGGAGAGTTGGCTGTATTTCCATCTTTTTATTTTCATTTTTAATTTTTGATTTTCATAAACCACATGCAGATTATTAAATTTTCGGCAATCTCCCAGTATGCTAGTTAAAGAGAGGAATACTGTAACCAACAGGAACTATTGGACCTGACTACGACGATGAATTTTTGACACGCAATTGAATAGGAAAGTTTGAGAGCTCGCGACAGGTGTGTTGCAGGGATAGATTAAAGGGTTTTACGACTCTTTCAGTCTTTTAAGTGCAGTAAAAACGTTATATTGCTTCAACTCTCCGACGTTTCGGTGATATATTTCACCATTTTCAAAGATTTCTATAATTATACATTAAGAGGATTAAGAAAATTTGATAGGTATTATGTTGGTTGTGTGGTTTACAGAGGCTACGTTTTTTAGTTAAGTGTATGCGTGGTTTTACATAAATCCGTCTTTGATTAATAATGACGTCCATCTACGACTACAATACAAATTCGGTTAGATTTGATTCTTGTTGTGCTCTACTCTACACTCAACTTACTAAGCGCGTTTCTACAACTCTGTGATTCCCTGTTTCGTTAGGTTATTTTTTCGCTTAGTTTTAAAAACACTACCTAAGCAACTATGCTTTTTGGGATAATGTTTTACGGTCGGATCGGAAACGCGGGTGGCTATTGTGCTGCTCCTCACTTTCTGTTTGTGTGTATTTCTGAGATGTTTTGTCTGTATAGTCTGTTATTGAGTTGTGGTTTGTCTGCTATTGATTGTGTTAATACTTGTGTTGTTTTTGAGAGCATATACTACGTTAAAACTTTCTGTGTCTGTACGTTTGTTTACACTGTTTTGACTATTGTGAATGTGACACATTTCTAATAGTGTAATGCGTATTCTTTTTCGTGTCTATCTATAATTTTCGCTTTCCCTAGATCAAAACGTTGTTATCGATGCTGTGCTGCAAGAGTGCTGTTTTCTCTGCTAGCTGCCTGAAACCTGAGTCTTGAAGATTGGCGTTGGTTTGTTGTAGTACATCTAAAGTGTTGTAATGTGATGTATGTCCGTACATTCTGGTGTCGAGTTTGTTTTTCGTCATCCCAATATAGCATGAAGGACAGTCTTTGCATGGTATCTGGTATATGACGTTTGTTTGGTGTCCAGGAGGGACTGAGTCCTTAGTCTTGCTGAATGTATCGTTGACGGTGTGGGTATTTCGATTCGCCAGACGTATGTTTTGATAATCTCGTTTTAGCTGCCTTTCGATTCTGCTCGAGAGATGAGGTATGTAGGCCATTGACCGGTAGGTATATTCCAGGTGCTGTTGGTTGGATGCTGCATATTGTTCGGATGGTGCTGTGTCTTGTCGGACTAGAGGTGTTTGCTGTTGTTGATCCTCGTCGGCTGATGCTATGCTAGGAAATTGGCGCCAATTGCGATTTATCAGACAGTGTCGTAGATGAGCAGGATAGTAATTAAGCCTGAGCTGATTGTCGATGATGTATGCTTTTTCCTCGTCTGATTGGTTGGTGGATAGTCGGTAGACTCGGCTAATGAAGTTTTTGGCAGCATTCAGTTTCATGCTCATAGGATGGTAAGAAAGGAAATCAAGAAAACGCCTGCTGGCGGTGGATTTCATGTACCATTCTGTTTTTATCCGCTGGTTGTCCTGTCTGACGAGCAACATATCCAAAAACGGTAATTTGTTGTTCACTTCCAACTCGTGTGTGAACTGGATGTGAACGTCATAGCTGTTGAATACGTCGAGAATATGCTGTAGTTTTTCAAGTGGTATCGCTGTTATCAGGTCATCCACATATTTGCGAATGAACGGTGATTTGAAGTCCAATTTGCGCATAGTCGTATCCAATAGGCTTTCCATTATCAAATCAGCAACTATGGGTGATAGTGGGTGGCCGTTTTAATATATCAAATGGCAATATAACGTTTTTGCTGCACTTAAAAGGCTGAATGAGCCGTAAAACCTTTAATCTATCCCTGCAATTGAATAGTTTCGATCCGATTCCCAAACATTTCTCAAAACAAATTTTAAAGTTTTCCCAAAAAATCATATCGTAACCTACTTAGTTCAAATATGGTTCAGATGATAGATACCTCCATCAGAGGACCAGGACAGATTGAAATCCTCCATACAAACTTGACACACCCTAACGTTTATATATTCAAACAATTCATAAAACCAATGCCAATACTTTCAGTCCGCATCGGGCTCTCTTGCCGTGCGGATCTATTTGCTTTTTTTTCTGAAGGAAGTGTTACTACTACCTAAAGCTACAACAAATTTAAACAGCACTTTTCAGTGCTCAACCTGTAAAAATTTTCTACCTTGTTCAACTCTTATTCCTCTTCGATCCTTGTTTGGACCCTACCCGAGGTAATCCTTCTTGGATATCGATTTGGAAAATTCCTCTTCGATCCTTCAGATTCTTATAGTAATCTGCTTGGAAGTCGATTTGGATAAAAATTTACTGCCGCCATGGCGCCTAAACGCAAAAGAGATTTGCTCACGGATGATGAGAATGATCCATCATCCAAGAAAAATTCTAGTAAACTTTCCCGGCTTAATGCCAAGAAGGAAAAGATTCCCCCTATTGTGATAACCACTTCCGATTTCCATGCTCTTCGCATGGAACTTTTGAATTTCGTGAAAGTCAAGTTTTCACTACAAATTGGACGTCGGGGTGAATGCCGTGTATTGGCTGAAACCTTGGACGGCTTTAAATGTCTTCTCAAGTATCTTACTGAGAAGAAGCACAAATTTTTTACTTACGACACCAAAACTGAACGTGTGTTCAAGGTTGTCATGAAAGGACTGCCCAGTGGTGAATCCCTGGATCAGATCAAAGATGAACTGGCAAAATTACTTGGAGTTGTGCCACTCCAAGTAATCAAAATGAAAATGAAATCCCGTCCTGGCGATTCGCGCAACGGGATTTCTAATGATTTTTATTTAGTTCACTTCAAGTCTAGTGAACTAAACAACCTTAAGGCCTTAGAAAAAGCTAGCCTTATGCTCCATGTCCGAGTGAAGTGGGAACACTTCAGGAAGACTGGAGGAAATTTCCAAAACCTCACTCAGTGCCGTAAGTGCCAGGGATGGGGTCACGGAACTAAAAATTGCTACATGCCAGCTAAATTCATGAATTGTGGTGATTCCTCTCACGCAAAGGACGACTGTCCTGTGAAGGAAGATCCTAAGAAATTTAAATGTTTAAATTGTGGTGAAAACCACAAATCCAATTTTTGGGAATGTAAGACTCGCAAAGCGATCCTACAATCTCGTTCTAACCGTCAGGTAGGAAACGCTCCACGTTTCCGAACAGGTACAAATTCCTCTGCTGTTAACAACGGTCAGCGAGGAACAAATTCTACATTCGTACCGGTAGGTACAAATATCACCCCTGCTTCAAATGTTTCATCTGTACCTACTCCCCTCGATGCTAACAATGTTCAGCGAGTTAATGGAGGTACCTATGCTGCTATTGCAGCGGGTAGTAAACATAATACTAACCAACGCTCTAACGGAAATTTTGACAATTTTGACTTAGGAAGCATTACCGCCCCTAAAATGGATTTTTTGCAGAATTCATTAATTGACATGATTTCTGATATGCTTAAATCTAACTCCGTGTTTGATGCTATTCAAACTGGAGTAAAATTTGCAAATAATATTGTCATGACTTTAAAATTCAGTAATGGATTTTAAAGCATTAAACATTTTAAATTGGAATGCTCGATCTCTTAAAGATAATGAAGACGAGCTATTTAATTTTTTGAGAGTTCATAACGTGCATATTGCCGTTATAACTGAAACGTTCCTTAAACCTGACCATGAGGTTAAGAAGGACTCAAATTATTTAATTTATATAAATGATCGTCTTGATGGACCCTGCGGTGGCGTTGCCATCATTATTCATAGACGAATAAAACATAAAATTATTTCTTCACTTGAAACCAAAGTTTTTGAAACTTTGGGCAACTTACGTTTATAGCTGCCTATTTGCCATTTCAATGCGTAGGCCAGCAAACTTACCCGTCATAGGTCTAAATTCTTCATTATTGGTGATTTTAATGCAAAACACCGCTCATGGAATAATGCTCAAAGCAATTCCAATGGTAATATTCTGTTTGAAGATTGTTCTGCGGGTTATTACACTATTCAATATCCAAACAGTCCAACATGCTTTTCTTTTGCAAGAAATCCCTCAACTATTGATTTGGTCATAACTGATTCATGTCAACTTTGTAGCCAATTGGTTACCCATGCTGACTTCGGTTCTGATCACATTCCAGTAACTTTTGAAATATCGCTAGAAATAATTTCTAATCCCAACAGCTCTATTTTCAATTACCATAGAGCTGATTGGGAGCAATAACGAACATTTATGGAATATAACTTCGATCCAAACATTCCTTTGCAAACCAAAGATGATAATAATTATGCTCTTGAATCTCTGACTACTTCTATAGTTGAAGCAAGAGCCGCCTCAGTACCAAAATGCGAGGTAAAATTCGATTCAATTATAATAGACGATGATCTTCAGCTCTTGATCCGTCTTAAAAATGTCCGTAGGAGACAATATCAAAGAACACGCGATCCTGCCATGAAAGTTATCTGGCGGGATTTGCAAAAACAAATTAAAAAACGATTATCTGCCCTGAGGAACAAAACTTTTGAAAATAATGTTTCTAAATTAGACCCGAGTTCCAAACCCTTTTGGAAACTCACAAAAAATTTGAAAAAACCTCAAAAGCCAATTCCAGCGCTTAAAGAAGCTGTGGTAAAATTTTGATCTCAAATTTGGAAAAAGCTCAGAAACTTGCTAAGCACTTTGAGAGTTCCCATAATTTCAGTTTGGGTCTTACTAGTCCTATTGAGAATCAGGTTGCTCGGGATTTTCTGAATATTTTCTCTCGGGAAAATATTTTTGATGATTCCTGGGGGACTGATTTGGACGAAGTAAGGTCTATAACTAAAAATTTTCAAAATATGAAAGCTCCAGGTGATGATGGAATTTTCTATATCCTCATCAAAAAACTCCCAGAGAGTACCTTGTCTTTCTTGGTAAAATTATTTAACAGATGTTTCCATTTGGCATACTTTCCTGATAAATGGAAAAATGCAAAAGTTGTTCCAATTTTGAAGCCGGATAAAAATCCAGCTGAAGCTTCTAGCTACCGTCCAATAAGTTTGTTTTCTTCAATAAGTAAACTTTTTGAAAAGTTAATTTTGAATAGAATGATGCTTCACATCAATACAAACTCAATTTTTGCAGATGAGCAGTTTGGATTTCGCCATGGGCATTCAACTACTCATCAACTCTTAAGAGTTACCAATTTAATTCGTTCAAACAAATCTGAAGGCCACTCAACTGGAGTTGCTCTTCTAGACATAGAAAAAGCATTCGACAGTGTTTGGCATGAAGGTTTGATTACTAAATTGAAAAAGTTTAATTTTCCACTTTATATTATGAAATTAGTTCAAAATTATTTAACTGACAGAACTCTGCAGGTAAATTATCGAAATTCCAAATCTAATCTACTACCTGTTAGAGCAGGAGTTCCTCAGGGTAGCATTCTTGGGCCTATATTGTATAACATTTTCACTTTGGACCTCCCTGATTTGCCTCAGGGTTGCCACAAATCTTTGTTCGCTGATGACACAGGCATTTCCGCTAAAGGAAGAAGTCTTCGTGTTATTTGCAGCAGACTGCAGAAAAGTTTAGATATTTTCTCTTCTTATTTACAAAACTGGAAGATTTCTCCCAACGCTTCCAAAACTCAACTTATAATATTTCCACATAAGCCTAGAGCTTCCTTTTTAAAACCTATTAGTAGTCACATACTTACTTACCTTACCAATCAGGCTAAGGCCTTGTTGTCCTCTGCTGTCCGAAGAAGTCGTCTCCACTCTACTCGATCCATGGCCACAGTTCGCCAGCCTCGTAGTCTGCGAAGGGTCCGCAGGTCACCTTCTACTTGGTCGATCCACCTTGCCCGCTGCGCGCCTCTTCTTCTTGTTCCTGTTGGGTCGCTTTCTAGAACCATTTTCACTGGGTCGTCGTGCGGCATTCTTACGACGTGCCCAGCCCACCGTAGTCGCCCAATTTTTGCAATGTGGACGATGGATGGTTCTCCCAGCAGCTGGTGCAATTCGTGGTTCATTCGCCTCCTCCACGTTCCGTCATCCATCTGCACTCCACCGTAGATGGTACGCAACACCTTCCGTTCGAAAACACCAAGGGCGCGTTGGTCCTCCACGAGCATAGTCCAGGTCTCGTGGCCGTAAAGGACCACCGGTCTAATCAGCGTCTTGTAGACAGTCAACTTCGTGCGGCGGCGAATTTTATTCGACCGGAGCGTCCTCCGGAGTCCAAAATAGGCACGATTCCCTGCCATAATGCGTCTTTGAATTTCTCTGCTGGTATCATTTTCGGCGGTCACCAGTGAGCCCAAATACACGAACTCATCGACCACCTCGATTTCGTCACCGTCAATCTGAACTCGGGGTGGGAGGCTAACATTGTCTTCCCTAGAACCTCTTGCTTTCATATATTTTGTCTTTGATGCGTTGATGGCAAGTCCAATCCGTCTAGCTTCAGCCTTCAGTCTGATGTACGTTTCCGCCATCATCTCAAAGTTCCGTGCCATAATGTCAATGTCATCGGCGAAACCAAGGAGCTGGATGGACTTCCTGAATATCGTGCCACTCGTGTCTATCCCAGCTCTTCTGATCACACCTTCTAACGCGATGTTGAACAGCAGACACGAAAGTCCATCACCCTGCCGTAACCCCCTTCGAGATTCAAAGGGACTCGAGAGTGTCCCCGATACTCGAACAACGCACGTCACTCGATCCATCGTCGCCTTGACCAATCGTGTCAGTTTATCCGGAAATCCGTACTCGTGCATAATCTGCCATAGCTGATCTCGATCGATTGTGTCGTATGCGGATTTGAAATCGATGAACAAATGATGTGTGGGCACGTTGTATTCGCGGCATTTCTGCAAAACCTGCCGAATCGCGAAAATTTGGTCCGTGGTAGCGCGGGCACCCATGAATCCCGCCTGGTATTGCCCCACGAACTCTCTTGCATATGGTGACAGACGGCGGCATAGAATTTGGGAGAGTACCTTGTAGGCGGCGCTCAGCAGTGTGATCGCGCGGTAGTTGCAGCAATCCAACTTGTCGCCCTTTTTGTAGATTGGGCATACGACACCTTCCATCCACTCCTCCGGTAATATCTCCTCCTCCCAAATCTTGGCAATTACCCAGTGCAGCGCTCTAGCCAGTGCTTCACCACCGTATTTCAATAGCTCACTTGGTAGTTGATCTACACCAGTTGCTTTGTTGTTCTTCAGCCGACCGATATCCTCCTCAACTTCTTGAAGATCAGGGGCCGGTAGCCTGTCGTCTTCTGCGCGTGCTCCAAGGTCTGTTGCCGTGCCACCTTCGTTTTCTGCTGCTTCACCGTTGAGGTGCTCGTCATAGTACTGCTTCCACCTCTCAATCACCTCACACTCGTTCGTGAGAAGGTTACCGTCCAAGTCCTTGCGTAGCCTTTGCGCGAACTATTTAGCTTCTCGTAGAACTTCCGTGTGTCGTTTACGCGGTACAGATTTTCCATCGCCTCGCGATCTCGATCTTCCTGCTGACGCTTCTTCCTTCGGAAAACCGAGTTTTGTCTGTTCCGCGCTTGTCTGTATCGCTCCACATTCAATCTCGTGCGGTGTTGCAGCATTCTCGCCCGTGCTGCAGTCTTTTTTTATTTCGTGTTCCATCTACGGTTTCGACTATACCAGTAAGCTTGTAGAACGACGCACATTGTAGAACATTGTAGAACGACGCACACACTTAACTCGAATCTCTCCAGCAGAAAAAGCATACGAAGTCGAGCATGCGAGAAAATGAGCGCTTCATGTTTGCTTTTAGGCTGACCATATTCAGAAGCATGGAGAGAGCAGTGGAGAAAGCACAGGTCTGATAGTCGCATCGTCCGTGGTTCGAGTGCAGTCGGCAACCTTTTTGCTATTTTTTTCGACATAATTAATTTCACTCACTAATACACTCCACATTTTACGGTCTCCAATTTTCTTACATCGGACCGCAGCTAGGTATATCGCATCCTCGGTTCATGCGGTCTCCACTTACATCCTCTGATGATGAATCCCACATAATTGTAAGCGAATCTTACATCCACCGGTTGGGTGTAGTCACTATGAGCGGAGTTCCAATTTCCTGGTCAAACCAAGTGAAATATCTTGGATTAGTACTTGACCAAAAATTAACTTTTAAAGACCACATTGAGGGCATTCAAGCCAAATGTAACAAATATATAAAATGTTTATATCCTCTTATAAACATAAAATCCAAACTTTGCCTGACGAATAAACTTCTAATATTTAAACAAGTTTTTAGACCGGCCATGCTTTACGCTGTGCCAATATGGTCTAGTTGTTGCACTACCAGGAAAAAAGCACTTCAAAGGATTCAGAACAAAATTCTGAAGATGATTTTGAAGTTGCCTCCCTGGTACAGTACTACCGAAGTACATAGAATTTCGAATGTTGAGACTTTAGCACAAATGTCCAACAAAATAATTAATAATTTCCGGCAAAAATCTTCCGGCAAAAATTAATTCCCTTTATACTTAGATAAGATTTAGTTTTAGTTTTTAGTTCTTAAGATTTCAATTGTTATACTGACATGCAGGTTTAAAAAACCTGTTTAAAATACTAAATTGCCAAGACAGGAACAATGTAAAAACACTTAGATATATATCATAACAATTAAGGCTGGTAAGTTACTGTAGTAACTGGAGCACCTAGGTCAAAATGAAATGTAATTTATTTAGAACTAGCTGAGTGTGCCCGGTCTTGCTCGGGATTCAATATTAGCTTGAGTTTAAGCGCCGATTTAAAAAAAGCATGCTATATTGTACGTAGCCCCCCCCCCCCTATTATCTAAGGGGCTACCCCCTATGATTATCTCCTTATACCCCCACACTCGCCCCCACATGCCTAATTTGGTTCCATTGGCTTGATTAGTTCTCGAGTTATGCAGAAATTTCTGTTTCATTTATATGGGAGCCCCCCCTTACAGAAGGGGGAGGGGTCTCGAACCATCATAAGAACCTTCCACGGCCCCAAAAACCCTGTATACAAATTTTCACGCCAATCGGTTCAGTAGTTTCCGAGTCTATAAGGGTCAGACAGACAGACAGACAGACAGACAGACAGACAGACAGACAGACAGACAGACAGACAGACAGACAGACAGACAGACAGACAGACAGACAGACAGACAGACAGAAATTCATTTTTATATATATAGATTTGGAACAAATAAAGAGTTAAAAAAAAATGCCAATACTTTAATAGTGCGAATCTGTTTCGTCCATTTGAAATGTTAAAGAATAAATTGTTGATTTTGAAGAAGTCATATGAACATTACAATTCTTACACCACCAAAGTTTACTCTGTGGAAAGTTGCATAAGTCACATTTTTATCGAAAACGTTATTTTTGTAGTTATTCGATTCGCTTAGGTTTAAGAGATGAACTAGCCTTCGGCTTAAAATCTCTCAAATAAAGATTCAAAAAGATTCGCTTAAGTCTCCTACAAATATCAAACAAGTTTTGTAAGAGAATCCAATTTAAATTAGGGTCCAAAATATCAAATAATTGAGAAAGCATTTGCATTCAATTGCTATGCGATTTCTCAATTAATCGATCATGGTAAATCGTAATTTTGTGGAATTTCTACAAAGTGGGTCACAATCAACGAAAGTTTGAGAACCAATGTTATAAGATATCCAAATCTGGCTGATAGTCCGATAACCATTGAGGTTCGGTTAACGGCTTCTCAACATAATATTTTAGTTTTTAACCGCCAACCGCCGATTGTACCAAAAATGGATGACAGAAATATAATACCAGCAAAATATGTAAAACTTTGTTGCATAACTATGCCCAAAATCCAATTTCACTTCCTAACCCTCAGATAGAAAATGACATAGCTGAAAACCATCACGACTTCAAAACCGCACACGTTGCACATTGTGACCCTTTTGGAGATCATCGATAGCTATATCGTCAACGATGGCGCATTGTCTTTCCAATGCTGCGGTGTACCTACCTACCTACCACCTTTCTATCATTTCCGCTAACATTCCCCCGCTGGAGATTTCATCAGTCGTAGTTGAGCTTGTCGCACTAATCCCAACCGGTCAATAAATCAACATGTCAAAGTGAAATGGCAAAAAGGGGCACCCATCGGAAAAGAAAAACACGCACCAGCTCTCTTTCTCCACCTCCCAATCAGCTCGTCATGATCTGATCCGCTTTCGTGCATTCGCGGTGTTTGCAGTGATGATGCCTGCAGGGATCGCGCCTCAATACCTACCTACAACTTGATTGTGCCTTCCACAGTCTACCTTAGCTATGACTTGATTTAGATAAAAAAAAATGCAATCTCTCCTCTTAGCAGGGTGCGTCCATTGGCGCGAGACACATTTTGCCCTTTTGTTTTGATTTCGTTTACTGGTCCCTAAAGGCCGCCGAACTGCTGTTTGGCTCCAAACAATCCCCACAGCAAGGGCCCTCCCAAAACCAGTTTGCTGTCATGTGAGTGTTGTTTATCTAACACACGCTAATTTTTGTCGGCTCTTTCACTTTGCACACCAGAGACCCACGTGTGTCACCGCGAGGCCACGGGACGGTTCGCGGACGTGAACCCTCAGCCCAGGCATGCTCGGTTATCAAGAGCTTGGAGTTGGACGCATAAATCATAACTTTAGTATTTCGTTCGTATTGAATAGGAATCCCATTTCGGAACACCGTTTGGGGACACATGCAGCGAACGCCTGCCAACCCACGGACTGCAACATGATCGCGAGAGATCCGGGTTTTCTATACTATACCAGTTACCGAATTCGTCTCTCGTATATCATGTTGCCGCTTTAGGAGTTTTTGCCTATGGCCCCTTCTTTATGTTGTTTTGCTAAAGGGCTTAACGATCGTTTTCTTCCGCTGCCCTCCGCTGACTCGTTCCGAGCTCGCTCGCGAATGATGCCGCTGCCGCCAAACAAATTCGCCGCTGCGTGAGGTTTTCGGGGATTATGAGGACACAGGCGGGTGTGACGAGTGGTAAGTGGGGGAACTGAAACATGCCATCGAAGCTGTAGGATTGTAAATGCGCCCACAGCCCACAGACGAACGGGAAACGTGAAGGGCATCAACCAACCGACCGGCCAAAATCCGTGCGCTGCGAAAATGTAGGTAGGTGCAATGTAAAGCAGTATTGGAAAAAACAAGGTTTACGATGCTGGTCGTGTAGCATTTTTAATTAATTTCCAGCCAAAAAAAAACTGCGGTCGACAAAATCTCTAGTCTAGGACTAGTTGGACCGACAGTGCTTTCGACCTGAAAGCCCACCTAAGGGTTACACGTCGACGAAGAAGTGCCATTCGCGCAGTGGCAAACAATGAGCAAATCTTAGTTTGCAATCATTGGCCAATGGCCACAATGATGACTGAATGAGTAGAGCCATTTCGAGTTTTGTTATGGCTTCAAAGTTTCAAAACTCCACAGCACAATTTTGGATCACCAGCGTCGTAAAATACGGTCAAATTATGCCATTTCTTGTGACATCCGAGGAATATACGCACAAAATATTTGTCAATCCGACTGAATAAGCAATTCCGGATCCATGTTTGGGTCAGTTATTTACGATTTTTTAAAACCACGATCCTAACAGCTCTTTAAACTGTATTTGCCAGCCAACATGCCTTTCCACCTTATTCAGACCATATCGTCAATATAGCCGTTTGGCATTTAAATAAAATATCACAAATAAACTTTCGGCTGTTTACATGTATCTAATATGCTAATAATTTTCGTCACCACTTCGCAATTGCTTAATCTTGTATGCCAGCAAGATTAATCGAAGAAAAATGCACCGTTATCCGACCTCTCTATGCAAATGTCCCTTTAAAGCCGGAACCAAACCCGTTCGCGCGCCACTTTCTCCGTGTGCTTGCAGAAAGACCAGCTGGCTCTCGGTTCCAACGGTCTTACTGGCATCGAAAAAGAAAAATATTAGAAGATACAGCGAGCAATTTGCATAACCAACGGAATGCATCTCCGACAGATGAGTTCCCACCGATCGGATGTGCGAACGAGTATCGATTTAAATCCCATATGCAAATAGGACGCAGAATTGATTACTTCATACCTGCCCGGAATGCCATAACAGCTTAAATAATTGTAACAGTTTTGCCCAATTTTATGCAAATCATGTTTAAATGCCTAACGAACGTTGATGCATAATTGGCGCGCCAAACTTAAATTCTACAGCGCACAGTTTGACCTGCTTGATGCCATTTAAAAAGACCACCACCGTCGTCCTCGTCGTCATAATCAACATCGTCTACAACAGCAAACGGGAAATTAATTCATGCCATTTCTGTCGTGTTGTAATTGAATAACAATACCGGTTTCTTAGTTTCCTGCCCTCATTTTGCCAGGATTTGACTCTGCACCAACGATGAAGGTACCTACCTACCCGTAGGATCAGGCAAATTTACATATCGATCGATCTAGTAAATAGCATCCTACGGAGTGCAATGAATGCATTTGGCGGGTTGCATGGAGTAGTGGAAGATGCTAAGTGCCCTCTTACCATATGTTGCCGTAATGTGAATTCAAGGTGAATGGAAAGAAATGCTAGCTGACATGCTGGTAACTGTTCGATTGGCCTCATGAAGGTAATTGGAATAGCAATTGGCTTGAAGGTATTGTGAGTTTCGCGTGATTTAATGTTGCTGAGAGTTAAGAATATAGAGTTATCAGTACAGGATCTATACTTAGATTAACTACTGTTATAAGTGATAAAAATTGGATGTGGATTTGCGATAAAATAAAAATAATACAATTAGGATAAGCTGATGTTTTTAATTATCAGGCAGATATTTTCCAAGTTATGCACATTCCACAATAATCTCATTAGTTATAATCGTAGTATCTAGAATTCGTTGAATTAAATAAGCTACCAATATACTACGATTCGAGTGATCTTGGAGACAGAAGTATATATCTATGTCCGACATGACCTTATATGTAACCGGCAGCTCAAAGAGTAACTAGAGTTATTACTTAGTATAAGCCATTAAGTGTAAATTGCCTTAGTTTAGCATAACTCAGACTTGCTGCACTTGTCAATGATTGCTACAGACATAGAAATTTCACAATGAATCTCCAAATGGGGCTGCGAGCGACCTTGCATTTTCATTGTACAAGTTTAAGTGACTCCATATTATACAGACCATTAACGGCGCTGACTACGTCCTTGTAGTGGGGAAGAAATATTAGATTGATCGTTGATGTTTTTGGGAACGTTTTGCGCTGCGTCCCCTCAAAAGACGCTGGAGGGGACAATTTTGTTGGTAGGTGGCGTTCTTTGGCACAAGATTCACCTTGACAAGTAATGTGACCACTGAAAGCAAAACGTTTACTTTTCCCATATTAATTCCCATATAAACTTCAAAGGGACAGTGCAGTATGAGTCGCATCCAAATAAACTCAAATTTTAGGAGAATGATCTGGACCTTGTTATTTTAAACCACGCTATTAAGCATACCTGAACGATATATATAAAAAAACAAAACGCTGTAAAAATTACCCAACATGGGGCCGTGATTTTGTCTGTTCCCAAGGAAGTCAAGCAATTTTCAAATCCAAAAGAAACAACTCACCACTTGAAGTGCTGTGTAGCTGGATGAAAATTGAATTGATTGATTTATCTTCATTTAGAAGGCTGCAGCCTGAGGCTGGTTCGCCTTCAATGAAAATTGAATTCCAGCTTCGACTCCTCTGATTTTAATTTAACCAACTCCGACTACGACCCCGATTCAAACAAATTACAATTATTTTTTAAAAAATCCGGAAAAAAAAGTTTGAACCCCTATTAAAATTAGAAACACATTTAAGGGGGACACTTGATGAGATCTCTAAAAAAGAGTATTTTCTGTAATTTTTTTAGAACATTAGAATAAATGTAATCACTTTGAATTTTCAGTGTGTTATTAAGAAACATTTTAAAGTTATTTTCGAAAATTTCAACCAAAATTTTTTTTTATTCGCTGTTGGCAGCCCTGCTTTCAAACAGATACAAGTGATGTTTTTGTCGAGACATCGGTGTCAGCACCGAAACACCGAAGAAAAGAAATAATTAGTGTTTTGAGTGCTCGAATGGTTTCAAATCGGGTCTAGAATAGCCTCCCGAAGTTACATTTCATTTGGTTAGAAACAGACTTCGCACATGCCATTTGAAGTTTACATGTAAATTACTATGGGAAATGTCACATTTTGTTCATTGCCTTCTAGTCTTTTTCTATATTGAGCTGCGAAACAGTTCGATAGCCATTCTTATAGAAAATTTTCTCTGCTGAAGATTGTTTCTATGGAAAACGAGACAGGAAAAAGTTATTAATTATTTAAGAGATAGGTAAACTTATGACATGATCAAGCAGCTGCTCTGTAGGCAACATTGTATTTTGCAGTGTGACATAGTAGCCATGATTTTGTAATCCTATTCAACACCCCAGAAACATGTGCAACCTGCTGAGCAGTTGATTGAGCATGATCATAAGACATCAGCGCATTGAACCATTGATAACTTTCGATCCTTGCATTTAATCAAAAAGTGGTCTTGAGCAAACTTGTAGCTGGGAAAATTTCAGTTGCTGTTGAAAGCTTTTGAAGCAGACCGATATGGTGAATTATTAGATAGAAATGAACAACAATCTTGGTTTTACCATAGTATTTCCCATACAAACTTCAAATGGTCTGTGCCATCTCAGTTTCTCACCAAATGGGTTCAAATTTTTATTGGAAATTGTGGACACTTCAAGGAAATTTAATTGATTTCAGTAAAAGTGTAGGTTCATCATTAATATATGTTTAATCTAACATTGCATTTTTTTTTTCCAAAATTGCAAAATTACCTAAATGGTGGCGTTCAAAGAAACAATTTTTTTTGAAAAAAAACAATGCTCAAATGCGCAAAAAATCGGGAAGTTTGAATATCCGAATAATTCTATATTAGATTTTAAATAAACCATTTTCATATCGCGGACAGAAGAATCAGCTAAATTGATCGCATTATCTCAGATATCGCTGCCTCACAAGGTAAAAAATGTGGTTTCGAGAAAAGGACTGCCAACAGCGGGAAAATTAACACTTTGGTCTGGAAATTTTGGAAAATAAATCTGAAATGTTGCTTGTTAATAATTGTAAAATTGCAGCAATGAAAATGATAGCTAATCATCTATATTTGCATAGTTTACTGGATGAACTCAACAACTTTGTTCTAGAAAAGATTGGAAAAACAACCTAACAGTTTGTCCCGTCGCATAAGAAGCCATTTTACGAAGGAAACTTAAAATGCGTTTTTCTCGGATTGATGTTTTGTGATATGGGACGCACTTGCCATGAGCGGTAGTTCAAAGCTGCTAAGAAAAATATTGAAGTCTTTACATAAGTTCCCAAGTTTAAAGAAGCTTCAATATTTTGGGACAGTTCAATTAAATTCAGAACAGTACAACAAGCTTCACGAGAACTACAACAACTTTGGAGAAGTTTCGAGAACTTCAAGAAAGAATAGGTAACCTCAAAGTAGTTCCGTTAACTTTGGAAGAATTACAAAAAAATATATAAAAGATTCGAGAACTTCAGCGAATTGATAAAACTTTAGAGAAGATCCATGATCGTTAGGCAAATTGAGGAGACTTAAGGAAGTCCGAAAGAGTTCAGGGTAGTATAAAAATGTGGTGAGAAGTATGCGTGCTAATGTTTGCACCATCGTACAAATAAGGTTCCCGTTTCACCTGTGCATACAATGGCTTGGTTTTCTTTGAATGCACGTAACCTATAGCTCATACTGTAGTAGGCTGGCTGTGTATAAAAGAAAATGATTTACTTAGTTTGACAGTGGCACCATGACGAAGTGGGAGTGTCCCGGTGGACCGTCAAAAGGGTTTTAGACCGAGAAAAGAAAGGACAACTATCCGCGAAGGTGGCCACAGGTCGTCCGAGGTCAGCTCGGGTTCCGAGGGTTATCGCTGCTATCAAAAGGAAGATTCGGGTGAATCCAGTGCGTTCAATAAGGAAAATGGCAAAGGAACACGGGATCAGTGACTTTACGGTACGGAAGATCGTAAAGGAAGATTGCGGGGCGAAGTCGAGGGCACGGAAAAAAAACTCACATGATTACCAACCGCATCCGGGAGCTACGAGTCGAACGATGCAAGAAAATCTTGAACTTCCTTAAGCGAAAAAATCCGGTAATCCTGTTCACCGACGAGAGCATGTTTACCGTCGATCCCGTATCAAATTCCATAACCGACCGATATATTAGTTCTCTTCCGGTAAAAGACGTGGCCGACGAGTACAAGAACTTATATCTGACCAAGCATCCTGCTAGCGTTATGGTGTTTGGATTGGTGGCTTCCGATGGCTAAAAAGTGGACCCGGTGTTCATTTCAGGAGGGCAAGGTCAACACGGAGGTCTACATCGGGATTTTAAGTAAGTATATTCTTCCGTGGATCAAAGAACAGTATAGTCCGAAGCCAAATGTTTTTTGACGTAGAACTACGTCTTTGTCGACTATACTGGGGTGCAAATCCAAAAATATGTGTGGTGAAGGAGTGTTAGGTTTTGAACGCTTGTAACTTTGTAATTTATTGATGAAATTCAAAAACAAATACGCCAATCGATACGATATTACATTACAAAACTGCTGAAATAAATATTTTTGCAATTTTTCTGTATTTAAACTATTGAAAATGTACAAATGATAATTTTATCACTATTTTCATGAAATAAGCCTTTTTCCCAAACCCAGTCATCATAAACGAATACCACTTGGTTGCACATCATTCTGCTTGAACATGAAAAGATATAAATCAGCGCTGCTCTCCTGCCTCTGCTCATTCCCGCTTCGGACGGCGTGGCACTAGGTCCTGCAGCAAGCCACAAGACCACAATGAGGAATGAGACTTGAAAAAACGTGCATGTAAAACCCCCTTCCCCTTAACAACCTCTCCCCCTCCCCCTTAACAATAACCCAAAAAAGACATGGACTTTGACGATCACTTTTTTCCGGGAAATAAATTTTTACCTTTGCGTGCCTAACGTCTGAATTTGCATAGATTTCAAAATTAAATTAGCACTAAAAACATAATTTCTCAATCTTTTTCTTCACAACAAATTGTATTTTGTCGGGAATCAATTGAAGTTTTTGAATCCATCTGAAAATATTTGGATCAATACATGGTTCCGGAGTTATTCCGGTTCCCGTTGGGGTCACTTTTGGTCGGCATTCGGCTTAACTGTTCTGTAACAAGTATAGGGTAGGATGGTGCAAAATGCACCCTTTAAGCAAAATCGTCAATGGCTGGCGAATGGAAGCTAAAATCAAGAAGAAAGTAATGGCGTTTGGTTCATTACCATGTTTTCTACAAAGATCGAGTGATTTAGAACTACAAAAGGATGATTTTCCATGACTTTCAAGGTATTTTTTAAATTGCTTCCAAAATGATAGCGGGCAAAACGCCTGATTCATGATGCAATATGCACCACAACATTGGGACAAGACGCACGACAACAATGGCCAAAACGCACCACAACATTGGGGTAAAATGCACCCCATGGTAAACAAACCATAACCCCTGCAAGTAGATAATGCAAAGGGATGCGGTATTTCAAATGATTATTTCTTTATGTTACATCAGAAATAAGGTCTCAAAATCTCAATAGAATGTTAAACTGTGATTCATCAAGTAAAATATCTAAAAAATATACGAAACGTAAATTTTTTAATTTTTTTTTTTGTGATACATGATGATAAAAGCTTAATTTACAGTCGATGATTTTAACAACTGTGTCCTGTTTTGCACAAAATGCAATTTTTTTTAAGGAATCAGTAGGTCAATACATGATTTTATGATCAAGAATTATTTGTTAAACCTCCAGTTGAAAACAATCACAAACCGTTACCCGGAAAATGCATCTGAGGAAAAGTTATCGCTGTTTTTCTATAAGTGGGCATTTTACCCCAGGGGTGCATTATGGGCTGTTCTCCCTTACACACGATGAACATCATCTTTTTTTCTCTCAAATGATGTAATTGGACCAATGGCAGCTATACCGACGGTCCATGATTACATTGGGCATCCCGGTGCCCCGGGGAAGAGGCCAATTCTCAATAAGAACCAAAACCCATCATGCGACATATCAAACTTCATGATTTTACAAATCTTGGCCGGTAATGGCCTTATTGAGAGTCCATGGTCACACTAGCCCTCCCGGGAATGTTCTGGTGCCCCCGGGGAAATGGCCAATTCTCAACAAGAGTAAAAACCCATCATGCGACATATCAAACTTCATGATTTGACAAATCTTGGCCAGTAATGGCCTTATTGAGAGTCCATAATCACACTAGCCCTCCCAAACATGTTCCGGTGCCCCGGGGAAGTGGCCAATTCTCAATAAGAACCAAAATCCATCATGCGACATATCAAACTTCATGATTTTACAAATCTTGGCCGGTAATGGCCTTATTGAGAGTCCATGGTCACATTAGCCCTCCCGAGAATGTTCTGGTGCCCCCGGGGAAGTGGCCAATTCTCAACAAGAACCAAAACCCATAGTGCGACATATCAAACTTTATGATTTGACAAATCTTGGTCGGTAATTTTTATTTTTATTTATTTATTCCTTCGTCTTCGATATACTCGTTCAGACTGCAACTTAATCTAAATTTCTAATTCTAGTACTAAACACATTTTTGCTAATGTTAAAGTCAAACTGATCATAAACAGTGTTGAAAGCACGTATACAGGTACTCAGAGGGTTGTTATGTCCATAGCTTGTTCTGTGATGAGGTACGTAAAGCGCAGCGTGAGTTCGAAGTGAACGAGATGGAGCGTTGAAGTTGACAAGCTGACGCAGCGCAGGGCAGTCGATGCGATCCGTAAGAATGTCGAAGATGAAGATACGCTGCAATTTCAGGCGTCTGGCAGACAGCGTTTCCAAGTCAAGTAATAAGCAGCGTGAGGTATATGGAGGCAGGTGTGTTTCATTGTTCCATGGTAGGTGGCGGAGAGCAAACCGAACGAAGTATTTCTGAACTCGTTCTAATTTGCTGGCTAGTGTAGATTGATACGGTGTCCAAACAGGTGCGGCGTATTCAAGTATGCTTCGTACCAATGAGCAAAATAACGCCTTCAAAGCATAAGCGTCGGTGATGAAGGCTGCATGGCGTCGAATGTATCCTAGGACAGCAAAGGCCTTTGCAGCTGTTGTAGAGATTTGTTCGTTGAATCTCAGTTTGCTGTCCAATATAACACCTAAGTCACGAATAGAATCTACACGTTTCAGGGTAGAGGGCCCGATCTTATAGCTGTATTTCAACACAGTGCGGCAACGTGTGAATGAAATCGCTTTACATTTTTTTAATGGCCTTATTAAGAGTCCACGGTCACACTAGCCCTCGCAGACATGTTCCGGTGCCCCCAGGGAAGTGGCCAATTCTCAACCAGAATCAAAACCCATCATGCGACATATCAAACTTCACGATTTGACAAATCTTGGCCAGTAATGGCCAATTCTGGGTGCCCCGGGGAAGTGGCCAATTCTCAATAAGAACCAAAACCCATCGTGCGACATATCAAAATTCATGATTTTACAAATTTTGGCCGGTAATGGCCTTAATGAGACTCGACGGTCACACTAACCGCAAACCACAATTATTAGTAAAAACAGAAGTTTTTCCCTTAATTTCTTCCCGCACCAAAACTTTCAAATTTGAGAAAAAAATTGCTTGGAAGACATATTCGATGATATTATGTTGATGAATCACACACCACTGACTGTGAAAGTAGTAGTAGTAGTAAAATTTCGTTTATTTCTGTTGATTTAGTGTATACATTGATTTTACATTTCAATTGATTAGCCTATCTGGCTCTTCATCTTTGTTCATTGGATATTCTAATTTAGTATTTGCGTATTGCATCTAGTTAACAGAATACCCCTTGGGGGTGTGTTTTGTTTTAATTGAAAAATTTGATAACCTACCTAACTACGAGTCTAACTTAACTAACGTGCCAGATCACGTTTGATCTGAAGATCTGATCTCAGACAGGTGTCTCTGAACCTTTCCAAGGAGACTGTTCGTCGCTCTTCGAGAGGCCAGGCGGTGGACCTCAGAGCTTCGGGTCCGTGGAGGACTGTTTAGGATCATCTTAAGGATCTTGTTCTGGAGTTTTTATGTGTTCCACACATGAATTGTTGCAACGTGATCAACAAATCAATATCTATGATTCGGCCACATACTTAATATATGTACATATAAAAACCATACGTGACCGCACATACTATTCATTTGCGTATAAATTTCATGTGTACTTCTGAATGGATTCTGTTTATGTGTGGTCAAATGAAAATCATGTGGAATGTTACATTAATATATTTGTCAAGAAAAATGTTTAAATTGTTTTGAGTGAACCATAACCGAAACATTGAAATACTTGAAAATTTTAAGATAAAGTATAATAGTCAAAAATGCATGAAAAACATCAATTTTGTGTGGTTCTACGTCATACAGTATGACCCATAAAAAAATGCGACATTGATTACAGCTTATTTTTGGGTTTATTTTAAAACTGTTTTTACCACTATTTTATATGCGTGTATTCGTTAGAATCTCTACTGTCAAGTGATGTAAACAAAACAGTGATTTTCGTTTTAAAAGTTTGCAAAAATGTACGCAAAAGAAATTGTTACCAGTTTGCTTCTCGCCCAAAAGTCAGTGAAAGAGATAACAAAGATCGTAGGATGCCACCGGTCCACTGTTCATCGAATTAAACGTTCTCTCCTTGCTGGACCACATCCACGGAAGCCAGGAAGTGGACGTCCGCGATCGGCACGCACTCCAGGGGTCATCAGATCGGTCAAAAGAAAAATAACGGTGAATCCGGTAAGATCGATCCGGAAATTGGCAAAACAAGCCAATATCTCCAACACCTCGATGCAACGGTTGGTCAAAGATGACTTGAAGGCTTCGTCTAGGGCTAGAGTGAAGCGCCACCTGATAACGAACCGGATTAAGGGACTGCGGCTTGAGAGATCTAAGCGGCTTCTCTCCATCTTGAAGAAGAAAAAACCAATAATCGTGTTCTCTGACGAAAAACTTTTCAACATCGATCCGGTGTCCAACACGCGCACTGACCGGTTTATTTCGCCGAAGAAGATCGAGGAGGTTCCTGAGAACATAAAATTTAAGTTTACCACCAAGCATCCTGCAGGAGTTATGGTTTTCGGAGCAGTCGCGTCCAACGGCTTGAAAATGCCTCCGGTATTCATCAAAGAGGGTCTAAAAGTGAATACGGAGGTCTACATCGGCATTTTGAAGGACCATCTGATGCCATGGATTAATGTCAACTTTGGAGAAGACCAATTAGTCGTTTTCCAGCAGGATGGAGCGCCCTGCCATACTTCTAACAGGACCCAAGCTTGGCTCACCGAGAACCTGAATTTTTGGTCGAAGGAGCTTTGGCCCCCCAGCAGCCCGGACTTGAATCCATTGGATTATTCAATATGGGCCTATGTTCAGGCTAAGGCCTGTGAAACCCCCCATCCCAGTGTGGATTCGCTCAAGTCATCCATTCGCAAGGCATGGAACTCGATGCCAGCGTCATATATTACGACCGTGTGTTCCAGATTTCGACCCCGCCTGGAGCAGGTGATCGAGAACCAGGGAGGACACATTGAATAAATGTATTCAAAACATGTCAAATAAACATGGGAAAGCAAAAATATATTTGTTTCAATCAGCAGTTTAGAAGGAATCACATTTAATTGGAAAAAATGTCCCATGTCGCATTTTTTTATGGGTCATACTGTACTGCGGTCGTGTCTAGGACACAACCCTTTAATTTTTTCTTCCTTAATTTGTTTTCCGTCGATCTTGTTTTCCGTGCTGAACACCACTGCTACCGACGCCAGGGAGGCAGCTCCAACACCTGGACCCTACCTATCGACCCATCAACTCATGAACCGGGGACAAACAGCTTTACTTCCGTTCCGAAGGAAGGCGTGATCAGAGATGTTATGCCTCAGAACATCCCGGCGGCGCCAACTGGGAATGAACCCAGGCCTTCTGGAGTGAGAGGTAATCTTACGCTTACCACTACACCACCGGCGCCGCTCAAGCCAAATGTTGTATTTCAACACGATGGGGCTCCGTGCCACACCTAGAACCGCACTCAAAAGTGGTTGCAGGAACATCTTCCGTTCTGGGCGAACGATATGTGGCCGCCATACAGCCCCGATCTTAATCCGCTGGATTACTCAATATGGCGCGTCATGAAGGCCAATGCCTGTTCTAAACGCCACCCGAGTACAGCAAGCCTCAGACAAACATTGACCCGTACCGGGAGAGAAATGGATCCAAACTACATTATTGGAATCTGCCGTGCATTCCGGAAGCGTGTGGAGGCCGCAATTGCAGCAAGTCGAAACTCGATCGATGATTAACATAGTTTAAGACTCAGAGAAATACCTCCCCTTTGAATAAATAAAAAAAACTCGAAAACGAAATTTTTTAGATTTTTTTTTTAATTTTGACATTGCTCAATGGTATACCAAATAATTTCAAGGTCGTTTCAGTAACTTCAGGAACATTTTGGGAACTTTCATGGAGTTATGAAAACCTCAGAATAGTCCATTCCATATTCAACGGACATTTCTCAAGACAATCCACTAGGAGTTCTCCTCAACATTGGCCTTGTATTCTCCCGAAACTCTCATGGAATTCCCAAGCAAGCACCAAGCCCGTTAATAGCCCGATAAGGATCCTTTTTACAATATTGGGCTGATATACGGCTTTCAATTTTTCGTGCCATCGGCGTCGAGCTCTGTGGTTGATGGTAACGGTGTGACAGATACGATCCACAAAACAGCCATCACTATCCCACATAACTACAGTGACTAATTTGCGTTTGTGTATGCTTTGTTGTATATAACATTTACATTCTGTGTAGTTGGAAATAATCATTGTAATTAAATTAATTGTTCGTTAGTGCTTTAGTATGTATAAGAAAGAAATTTGCATCAAATAAATTAGTAAGTTATTCGATCTTCCTCCGAGCAGGTGGTATGCCTTTAAGTGTGAAAAGTGTTTGTTATGGTGCTCCGAAACATCTGACAATCCTCCACCGTTAAATGAAACATCAGCAACACAACGTAGGATGGCATCCTGGCCAAAACAGGTACTTTTCGCATTGGTGGGCATGATAGTTACATGAATAACCCCAAGAGGTCCTCAAAGGAATTCGAAATAGAATTCCAGAAGAGTTTGCCACACAAATTATGAGGAGAAATATAAGGAAAGTGTGAGCAGAAATGCAAATGTGTTTTTTTTTTCAGAAATTCACTTGAAACACTTCTCTGAATTAAAAAAAAAAATATATCACTCAGAATACTTCTTGCAATCCCATTGAAAAATTCCTCAAAATTTCGTTAGAAATATCTTCTTTGAAATTTCCCCGAAATCACATTTAAACTCTTCTCAGCAAGAAACGCTTTTGAAGAAAAAAGATTCTCAGAAATTTCACTGAGTTGAAATTTTACTCACATTGAAAGTCTCCTAAGAATTCATTTGCATTTCTGCTCACATTTTCCTTAGATTTCTCCTCATAATTTGTATGGCAAACTCTTCTGGAATTCTATTTCGAATTCCTTTGAAGACCTCTTGGAGTTATTCCCAGATATAACCGTAATCCTCCTATTGGCATCTTCAAACAATTCGAAGGACTTAGGCTTCAGATTCGTTTTCTCCCCCAAACTTCATGAAATGGTTCTCAGAATACCTTTGCAATTTTCTATGAAGTTCCCAGGAGCTCTGTTCCTCAGAAATACCTTTGAGTTTTCATTGAAATTTACTTTGAATTAAATTCAGGGATTTCTTAAAATTCTGCACAAAACCATTTCAGGCTTCACATGAAATCAAAAATTCCTCAGCACTACCATGACAGCAGATTTTATGATTTTCTCAAAGATTTTTTTTACTTTGAACTTCTTTTGAATGAGGTAATTGCAGGTAATAATCAAATTCCTTGAGCCTTTAAACCTGTGCAAGAATTTCGACTCCAGATTCTCGTTCGATGAATTTTATGTCTAGAATTTAAAAAAATTGTTCAAATTTTAAATTTATGGAAACCAAATCAATCCACTCTGGCTCTATGAAGTTCAATGTGTGAACGAAAATAACGAGAAAAATTAAATGTTTGTATTTTAAAATGCTTTCTTGCATTTAAAATATCCTCAGTAAGAAAATCATTCAATTCTCTGAATAATGGTGAGATTCCCTGAGACTTCTAGGTATTTTCAGGAGAATAAAATTCCCTGACGATTCCCGGTTTCCAGGTTTTTCAAATAGTAGACTCCCTGGCTAATACCGTGGGTTTAATCAAAAACTTTTGAATCTTTCCTTTGGAAGGTTCATATCGTACATAAGTGTTTATGATATACTAATTAAATAAGTCTAAAACATCAAACATTCATTTGGTGTGCCATGATAACGACTACTTTTTTCTCTTAGGTCACTTTTAAGTCCCGTTTTTCAACTTTAAGTCACTATTTCAAGCATAACTATTCAAATCGACCTGCTTTTGTAAACAATGACGTCAATCGACAATTTGTCTTAACTGCTAACTCATACCCGCAAACCAACACCATCATCAGGTAGAGGAATCTCTCCCCAACTAGCTGGTCTTGTTAGTTTCTGTGAGTTAGCTAGCAGTTGTCACAAATCGTTGATTGAAATTATTGTTTCCAAAATCAGATACGTCGATTTGAATAGTTACGCTTGATTTGGTTACTTGTGTTGGCAGCATTGATCGCTACCAGCCCTGCAACTTTGGACGATCTCAATTTTTCAACAAATGAACACAGCTTTAGTAAATACCTGCATTTTTTTTTTAACACATTTATTACACTTGTTTGAAACACAGTTTACACGTTTACATTTTCACAATTTAAAACAAAGTCTAGAGCTTGAACAGAAAAAACATTTTCGGCATCTAACACAAAGTTTACGTAACATATAAACAATTTTAGAGCCTTTCTCCTACTACTTCTTCGAATATTAATTAATTCAGGAATCAAGAAATCCCTAAATCCTACTCTTTTATCTAAGATTGTCTTCAATTTCAGACGAAGAAAGATCCATAAATCTCGAACATGAACACAACTGGAAAATTTATGTTCTAAATCCTCAGGAATGTTTGGACAGAACTGGCACATAGGACTGTCTTGTCGGTTAGTGCGGTGCAGTAAGTCTGCATGAGGTATTTTCCGGTTGACCAACAGGAAGAATGTGGATCTCTCAGCCGATGTAAGAGGTTTGCTGTTGATATTATTCCATACTTTGCTCCATTCGATTCTTGGGTTTTCTTCAACAATTTTAGGGCGCTTCATCTTGTCGCGAAAGAAATTGTGTAGTCCATCAGATGATGGGTTTCTTATGATCTGCTCTGGTATATAGGGCACTATTTTCCCTATATATTTTAAACAGGGATAGAGCGCTGGTATGGCCGCAATGTTTGGTGGATTTGCTATGTGTACTGAAAGATCTCGTGCGAACGGTGTGTGCTCAAGACTACAGCAGAATCTGTTCACCAGAAGTGATTTGCTTTTGTGCATGGGCAGATGAAGATTTAAGCCACCACAATTGAGAGGCAATGTAAGTTGCTCCATAGGAACTCTTGTAGGGAAACGCCCCCATATGAAGTATCCTATTTGCGATGTTATTCTTGCAATTGCAGAGTTAGGCATACTAAGAACTGAAGCCAAATACCACAAACGTGACGTAATGTACGTGTTTAGAACAATTACCTTCTGGTGCAGAGTCAGGTTTCTTGATTTGAACAACCACATAAGAAGCGATGTTTTTCGAATGGCTTCTCCCCAGTTGAAATCAATAGTTTTCTTTAACGAGTTAAAGTAGGTAACACCAAGAACCTTAACTGATTCCTTGCTAACCGGCCACGCTGGTTGATGTTCTCCTCGTTGTCTTCCAATATTTACTGCTACCGTCTTGCTGGCGTTCAAAACTGCTCCTGAGCAGCTTCCGAAGGCCAAAAAAGCTTGTTTGAAACGATCCAATTTATTATCATCGACGATAATAATCGAAATGTCGTCCGCATAGGCGACTACTAGCTCCATAGGGTCGTTGCAGATAGAAGTTAGTTTTTCCAGGAGGGGATGTAGGTATAGTACAAAAAGGTGCATACTAAGGGGATCACCTTGGCGTACGGACCGAAGGATAGGGAATTCAGGAGAGAGATTTCCGTTAATAAGTAACCGTGAACACGAGGTGGACATAATCTTCCCGAGAAGTGAAATAAATGAGGGATTTAAACGCATGCTCCGCATCACAACCAAGAGAAAACCGTGATCAACACGATCAAAAGCATGGTCAAGATCAAAGGATATTAGCTTGCCTGATTTCTTTTTGCAGTTGAGTTCAACTATTCGGTCTTTGATGGAATGTACCGCTTCGAATATATTCCTTTTTAATTGGAATGATGATTTTTAGTAACAAATTGGTTGCAACTTTGAATGAAATTGATCACAACGTCTAACAAAATCGAAATTAATCACAACTTCCAACATACTTGAACGGAAATCTGGTGCAAGTTGGAAGCAATATTTTGCAACTTTTGACCATTTCTTACAAAAATAAACATTAATTTAGAAGAAAATTAGCATAAGTTTCAAATAAACAAAAAAAGTAGCCATAATTGGTCACATTTAATTTTTTTTTAAACCGAACCGACATAAATTAGCCCAACTGTTATCAAAAACAACAATGTTCACACATTGTTTTTTTTTTTTTTTTTTGCTCGGATATCCAAAGTTCTTTTTAATAATGTTTAGTAATTTGCTTGGGGCAAAGCGTTAATTTTTCAATCCACGCCTTGACTGAAAATAAAAAAAAATGTTATGCTTTAAATAAGGCAGCAATTAAAAGTTGTAGAAATTTCAGGGGAATCATTTCACAAATCTGAATAATTGTAATTGATTTCTTAAATATTCTATGTTTTCGCAAGCAAGTTACGCCAAAAGGATGTGGCATATAGTTGTTTTGTGCCTACTACCCCGTATTTATTTGAAAAATAATTATTACTATTCATCATACCAACGTGAAATTAAAAAAAAAATACACCATAAAACTTAAAGGTAGGTTCCCCCGGGGGTTCCGAGAGCGGCCAATGTGGTCAACGATTCACTTTAAGTCTATAGAAAGAATATTCATGAAAATCCATGAAGAAAGAGCTGTTACACGGCACGTTTTTGCGTTAATTGTCCCCTGCTACAGGTTCTCTCGGGGCATCCCAGTGGTTCCAAGAGCGGCCAATGTGGTCACTGATCCATTTGAAGTTTAATGAATGCCTATTCATGAAAAACCATGAAGAATGAGCTATCGCACGGCATGTTTTGGTGCAAAAATGCAATTGTCCTCTGCTGCAGGTTCCCCCGGGGGCATACCGGAGGTCCCGAGAGCAGCCAATGTTGTAAATGATCCATTTCAATGCTTTAGAAAGCATATTCATGAAAATCCATGAAGAAAGAGCTGTCGCACGGCATGTTTTTGAGTAAAAACGCAATTTTCCCCTGCTACAGGTTTCACCGGGGGGGTATCCAGTGGTTCCGAGAGCGGCCAATGTGGTAAATGATTCACTTTAAGTCTAAAGAAAGAATATTCATGAAAATCTATGAAGAAAGAGCTGTCGCACGGCACGTTTTTGGATGAAAACGCAATTGCCCTCTACTACAGGTTCCCCCGGGGGTATCCCGTGATTCCGAGAGCTGCCAATGTGGTCACTGATCCATTTTAAGTTTAATGAATGCCTATTCATGAAAAATCATGAAGAATTAGCTGTCGCACGGCATGTTTTGGTGTAAAAATGCAATTGTCCCCTGCTACAGGTTCCCCCGGAGGTATACTGGATGTTCCGAGAGTGGCCAATGTGGTCAATGATGTATTTAAAGTTCATCGAAAGTCTTTTGATGAGAAACCATGAAGAAAGAGCTGTCGCATGTTTTGAGTGATTAAATGATCTGCCCGCATTCAGAACCCTCCATCAGAACCGATTCCAGGGAAATGGCCATATCTCGGTTGATTTTAGTTCTTGGCATATGATTCACTTAAAATATGGTTCTTCTTTTGTTGTATTTACTAAAAATATATATATTTAACCAGCATCATATATAAAATTTCACCAAAAATTTAGCAAGTAAGACAAGCCCTCCGGAAACCCGGAATGTCTCCGGTATCCGGTGCCAGGATTATGTTCGTGGCTACACCGTAAAACAATATTAGTTTTCCAGTCAAATGCTCTTAGAAGATTTAAAATCGGATCATATTTGACGAAGTTATAACACTCTAAAGTTGACCGAAATTTTGCCTATCCTAGTTATTTTGAGTAACCCCTGTAGTTGTTTTGTGCCTACTACCCCGTATTTATTTGAATTATTACTTTCCATCATACCAACGTGAAAATAAAAAAAAAATACACATTAAAACTTAAAGCTATTAAACTTTTAATATGAGAAGATTCGTTATAGCACAATGATCTGTATAGCTTAGACGGTTCACGTTAGTTTTCATGATAACCAGTCGATTTCAATCGAACCGATCGTGAGCCAAAAAAGTTGCACGAGGACCAATTTAGGTTCTAGGTTCAACTTATACTTTTCATAACAGTTGAAGTCGGCGTTGGATTCGGTACTATTTCGACGCCAACTCCAATTCCTTATACCCAAAATGGCGCCCTACTCCGCTTCCACGAATCCGACTCCAACAACGACTCTACAGCCCTGTTTCCAAAATGGTTTAACTTAGGCTAAGGAAGGTCCCTAATCATTTCAGAATTATGAAATTAATTAAAAAAAAAAACAATCTTTTATCAGAGCACAACATTGTTGTTTTAAATCGAACGGCGTGTCGGAAAAAAAACAGCTGCCAATGACCCATACAAATCATAACAGCACTGCAATTGCTTTTACATTTTCGAATGCGTTGATTACAGATTTTGATTTCAACTCGCGCACATCTGCTCTCGCACCCTATTTTTTTGCCAAAATCAAATCAACATAATTGTACCTGCATGATTAAAGTGCAGAAAGTCCATCGAATCGTTAAACGTTCTCTAAAAAAAACAAAACCTCCGTCCGGTAATTCCGCAACATCCCAATAGTAGCAACTAGAGCAAAAGAGAGGGCACTTATCAGCTATTTTCGTTGTTTTCTTCCTTCAAAATGGTGATAAACGCTTTTGTAAATGCGGTTTCCAGTGCAGTAACCGACTGGCGGTACCGAGTGCGTAGCTTTCTCTCATCAACACGTCGTCGTCGTCGAAGTTGCTCGTCGTTCATATGTGCCAACCATCGCGCAATATATACGCAATCGTTTCACTTTGCACTATGCCCATCGTTGTAACATCATCGCTACTATCACGTAGTGGAGTCAGAGTGATTGTGCTGGTATGCCATTTGATACGGGGTAACATAAAACGCACACACGCGATCGGTTGCAGTGAGCTGAGTAGATGAAACCCCAAACAAGCTAGAGTAAATCAACAATTTCTTATTTGCTAATTTGTCTTAATTAATTTATCTCTTTCCTCTAAGCTGTAACTACGGTTTTTATGTATTTTGCGCTTTGATCTGCTTTTATGCGCCCCCTTTTTGCCTCCGCTTTTTTTCGTTTTAGCGCATTCATTAGTAGAGCAACATCGCTCCACTTTATTTTTCTGCGATGGCTCTCTTCGCTGCCTGCCCCATGTGACGGGCAACTGCACAAGAGAGTGTGTCTATTTACTATTTCTATTTATTTTTATATCCATTTCTTTTCAGTTGGTTTCATGGCGTGGCCTTTGTGTTGTTTTCACATTTCTCTCTTTCTCTACGAGCCGCCACCGACCGCCGTTGCCTTAAATTTTCTCAAGTCATTGAAATTTCACAAATTTTATCTGTTATATGGCCAACGCAACGCAATTTTTTAACGAATTCTCCCGCCCGCCCCCGCCACGCGTCCCACCCATCCCACGTGGCACACACCATCGCACGTACCGGCGGCGGCAGCAACAGCATAAAAACAGAGCAGCATTCGCAACATCTACCGAACATGCAGAAGCCGAATCAGCAAGCCGAACCCAACCGAACCCAAAACGAGGCAAATTTCCCCTTCAAATTGAAACCGCACGACCAGAAAGCCATGACGACTGAGTTACCACGGTGAGAGTGCTCGCAACTTCCCCTATCGGTGGAATGCAACATCGCCTATGTAGCTTTCAACTTCCCCTCGCGGCGGGTCGTTTTTGAGAGCATAGCTCGTTGTGTTTCGAGGTGAGTTACCCACTCACAAACCACGATCAAATGCCGATCGTTGTATTGTATGCCACAAATCACATACGCACTTTTAGCGTCTATGTGTGACGGCGGTACGCACTTTTCCTACACTACTTCAACGTAGCTCACAAAGCCTGAACCTTGTTTCAGTGTTTTCTCGAGGTTTTTGCTTGCTCTTCTCGCTCATAGCTTATGTGTGTCACGATGCGATGCGATTCCAATGCGTGCGCTGGATTCAACAAACCTATGCATGGACGGACGCACATCGGCAGCAAATATAGGCAGAGAATACGGACTGTGGCTGTGTTCTGGGTCTGAGCGCACTGATCGTCTTTTGGTTGGTGCAAGTGACCCGAGCGGTGGGAAGTGAAAGTGAAATTTTCCAATGGGATTGATCCCGGATGGTGGTTTCCTTATGGATGGAGCGGGAAACCCCTCACTCACTCGCTGAATTCGGTGCTATAATAAGAAGCATCGTAGATATTAAGTTTATAAAGTCTAACAAATGCTACCACTTCGAATTGTAGTTTTCATACACACTACGAAAAAGACATGTAAATTTAAGTGCCCTGAGACCGACACATGCAAGCGGCCCTTTTGACATAAGAATCAGTTGAAAAGAACGAGAAAATCAATTCAATCAAACGCATTTTTCGTCGAGTTACATATGTTTCAGTTTCCGGACACTTAATTTTACATGCCATGTTTGTTTACGTTCCATGATTTACGTCAAAGCTGAATTACGTCTCGTGTAAAAATAATAATTTCTAAGTGTGTACGGTTCTTAATCGTAAAATTGAAAGCCATTTTCTAGAACTTCTGATATTTCTTTACCATAATCTTAAAGTATGTATAAACACTGTTCATGTTTTAAAACGGACACACACACACTTACTTTTTTCTACCGAGCTCGGCTGTGCAAATCTCGGCAAAAAAAGGTTTACTGAGATCTCAGCAAACATTTCATTTGTTTGCTGAGATTCAGCTAAGTATTATTCGAGACTCAGCAATCAAATGTCACTTTTGCTGAGATCTAAGTGAAACATTTTTGGCCGAGATTTGCACAGCCGAACTCGGTAGAAAAAAAACTAAGTGTGCGCTTTCAGTGATAACTATTTTGTTTGTCTACTTAACTTGATGCTTTCTTCGGCAAGTATGAAGCTTAGACATGTTCATTTTAACAGAAATGTTCAGGATGCACCGGGTCAACCGTGATTATGATCGTCAGGTTAATTTGAACTTCTGTGCAAATTTTCAGCCAATCGGTGATGATTTAGAGTTGCTTCAAGTTAATTTCATGTTTTTAAGGTAATTTACGACTTATAATATTTGTATCTCAAGGCTGAAACAACAAAAACTGCTATAACAACTTTCATAGCAAAGCTTAATGTGTTATCTACCAACCAAAGGCAGACTATTTAAAGTGATTTTATTGAATTTTGACTTAGTTTCATGCTCGAAGATATCTTTAAAAGAGAAGAATTTAAAAGTATTTGTTGTACGAACTTTCCACTCATATGATATAAAAATTGTAGTCTACGGCATAATGTTTCTTATACTGTTCTAGAAATTTCGTTCAAACATTGTTTTCGTGTAGATTCCATAGAAGTTTCAATTAGATTGACAGAACATAGTTGCATTGCTTTTCAATGACGACCGATGACTTTTTTTTATAGATGATAGATATATGATTTTTTTAGAAATATGAATCCTCAGTAGACGTTTTTTTTTTTATCAAAGACCAGTGTCACTCGAGTCATAACAGCAATTTATAAAATAACGAACATTTTGGATGGCTCGAGTGACACTTGCCTTTGATAAAAAAAAAAAAAAACACGTCCCTGAGTTCACGAGTTAAAATCTCTTCTCCGACGAGTCACGAATGGCCTAAAATGTGTTAAAATTACTCTAATACTAAAAAAAAAGATAAATCAAAATCCATGAACAATATATTTGAAGTAGAATGTATGTATGTTTGTATGTATGTATGAATATTTTAAATCACATTCGCTCTAAAATTTCATTTACATCATTATTCGTACTCATATTGATATTGCTTAGTGTCTTATTCTTTATATTATTGATGTCACACACCTTCTTAAGTATATATTAATTTCATTAAAAATATGCGACTTTTCAACATTTTTATTGCTATTTTTGGTTCCATGTTTACAACAATTAAGTTTCAATAATTCAAAAATTCCGAATCCCGTACTTTTATATTATTCCGTAAAAGCTTTCATTCAATTTGAATTGAATATGCACATTAATAACACGTAAACAAAGTTCCTAAGAGGCACCCCCCAAAATTGTGCCTTTAGGGGAGAAAACCACTCTCTGAAAGTTTCAGCTTATTTGGCGGGCGCTTTTGGTTTAAAGTTTTAAATAGGTTTATGGTTAAAATGTGGGGCCTCATAGCCTAGTCAGTAAATGGAGGGTATTTCCGGTCCGGTTTGGTGGAGGGAATCTTTCAGGTTGAAAATGTTCACGACTGGGCATAGAGTATCATTGTTCTTCGCAACACATTTTACAAATTCATTCATTGGTCGATACCAATACTCTGCCAAGCTCTCAATGAATAACTGTGGAAGTGCATTTAAAAAAAACTAAGTTGAGAGCACGCCATAAGCCTCAGCTCTTCACTATTTCGATCATAGAATTGGTTCATAATACTCGAATTAGCTCAGAATTCTAGGGCTTGTAACTTGTAACGCCTAGTGTACTCTATTATGATTGACCATTTTTGCCATCTTAAGAGCACGCGGGCTTTCGAGATGGCATATGCGAGAACCCTTATCAAATACATGTAGTGATGGGTAGTGGTTACCCAACTAACAATTTTCGCAATGTAAATGCTTTACTCATTTCATTTATACAGCCTCAAGCTGTATTCAAATGTTAAATGATATGAGGAAACCTTTATAACCTTTAAACCTCAATACAAGCAAATCTGGCGAACTTAGTCAGCTACTTATGGCTGTTGTGACGGTTGGGACAAGCTCTTATTGCATATTTATTTACGCTTCTATACAGCTGTTATCCTGCTGTTTAGTTGTGTGTGAACTTGAAAGGCGTTTACTCAACCTTTACCCGATTATCCAACAATTACTCCACAGTTTTTTCTTGACGCCAGGTTAAATATCGTTGACGCTTTTTTTTTTGTTGGAGGAATTTATCAAGTTTATTTTACTGCGAATCAAATTAATAGTTATAAGCACACCACCAAATTATTAACGCTGTATCGGAAACCTGGAATCGAATTCGAGACTTCTGCATTGTCTTCTTCTTCTTCCTCGCATTTCAAGCTTATTGCGTATGGCATATTAGCTTATTGCGTGCTCTCAACATAGTGTTCTACTAGATGCACTTCCACAGTTATTAATTGAGAGCTTTCGATGCCTGTACCATTTTTGCATTAGTATTATTGTGTGGCAAGTACAATGATACTCTATGCCCAGGGAAGTTGAAAAATTTACCAACCCGAAAAATTCCTGGGCCAGACACCGGGAATCGAACCCAGCCACCTCCAGCATGGTCTTGCTTTTTAGCTGTGCCTTTACCGACTGAGCTAAGGGAGGTCAAAGACTACTGCATTGGCGAACCTTGATAATACCAACTTCGCTACGTCAACACTTTGAACTGACGTAAACAAATTTACATGCTCTTCTGCAAAAAGATCGCTGAGTAGAGGCTTTATCATAGTGCACATGAAACATTTTTCTCAACTAGTTAAAGCAGAGTAAAATCTGTAAAACTGCACACGTCTAAACATAAACCTAGTTGACAGTAAAATAGCTTCCAAAGTAGCACTAACACAGTTTATTAGTTGAGTACAGGTTGTTTAGTTGTTGAAAAAGCACTTTTGATGTTAATGTTATTCAACAAGAGTGGTTGGTTGCGTAGAAGCCATCAAATAAGTAATATATTCACTTTATTAGCTTTGTTATGCAGCTAAAAGTTGAAAATTGATTAATATTTGCATAGAAGTGACATTGGCGTTTATTGGCTGATATTCAGTACGACTGACAAATTGAATAATAGTTGTGAAAAAGTTGAGTAGACGCTCTTCAAACCTATTTTGCTAGCTTCTGCTTGTAGCTGTATCTGCAGCTACTTTACAACACAACGCTGGAAAAGTTGGCTTATAAAGCTGAAAATGTAAGTTGGGTAACCTTCCATGCCTCTCATGCTGAAGGTTATGATTAAAAACCCATCCCTGGCCATGTCACAAATTACGTAAAAGTGTTAAAGTAATTTTAATAACACAATCAAACAAACTAAGAATCCAGGTACCAAATAATCATGTTAATTTGAATCCCCAACTCAGATTAAAGGAGAGCAAAAAATCAAGAGATATAAAATCCTGGTATCTTTGAACAAGTTGTTGAAAAGAGAGTTGCCTGAGTACTGATGATACTAAGTTTCGAGAAGTTGGCTTAAAGCTGTTCCTCCGGAAAACTCAGAACAGCTATAAAAAATCATAACTCACAATTAAGGGGCACCGTGATTGTTTTGAGAAACATTAAAAATAAAAAAAAATAATTTTGATTACGACTCGTATCCCGGAGCGGAATAGCAACTGAAATTCACTTTTGTACTATCTACGCTGGAAGTGTGGAAGAATGTGTGCTCAAATAATCTGTCTGTCTCAGAAAACCACCAGTCAGTGATTATTAGATGATGGAAAATTCATCACTTTTTGCATTTCCTCTAAGTAGACCTTCCGTTCTGTGTTGGTATATACCAATCTTAATCCACTCAACAGATAATAAGGCAAACACACCCCGTCACAGAGTGAGCAGCAGCCTGCATTTATGATTTGTAAAAGTTTCCCTTCTCAAGTGATGATTTGATGGAGAGAAACAAGTATAGGCTGCTGGATACGAAGATCCTGGGATCTAGACTGGTATGCGTATGTTGAATCATGTAAGAGGTGTGATGCATGCATTTGAATGTGAAGTCTATTGCTAAGGCAACTGTATTCCAAAATTCGTGGGAATTGAGATCGGTGATACATTTGTATATTTGTTGAGTACACTGAGTGCACAAAAATAAAGTCTGAAACAAGTTTCGAAAACCCGAGACCTTCGGATCCAGAGGACCACCCGGTCTCCCCTACACCACATCACCCCATACACACACTTGCAATCATGCTTGGCATAAACACTTTTGGTCACGAACTGCTCATTTGCTAATAACTTTGCACACAGTTGACCGAACATAGTTCTTTTTGAAGCAGTAGATAGAATAGAGTGTAAACTTGTTATAGATATGTAAAAAATTTAGATTTTAATGCTAGTAGTAAGCTGTATTTGTTTTTGCATCTCGGAATTGAAGTGTTAAATTGATTAGTGTTGATTCAAATGTTAAGCCACAGACAAACAGACGTAACACTTCATTGTGTATCTTCGTTCATGCATTTAACGGTTGATTTGAATATTATCAGTTCCGCGAACTACTCGCCGCAGCGCTGGCATCGGATCACTTTGACGTTTCTATACATTCTATAGAACTTTTATGCAATATTGTTTGCGAGCTAGCGTCGTCACTGAGGTCATATGTTTTGAGATACTATGTTTTCAAGAAAAACTTTTTCAAAGAGTTACGTCTGTTTGTCTGTGGTTAAGCTTTACCTAATCTTTGCATATCTATAAGAAAAATAAATTTCAACATCTGAGTGAGAAGTTATTACCAAATGAGCAGTTGGTGTACACAGTTGTACATAGTTGTGTGCCAAGCATGCTTGCAATGCTAATGCTGCTAAGCAACTTTTTTATTTAGTTTTTGAAACTTTGGGAGTTTCTGTTGAAACAAAATTTACGTTTATAGCTGCCTATTTGCCATTCCAATGCGTAGGCCAGCAAAAGAATTTTCTCAAGGGTGACCTTCAGAAACTTACCCTCATAGGTCTAAATTCTTCATTATTGGTGATTTTAATGCAAAACACCGCTCATGGAATAATGCTCAAAGCAATTCCAATGGTAATATTCTGTTTGATGATTGTTCTGCAGCCCAACATGCAACAAATCCCTCAACTATTGATTTGGTCTTAACTGATTCATGTCAACTTTGTAGCCAATTGGTTACTAGACTGATGCAAAATTTGAAATTTTCACTCCATAGTGTCCAAACGGTTCCAATTTGTTTCCTGATTAGCCTTTCATAATTTGAAGTAATTTGGTAAGAAACTGACTTGGCACAAACCATTTGAAGTTTATTTGGAAATTACTATGGAAAAATCAAATTTTGTATTCATATCTATCTAATAATCAACCTTTTTACTCTGCAGTAAAAATTGATAGCTCTACTTGTAGTAAATTTGTACAGCTTAACTTTGTTGAAAACCATTTTTCGATCAAATGTAATGATCAAAAGTAATTAATGATTCAAGTCACTATTGTCTTATGATTATGCTCAATCAACTGCTCAGCAGGCAACATTGGTGTTTCAGGCGCGTAGAATAGAGCTAAAACATCATGGTTACTATGACACACTGCAGAATTTAGTGTTGCCCACAAAACAGTTGCTTGATCATGCCTTAAGATTATCAATCTCTTAAACAATTAATAGCTATTTAATTTGATGTTTGGCTGAAAGTTGGCAAAGTTGTAGCTGAAAAAATTTTCCATAAGAATATCTATAGAAATTTTTAACGGTGCAGTATGGAAGAAGGATAGAAGACTACGAAGAAAAAGTTTGGTTTCTCTATAGTAATTTACATATAAAATTCAAATGGTTTGTGCCCAGTCAGTTTCTTACCAAATCAGTTCAAACCCTGGGAGGCTAATCTAGACCCGATTTGGAACCGCTTGAGCATTGTGGAGCGAAAATGTCAAATTTTGCATCAGTCTATTGGTTACCCATGCTGACTTCGGTTCTGATCACCTTCCAGTAACTTTTGAAAGATCCCAAGAAATGATTTCTAATCCCAACAGCTCTACTTTCAATCACCATAGAGCTGATTGGGTGCAATATAGAACATTTATGGAATATAACTTCGATCCAAACATTCCTTTGCAAACCAAAGATGATAATAATTATGCTCTTGAATCTCTGACTACTTCTATAGTTGAAGCAAGAGCTGCCTGTGTACCAAAATTCGAGGTTACATTCGATTCAATTATAATAGACGACTATCTTCAGCTGGAGGAGACAATATCAAAGAACACGCGATCCTGCCAAGAATGTTATCTAGCGGAATTTGCAAAAACAAATTAAAAAGCGATTCTCTGCCCTGAGGAACAAAACTTTTGAAAATAATGTTTCTAAATTAGACCCGAGTTCCAAACCCTTTTGGAAACTCACAAAAATTTTGAAAACACCTCAAAAGCCTATTCCACCGCTTAAAGAAGCTGATACAAATTTGATCACAAATTTGGAAAAAGCTCAGAAACTTGCTAAGCAATTCGAGAGTTCCCATAATTTCAGTTTGGGTCTTACTAGTCCTATTAAGAATCAGGTTGCTCGGGATTATCTGAAAATTTTCTCTCGGAAAAATATTTTTGATGATTCCTGGGAGACTTATTTGGACTATAACTAAAAAGTTTCATTATATGAAAGATCCAGGTGATGATTGAATTGTCTATATCCTCATAAAAAAACTGCCAGAGAGTACCTTGTCTTTCTCGGTAAAATTATTTAACAGATTTTTCCATTTGGCATACTTTCCTGATAAATGGAAAATGCAAAAGTTGTTCCAATTTTGAAGCCGGATAAAAATCCAGCTGAAGCTTCTAGCTACCGTCCAATAAGTTTGCTTTCTTCAATAAGTAAACTTTTTGAAAAGATAATTTTAAATACAATGATGCTTCACATCAATACGAACTTAATTTTTACAGATGAGCAGTTTGGATTTCGTCATGGACATTCAACTACTCATCAGCTCTTAACCAATTTAATTCGTTACCAATTTAATTCGTTCAAACAAATCTGAAGGCCACTTTTCTAGAAAAAGCATTCGATAGTGTTTGGCATGAAGATTTGATTGCTAAATTGGAAAAGTTTAATTTTACACTTTATATTATGAACTTAGTTCAAAATTATTTAACTGACAGAACTCTGCAGGTAAATTATCAAAATTCCAAATGTAATCGACTACCTGTTAGAGCAGGAGTTCCTCGGGGTAGCATTCTTGGGCCTATGTTGTATAACATTTTCACTTCGGACCTCCCTGATTTGCCTCAGGGTTGCCACAAATCTTTGTTCGCTGATGACACAGGCATTTCCGCTAAAGGAAGAAGTCTTCGTGTTATTTGCAGCAGACTGCAGAAAAGTTTAGATATTTTCTCTTCTTATTTACAAAAATCGAAAATTTCTCCCAAGGCTTCCAAAACTCAACTTATAATATTTCCACATAAGCCTTCTTCTTCTTCTTCGCATTTCAAGCTTATTGCATATCGCATATTAGCTTATTGCGTGCTCTCAACTTAGTGTTCTAGATGCACTTTCACAGTTATTAATTGAGAGCTTTCGATGCCTGTACCATTTTTGCATTAGTATAATTGTGTGGGAAGTCCAATCATACCCAGGGAAGTCGAGAAATTTTCCAACCCGAAAAATTCCTAGACCGGACCGGGAATTGAACCCAGCCACCTCCAGCATGGTCTTGCTTTGTAGCTGCGCCTTTACCGACTGAGCTAAGAGAGGCCTCCACATAACCCTAGGGCTTCATTTTTGAAACCTAGTAGTAGTCACACAGTCACTATGAACGGAGTTCCAATTTCCTGGTCAAACCAAGTGAAATAACTTGGATTAATACTTGATCAAACATAAACTTTTAAAGATCACATTGAGGGCATTCAAGCCAAATGTAACAAATATCCTCTTATAAACAGGAAATCCAAACTTACCTTGACGAATAAACTTCTAATATTTAAACAAGTTTTTAGACCGGCCATGCATTACGCTGTGCCAATGTGGTCTAGTTGTTGCACTACCAGGAAAAAAAGCACTTTAAAGGATTCAGAACAAAGTTCTGAAGATGATTTTGAAGTTGCCTCCCTGGTACAGTACTACAGAAGTATATAGAATTTCGAATGTTGAGACTTCAGAAAAAATGTCCAACAAAATAATTATTAATTCAAGCAAAAATCGTTGCAATCCTCAATTAATTCCCTTTATACTTAGATAAGATTTAGTTTTAGTCTCAGTTTTAAGATTTCAATTGTTATACTGACATGCAGGTTTGAAAAAACCTGTTTAAAATACTGAATTGCCAAGGCAGGAACAATGTTAAAACACTTAGATATTATCATAAAAATTAAGGCTGGTAAGTTACTGTAGCAACTGGAGCACCTAGGTTAAAATGAAATGTAATTTATTTTGAATTTGGAACAAATAAAGAATATAGATCTTAACCATGGTGACAAATATCCAAACATTCAAAATAAGACCCATTTTTAGTATTTCACTTACATCAGACCCCAGAGACATACTAGCTCGCTGATAGTGCGCTGTTTTCGTTTCGTTCATCAGGCATCAGAGCTTGCCTATACATACCCCTATTCCCTTCGCTTCCACACTTGTCGTTGCGAACGCCCTTGTAGGACCACATACATGCCAACCTACCACCTACCTCCCCTCACTCCTCCTGCTTGCCTTTACCCCCACGGTTCCAGATGCGTTGCTGGTAATTTGATGCACCTCCTCCACCAGCCACCAACCGTTTCCATCTCCGACAGTCGACTCCATCCATGCGTCGTTGCAATGGTGTGCTTGAAAAATTTCGTATCTCGCTTATTCCTCAACACCTCCCCATTCATCCTTTCCTCCCGCAGGTTCCACGAGTGCGCGATTCCGATTTGGTTTTTAGTCAAAATACAACATCTTTTTTCTGGAACACACAACATCGAATGCACACACACTTGCAGTCGGTTTTCCTCTTGTCTAGGGCTTCCATCATCAGAGCCAAAGGCACGATGCACCCACACACTGACCGGCAGGCTGGGGTTTCGTATAGCCATAGGCGAATTATGCGTGACAAGCGAGATAGTGCGCAGCGCAGTGCAACTCCCCCTGTCCCGGTCCCGGTCCCGGCGCGACCCTCCCTTTCTACACATGAGTGTAGGTAGCTATAGGATGATAGAAGTAGGTTCATCAGAGGAGTGACTTTGCGAGGCAGCAGCAGCATTTTGGGCCGGGCGCGAACTGCACCAGCACCAGGCACTTTTTGACTTTGAAATGACCGTGAATTTGTCGGGGGTAACGACCCGGGGTTCTACGACAACTACGACGACGACGACGACAGCGACGACGATGATTGTTAGGATTGCTTTCCTCCCCCTATCCCTCCCCGCAGGGTCTTCGAGATACAGGGTAGAGAAAGAGGATCCAGTAAGACGAGTGTTTCTGGATTCTTTTGCCCGAATGCGTTTTGTGCGTAGGATTCTAGATAGAATCATGTTTCTTCGCTGCGCTTTGGAGAGGTTTCTTCTTCCCGGTTTCTGGGTCTCTGCGCTAGCCAAGTTAGTTCGTTAGTTAGTTAGATGAGTGGTGAATTGGGAAAAAGGGATTTTTTGTTTCTTTTTATGTTGCTGGAGTTGGCTTGCGATGCATGGTCCGGCAGCGAGTGTAGTGCAAGCCGCGCGAGCGGGGTTTTCATCTCGATGCAAGAGGGAAGGAAGGAAGAATAAGAAGCAAGTTTACATAACTTTTTAACATTCTACAGACCTAGAAAATATATTCGCTTGCTCTTTTTCTGGGACGCCGCCGATGCGATCGCGTCTGGCTGCTTTTTAGGTGTGCCTTGCTGTTGTTGTTTTGATAAATTAGTGAACGCATTGTTGGAATTTGAGACTTTGATTCCTGTGCAAAAGTCATACGTCACTCATGTTACCGGAGGACATTGGATCTGCACCTTACTCAATGGAAATTATTATCAATAATAGTTACACCCAACTGGGAAATGCACGATTCTATTGCAGATTTGCATGAAAACATTGCATAATTGGCCATGTTTCGCGGCATGAACATGAGCTTTTAAAATAATGTTAGTTTTCAAAATTCTAATTTTTATGTTAGCTTTGCATCTAAAAAATCATATCGTGAAGGTTTTATACAAAAATATGCATTTTGGGAAAACTTGCTTGAACGCTGCATTGCAAGAACTGCCATTACATTTGTTGTACGAAACATATGCAGAGGATGTAAGTAATCCAACCTTGGTAATTGAGACATTTGTTTTGCATGTTGTAGGTTATGGCAGCATAAACGTAATGGTTTGCCTGGTCAACCTAACAGGGTCGTCATATCGACAGATATGCAAATAAGATCACAAAAATCGATTAAGTTATGATACGACGCTCTATCGATAGTACCGTAGAACCCCATATAATCTGCCTATCCCACTCTTTAATAAAGGTTGACCGCATTGAAAAAATTACCATGATCCTAGTGGATTAAATTCACTGCAGCACAGGTCACCATGGCCTTTTTCGATAAGGCAAACGCTTGCCATATAGAGTTTCTCAAACTTAAAAAATCTGGTTAAATGCTGCTATTCTGTGAACATTTTCGTAATAAGCGAATAAAATCTTATTAAATAAAGTATGTCTCATATTAAATAAAACTAGCTTAATGTAAACATACTTTACGTACATTTCTGACATCCCAACCAATTCGAAAATATCCACTGAAAAGCCAAACTTGAACTATTTTTTTTTTGAGTTTGTACCAGAGCGATAAAAATTTAATCAAGGTTAATCACAAGCATTAAGCATGATATTCATCACTAATTTTTAACTGCCATCACAATGAGGTAATTGATTAAGAACAATGATTGACATATAATGTCTTAAAAGTCCATAAATATAAATTTTGGTTAACGCTGTGGTTTATACCCGGGACGGGACTTGACAATCCAGCTTCTCACTCTTCTTAATGTTTTTGATGAATGCCCGTCGAAGATTAGTGCATGGTGTTTGACGGAGTTGACCAATGATGCCAGGATTGAAAAATGATTTTTCTATTTTAATTTTAATTTGATTCGGAGATTCTACCGCAGCTTAACACCTTGTACATCATTTTTGTTTAACACAATAAAAACAACCATAAACAAACAAGAATATCCATCTCTTAAAGCACGCCCTGGACCCTATTTTCGAACTTTCCTTTCGCAAATATAAACAATTAACAACGCCATTGACGTCAACAATGATTCCGGCATCACTGCCAGACAGATTGATATGATCCCTATGTTCTTTTTATTCCACGATTGCTACTGTCAAATCGACCAATCAGCAACTGGCTCGAATTTGACAGCAAATTGGCTCGAAATCGCTACCCGATTGTCAAGTCCCGTCCCAGGTTTATACTACTTATTTATCTTGACAAAACTTATTACCTGGTCTATGCGTTAAGTCTTAGCCTAGAAATAAATTCCTTATATAGAAAGATACGAAGAAATATTTTTTTTTTTCATTTAAACAAAAATGTTGTGATACACATTACAATATTTTGTAAAAATCAACAGAATATGAATTTTCTCAGGTCGTCTATCTAATTTTATATCAGGCATCACTTGAAGTCATAAGATACTTAATGTTGTTTGGTATTTGTTGAGTAATCGAATAGTCTTCCTAAGTTAAATGATATCTACTGTCGCTCATTTATTTTGTAATTCTATTAATATATAAGTAGAAAGTTGAATTTTAACCCAAAACTAGCGTCATTCTATTGCACCTTATAGCTATGAAAGAATGCTTTGTTGATATAATCACTTCGGCCAAAAACTGGAGCACACCTAAGGCAAATAAAGGAACAACGGATGTTAAAACTTGTGTTTTTAGTTGCAAGTTGTTCAAAATTAATAATATGAATTATTCTGATTCAAATTTAACAGATATCATATCTGTCATCGATTAAATACTTCAAAGCTTCACAACAGTGGGTTTCTATTTTATAAAATTTTAAAACTGAATATTCTTTTTAATCAGTGTTAAAACTGGCTCAGCTACCCTATTTCTATTTTGGTTTTATATGAATAAGTCAGTAAATTCATCAACAATGTTTAATTCCTGGTAATTAATTATTTGTTTGGGTTTATTTGAATAAATATTTCAAATTTATAACGATTATTATTTGGGAACTAAATTTTACATGTTTGCTGGCGCATTAGCAGCGTGATGCTGTTTTAACTAGTCCTGTTAGAGCGGTCAGCAAGTTCTTTCTTCAAAATCAGTCGAACATTGGGAAGTCGATTCAGGAGTGCAGAAACTGCCAAATTTCATGAAAGTTTATTGCACTTCTGTGTGGGTTTCAGATGTTTCACTGACTATCACGAAGGTTTCTGTTTTCACGCAGAAATTTCCGACGTTAACTGCGTGAGGTGGAATGGAGAAGGATGACACAAATAATTGGCTTTACTGTTAGGATCAGCCATTTTAGAATTTCGTTTGGTGACTGATCCAGTAAAACATAACAAATATTAAAAACTAGGTACCGTAAAACGGGTAACTTTGAGAGTAAAATAAAATGATTCAATTTCCTCACTACCCTTTTTTCCGAATTGGAAACATTTTTCCATATTGTAACTTAAGGTATTTCCTTTGATATCGTATATAGTTTTTATATAGTATGTGTTACATGTTTTCCAAACATATTAAAAACAAATTCTTGGTTTTGCCTGTTTGAAAAAGCACTCAAACCATCACTTATGAAATGCATTGCCGATATATCGATCACAAATTTAATATTGTCTTCTTATTGCTTATGATGTTTTCTGATTGCATACTCATTCAAAGGCTCATATTTGTTTAACTAAATTGTTTAGTTTCAGTTCTGCAAAGCTGTTATTTTACTGTACGTTCAGTACACTGAACCCACAATTATGGATCACTTCCATTTGCTTAACACGGTAGACAAACTAATCCATAATTGTGGAGTCAGTGTACTTGCTATTCGCCGTAGTTGCAAAAGCTAATAATCATCAGTAGTTCTATGGAGAATAGCTGAATGTTCGGTAATTTTGATGGTTTATAGTTCGAAAACTATAAAAAAAAAATACCGAACAGGGAAATCGTGCAGGGTTAATCGCATTACGAATGTATGGCCAAAATGATTGGGAAATACACTAAATTAATCTTGAAATATGACTATCGATCAAAGACTGACTATTGCAAAAAACGGCATGAGCAACACTGATTTTAATGATGCAGTATGTAGTAGGGTAGAGCTCTACTTCGTCGTAATCGCCCAGTTTAGTTCTATCGATCAGAAAAGATCCATAATATCAATGATTTCACCGTGCACAAATCAACAATAGGCTTGTTCCGATCTGTTAGTTTATTAGCTACAACATAAATCCTGTTAGAGCGCATTGTATGAATATTTACGCTCATTGTTCTCAAAACAAAAGAAGCGCTCCTAGCGAATCCCCTTTTTCTATGTTTATCTGTAGGACGAAGAAAATCTAATGGCGTTTCAATGCGTTTGGACGGAGTTGAAACTCGTAGGACGAATCAAGAAGCAGTATTAGATTTTAAACAATATCTCAACAATTTGTTACTCTTTGTCAAATCCAACGAAACGTATGGAAAGGTGCATAAATTTAGAAGTCATCTGTGACAGCAATATTCCATGTTTTGTTCAAACCCGTTCAAAAAAGAGTGGATGTGGTTGAGATCAAAACCCTAATGATCAAAAAGCTCTAAATCAGGTATATATGTACACTAGGAAAAATATAAAAAAAATCATAATTCCACTCATGAATATTTGCAGTAAAACTAACCAAATGCTTTCGATATGTCATAAATTCTATGACTGTGTCCAATTGCCGAGTTAAATTTACTTCATAGTTAAAAGTGACAAATGGAGAGTTTTCGATTAACCCTGCTATCCTAGCTTGGTTATTTATGACAGACATAAAGTTAGATTTTGACAACCATGGCTGAGTTCTGCTCGAAAACTGGTAGATCGATAACAGAGGAATTTTTGAATATGGAAAATATTGTACAAAGTGTTACTTTTAGCAACGAGTCAAATTTAATTCGGCAATTGTGACAGAGTCTATGCCTGAACATCAACTAGATGTGTAACCACTCCTACTTTTCATGATACTCATGAATTTCAAAGGATTTCAATGTTCCATTTGTTTATGAGAGCCCGAGGAATGCTACATAGAAAATAGTTTTGAATTTTAACCATGGCGTAAAATCTAACCCTCGTTTTAAATTGAGCTATAATTGACATGATGAACGATATTGCTAATTTATGCCATATTCATTCAATTAAAAATACGCTAAATTTTATATGGAAGTTAGGGCAAGATTTTCACTTCATTTTAAAGGTTTCATGGCCTTGGAGGCTTGTAGGTTCTATCGTTTATATCATTGATGTTGAAATTTGTAGACATTCGGTAGTTGTTAAACATGCTTAAATCATGATGATTTTCATTATGAAGGATTAATAAAGCTACACACATGTAGTTAACGTTAGATTTGGCATAAAATTACACGATATTTCATGAAAATTTTGTTTTTTTATTTCTTTGTTCATCATCTTCGCCTTCGTCGTACATCCTGATTACTTAAAACCTAATTTAATCTAAACCTCTAAAACCTTCTTAGGCACTTAACACATTTTTGGTCAAATTTAAGAGTAATATCGTATAAATCATCAATGTTGTATACAAGCTTGCAAACAATTTCCTTGTTTATGCTAATTTAAATTTAAAATTAAACTAAGGGTAAATTTTACGCAATAGTTTGAATTCAGAATTTACTCTTTGTCATTACCCGATTTTTTCAGTTCCTCCGCACATCAGACTTCTATCTTTCAATAATTTCGCTTAACTGTAATTCCAAAACTTTCTCATTCTTTTTCAAGATCGATAATTAAGCTATACTTTGTTGTAATAAGATTAATGCAAAAGTTCATGGGGTTCGTAGAACATTAGAAAACATGTTTAAAAAAGGGAATGACAAAATCGGGTCATTCTATGTACAGGGTGATTCGGAGTAACTGTCACTTAAAAAATGGTCATAGTGGATGAACGCTTGTATGAATTTTCGATATCAGTTTATTTCAGATATACTACATATTCAACCTTCAACTTAGCATACTTAAATTCAAAACTCTCTCCGCAACCAGAGATGCCAGATTTACAGGCATGTCTGTGAATTTACAGACTTTTATTTTTTTTTTTCACAGACATTTTTTTCGTTACAGACATTTACAGACTTTTTAGTTTTTTTCACAAATATTTACAGACTTTTGTTATGAAGGGAAAATATTAAAATTAATTTGTTTATACTGTTTTAAATCTTTAATCAAATTACACGTGCGATGCATTTTGCAACACGCATTAGAAATTCGCGCGTTTTCAAATCCACCACACGAACGAGCTGTCACTGTTGTAGACGGGCATTCTTATAGACCTGTCAATGTGCTGCCATGTTATATCCAAAACGAACATTTTCCATACGATTTGACGGTTTGTTTGCATACGTCAACTCCCGTTGGCCGGTCTATAACTTGACTGTTTGTAGTCACTGTCACTGAAAAAGTGAATGAAACGGGCAGTGTGTTTCCATCCTATTCCATCTTTTTATTCGAGAACACCCACCCACCTCCGGATGCAGTTTTAGTGCTGAACGAAGCGGCAATTTTCACCGTTTTGTACCTGAATAAGAGTCGTAAAAATGTGGAAAAAATCGAGAAAAATCAAAGGGAACCCTAGAGGAAACCCCATAACAAACTTTTTCAAAGGATCAGGTAAGCTATAGGTTTGAGGTATCGCACGATGCATTTCGGCGCATGTCAGAATCTGTCCACTTCCCGGGGGTACCCGGTACATCTGAAAGAGGCCATTGTGATCATTGGGACTGAATATGTCCGCCATCTTATAGTAAAATTCTAATGTGATTTGAGGTGTCGCATGATGAGTTTTTGATATTTCAATCTTTTACAAATTCCCCTGTGGAATCTGGAATTCACATTTTTGTTCATATCTTCGGAACCATAATTGCGATCGGGATAAAATCAATAACGATCTATGGAGATCTGAAACACATCTTCTGGAACTTGTTCCACTCAAATTGGTCCAGCCATCACTGCGAAAATTGAATGAGTTACATTCATACGAACTTACATACATACATACAGTGGTGGCCTTTAAATTAGCAGAATAGGCCGATTTTCATACAAACTAGCCAACTTTGGCATGTTGCAACTATGTTTTGTTTTGATCAATTGAACTGAAATTTTCACACAGGACTACAAATATGCTGAATTTTGTGTGTACGTAATATCAAATTATTGGAAGCGCTTGCTGGAAATTTACGGGCTGGTTGAAAATGGCCAACTAATTAGCACATTTAAAATTCAATGCCATGAATCAGTGTTATCATGCATTATACTTGGATTTGCCTGAAGCCTAAACAAAATGGTGGATCATTATAATATAAATCTGAAGACGTTCAATCATCGAAAAGCTGAAAATAAACTTAGAGCATGAGCATGAGAAAAATTGACCACCCGCGACTGCCAACACCAAAGAGCTGAAAACCAGTTCAAACAAATCAAATCAACAGACAAAACAGAGTGAAAGCTGTAAGAGTGAATCATTACAGTATGACTCTTAGATCAGCATCGAAACAACAGCAAAGAGTTATGGAAAATTTTGAAATCTTTAATAAAACCTAGTAATTGCAAACCGCGGTCCATAACTTTTAATGGCACATTAGAACAGTCAGAACAAGTAATTGCATCTAAGTTTAATGATTATTTTGTCGAAAGTGTTTCATTGATTAATCAATCCATTGAATTGGTCGATGAACCTGACGAAATAAAACAGCCAGTTAATAGTAGTTGCAGATATGAAGTTTTTCACCCAATCACATTAGATGAACTTAGAGTTATTTGTTTTTCATTAGGAAAATCGGCTGGAGTAGATAATGTTAATGCTAGAGATATTCAAGATTGCTTTCATGTCATTGGCCACATCTTTCTGGACCTTATTAATAAATCATTGCAGAATGGACATGTACCACAAATTTTGAAGGAATCCTTAGTGGTTCCTATTCAAAAAGTTGCTGGAACGATTAAAGCCGAAGAGTTTTGTCCCATCAACATGTTGCACACTTTAGAGAAAATCTTAGAACTTGTTGTTAAAGGCTAGCTGTTGGAGTATTTGAATAGCAACTCTTTGTTGATACCAGAACAATCGGGATATCGGGAAGGGCATTCTTGTGAAACTGCATTGAATTTGGTGTTAGCAAAGTGGAAAGACAACTTGGAGTGTAAAGATACGATTGTTGCTGTTTTTTGGATCTGAAACGCGCTTTTGAAACAATTTCTAGGCCCTTACTGTTAAGTACAATCAAGCGCTTTGGAATTACGAGTACTGCATATAAATGGTTTGAAAGCTATTTGTCTGACAGAACTCAACGGACTGTTTTTAATGATTCTGTTTCCAGTCCCCTGGGGAACAACCTTGGAGTGCCCCAGGGAAGTGTATTAGGGCCCCTTTTATTTATTATGTATATTAATGACTTGCGACGTGTTTTACGGTTTTGCGACATTAATCCTTTTGCAGATGATACTGTGTTATTCATTGCAGCTAAGGATTTAGAAGTTGCCGTCTCACACTTGAATGAAGATTTGCAGTATCTAAGTAGATGGTTGAAGTGTAAGCAGTTAAAATTGAATACAAGTAAAACTAAATTTATGGTGATTTCGCGGAATCGATTAAATGAGAACGTCTCTGTTGTAATTGATGATGAGACTATTGATCGCGTTCAGGAGATTAAATATCTTGGCGTGATTATTGATGACAAACTTAAGTTCAACTCTCACATTGACAATGTCATCAAGAAAATTGTCAAGAAGTATGGAATTCTATGTCGATTGAAAAACGATTTAACTATTGCCAGTAAAATACAGCTATACAAATCAATCATCTCTCCTCATCTAGACTTTTGCCCTTCCATTTTATTTCTGTCCAATGCAACACAAATATCGAGATTACAGCGCTTGCAGAATAAAATAATGCGTTTGATTTTGAGATGTAATAGATTCACTTCCTCAACTTTGATGCTAGACGCCTTACAATGGTTGTCGGTGAAGCAAAGAATTGTATATTTGACTATGGTGTTCATTTTTAAAGTAGTTAACGGTTTGCCACCTCGATATTTGTGTGATCGAATTGAAAGAGGAAGTGACTATCATAGATATAATACTAGAAACGCGGATGAAATAAGAACACCACATTTCTTGACTTGTGCTTCACAGAATTCATTATTTTTCAAAGGAATAAATGTTTTCAATTCGATGCCTAGACACATTAAACGTTCAACAACATTAGCAGAATTTAAGAGACATTGCATTTCACACGTTAAAACTGTCTTTTGAACGGTTATCCAGTGATTTTTTTTTATGAATTGACAAATTATGTATCTTGACGAAGTTATTTTTAACGGATTATTTTGTATGGATAGCTGTTATAACGACTTTTTAATAATTATTGTAGCACTGCAAAAACTACTTTGTTCGCCACGATGGTGATGATGGATTTTTGATATATGATTTAATAGTAGTAGTAAAAAAAATAGTAGTCTACAAAGGTTTGAGCCTCGCGCGCGTATTACGGATATAGAGGACTGAATTTAACATTTGATAAAAAAAAATGCAATTTTGAAGCTTATTTGGAAGATACCTTGAGTTAGTAGTAAGTTTTTCTGGCGAATGTTGGGGGTTGGTGAGCATTCCTGACATTGCTGAAAATTATGATAGCATCAGATTGCGGGGTTACTAGTGTAATTGGATGCTTTGTTGATTGTTCATTAACTCTTGATTGCTTGTAATACTTATGAATATTTTAGGTGGACAAAAAGGCGAACTAAGAGGTGGACGCCTAAGCTTTTCCACATTTATATCGCTGTAAAGCAACTGTAAACTCTAGAGGGAATTTATATCTGTAACTGAAACCAGTTCGATTTTGTTTGCCAACCTGGTTAAAATGTCATATTTAATTATCTTAAAGATAAATCGTCCAGCTCAAACCTTTGTAGGGGTAAGAGGTGGGACCATCATCATCACTCTAATAATGTTCCGTTATCGGAGAGCTGAAAGAAATCTTAATAATTTAAATCAAAAGGTCCATTTTGAATGAAGGCTGAAAAAAGTCTAGTAGTCGAGTATTAGTACAAGACACTGAAGAAGTCTGCACATTGTAGACGAAATACGCGTATCTGTCAAGGATAAGCAAATAAGGTAGTAGAATTAAATGGAAATTACTAATCCTTCTCTCTCTCTCATTATACAGGTATTCCACTAAGACGCCCACATTCATTAGGAGAATAATTATACAGAGATGAACCCATTTTGTCAGCTAGCAAAGTATGTGTATCTTAACCATCCATCTTGAAGGAGGAAAATATGAAATCACAATTATGTGGAGTTACTGAAAAATAACAGTCTGATGCGCGGAGAGGCTGACAGGATCGGGTCATAACTGTAATGTGAATATTAGGAAGATTTATCATCATCAAACTATTCTTGAATTGACCTGGAAGAATGCTTGTGAATAATTGTTCTACAGATAAATTAAATTGATAAACTAAATGGTTCAAACAACAACTCCAGCCTGTAGAAAAGCTGAAAATAGAGAATATTTACAATGTGGATCCTACGCTATTCCACTATCGATGGGCTGAAAGTATTCAGTCTAGATCAATAAATTTAGCTATTTGAACCAAAGTCGGAAAAGAAAGAAAAATAATTTACGAATCACTTCCATCGTAGTAAAGATGCACCACGTACCAAACCATATGTTCGTCATTTAAACATTAAACATACACTAGAGAAAATCAAATGATGTTACGTTGCTTCTTTCAATTGTGTTTTGATCCTGTTTTAAATATTTATCATTGAATATATAATCATAATATAATAGGACCTGTGATTTATTCAAACTCAAACTCCACGATGGTGCCCTTTACACAAGGATAAGCCTCTACTACCAATGATCTTTGAAACCTAGAGACAAAAAAGCTACGAAAAAGCGCTTATGCTTTCATTAAATTCTACTTTTACGCGACGTTCGTTGTTTCGATTTAGTCTTCACGTAAGACGGAAACAGAATCCATAAAACTTTCACTTTTTTGGGCTACTGTGGCCCCTTTCTTCACGCTTGCCGATTTTACCAGCGTACACAAATTGCACATCTTTTAAACTATCTCGACCGAACTCTATTGCATTTTAAAATGACTTGAAAAATACATGAACATATAAACAGCAAAAAAAAAATTGAATATCACATCAAAGCGGATGTACTTTACGCTGCTTTTACTGCATTTGTTTATTTTTGTGACCATAAAAATTACATGAGATACAAGTGCATCCTCTTGGATGCAATATTAACATTTATGTTTTGCTGTGAAGTTCGTTATTTTAACAAGCCAAATTCGATCATTCGGTAACGGATCAGCAAATCTCATCCAACTTTTTTAGCCTCTCGGATGCAGCATCACTCACAGCAACGCAGCACCACTTATTAGCGCGAAGTGAAGAAGGGGTTTGGAGTGCGTTTTTTGATTACCACCAACCATCGAAAAAAAAAACGAAATCCAGCCCAAGAACACCAACAACATGGTGCATATCCATACCCCCCGAAAGAGCACTAATGATAGCCGAGTTTCAATGCCAAGAACGCGAGTCCAGTCCCGAAAAGAATCTCGCCAAAGAGTTTGGTGTGCTTAATTCCTCATCCTCCACATCTACTCCTTCGCGCTGGTTGTGGATGCGCCGAAGGGGATAGATAAAATAATTCCCTCCAGCCAACCCCAGCGCACATTAAACCGCACCAGAACGCATCATCCACGTGTGTGCATGCATATCGTTGTTGTTGGTGTTGTTGTTCGTCGTGGATGTGATGCGATGCGAGATCCAAGAGGATGGACATAAATTTGTAGGTTTATTTTATTGCCTTCAATTTTAATTTCATCTTCTTCCTTTTTCCCAATCTCCCAACGCGACGGCGATCGCATATTCTATTACGTCGAATTCTGGATGCTAGGTATGTATCTAGCGCAGTGCGTTTTTCTTCCTTGTGGATTCGATCCTCCCGCGGTCGTCGTGAAGAGTTAGGAAAAAAAAGGGTGTATGTAGGTGAGATGCGTTTTTGTTGTCTTGTTGATTCACTGCGTCGTTGTTGTTAATTTCTTTTATGGTTTCCTCTTTTTTTTCCTATCACTGTATACAACTTAAGCCTTAAGGTGAGGTCCGAGCAGCAGAGTAGATCCCTGCGGTATGCGTAGGATTCGGGAATCAGAAAAAAAGGAATGATTGAGTAGAAGCTGGATGCAGAAACAGGTTTTTCCGTCTAGGCTCTAATTGGATTTTTCGGTTGCGTTTCACTTTGAACATGCGACGTGTTGTTTTTTTTCTAGATGGAAGGCTTGTTTTTAGCTTTAGATAGGACAAACTATTAAGATTCGGAACTGAATAGGATAATGATAATTTATTGATTTAACGATGCTACGTTTGAGGTAATTTACTCAATCACTGTGTATATGGCTTAAAATTTGATTTTGACTAAGTTTAAAACAATTTGCGTTTAATATTCAAGAGATGCACAATTCACAGAAGTCTTCCCCTCGCAACTATCTATATTTATTCTCAAGTGCCATCTTTTCCATCCGTGATCGTACCAAGTTTGCCCTAATGGCACTTATTATTGCAATGTGTGTGTGTAGGCCCAAAAATGAACGAATTGTCAGAACCTACCAAAGTGCAGTTTACTCAAGCACCAGACCCAAAACTGTCGAAAAATTCCCGCTCCCAACGAGGGTTCTTAAAAATGTATAAAAATATAACAAACCGTTCGCTTGATTGCCATCTCGTTTCGTTCCTAGCAGCGACTTCCGCAAAATATCACCAACTGCGAGCGTTCCCCGCCATAGCTCTTGTAGTCGTCAGTATAGGTGATGCATTAATTTCCCAGCCAACTCACGCAACGCTGCATTTGAAAATTTCCCATTTTTTCGCCTCCGCGATCTTTCCATTTTCGGGTTGTTGAATGTTGCTGTAATGTTCCTTTCCTCCTCCTCCTCACCACGTCCCACCTTTACGATCCATCCCACCACCGCCTCGCCCTTGAAAGGCACCGTCAACAGCGAGCGCAGCAACGCGTTTCGCGATGATCATGCCCGCGACGACCGACGCACTATTTATGCACTTTTTCCGTTCGCTTTAGGTTCGATTTTTTTTCTTCACGTTCTCCGTAGGAGGAACATATAGAGAGATACACACACTCATGGCGGGTTGAAAATCCCACGCATCAACGATCATGCCAGTTTGGCTGAATGAATGTGCTATGCTGCTACTTCTGCACTCCCTACAGATGTAGGAAGCGAGCGCAGAAGAGGTCTTGGGAGTGTGAAAAATATGCAATCATTTAGCGTGCTGCTCCGTTGTTTGGTTGCTGGCTCAAGTCTTCTTTTTTTTTCGCTCCCTACTACACTAAGAAAGATCGCACGAGGGTGCCACTCCCTGCTGCAAAGATTACGGTTAGGTCGTTAGGAAGAGAGAGCGAAAATAGTTTACGGCATTTTGAAAACTGCCGAAATAGATGTTGCTTGAGCTCTAAGTAGTTAACTAAAGGAGTCATAGAATTTTTAATTCGTATAAAACGACAATAAGTTGAACCTGATGATGATTATATTTCAATAAAATACATTTGTAGGAAGAGTTTAGGTGGTTATAAGCTTTTAAGATTACTAGCAATTTTCAATAATTAAGTTAAAAATAAAACATATTGTCGTCTGCCAGTTGACGTCAAATCACGTTCTGGGGGGTTGTAATGACAATTTTTAAGTTAGTCACATGTAGTTTTTGCTCAAATTGTGACCATTTAGGGTATACGTCCCTAACCTCGGTCTAATATGCAGCCATAGATTACGTTTTTAATCATAACTCATCAATTAATTTACCTGCAAACGATATTCTACTGCTAAATGGTATGCTTAGATATGCTTATCATGTCGTTTGCTATCAGGAACCGCAAAAAGTTGAAAAACTTACTTTTTTTTAAGACAAAAACTCACCAGGGAAATGTATGTAATATCGGTCTATTGTCCCCAAATTGGGTCTATTTATGGATGCAACTTCGTCCTATCCTGTTTGATTCTCAAAAAAAACGCTCTTGGTAACGTTTTCTTATGTATTTTTTTTTATCACTATCACTGTTAACTTAATACTCTTCATTCCTCAAAACATTTCTTAGAGAAAATTTTACGAAAACTACATTAAATCACTCAAGTTAAAAATTAAAAATTAAAAATTTCGCTTATCGTCTTTCGACCGCAGAATATCTAAATCAAAACATTGTGATGTTCATTATACAGATTTGGCAGAAAAAATCTCCCTTCCTGTTCGTTCCTTATCATCCAAATGCAAACCACATTGTTGACGTTACTCTTATTGCTATATGCTGTCAAATGAATTTCATGGGCCAAAGTTAGGAACATAGAAAAGAAATGTGTCCCTAAAGTTGGGTCCATGATTTACTTGTGAAAACGTTGTTAAACAATTAAAATAAACATAAAATATTCAAACAGTAACTGTGAGTTTTACGTCTAGTGTGTATTATCAGGTAATTCCATTCAATAAATGCCATAATCAGGCCATTTGATGATCGTCAGTGCAACCTTCCCATCTTAACCTTAGAAGTCATGGCGGCTAAAAACTCCGAACAGAGTGATATTCTCAACCAGTTTTATTACTTACGAGAGCTGAAAATGTATTGAAATGTTGTGATATAAATTGATTTGTGTGTGGTACACATTTATCAATCATCAGTGATCAATATTTTCCTTATTTTTTGTGTAATATTCCTTAATTAATTATTTATTTGCGTGATAGGCCGAATGAAAGGACTAGACCCACATTACATACCGTAACCCTATCACCTTGGAAGTGACCGACAAAATATTTGAACAATATTTAGCTACCGCAGCTCAATAATTGGACAAAGTATGCGGTTGGATTTTCAGTGCATCATGAGAGTGATGTTCCGCTACAATTGATAATTTCATCCAAATCTTGTATACCATATTTTTTTTGCAAATTACTCCAATCTACTTGTAGCTATCAGCTCTTATTAAAATTACAACTGTTATTCTTTGCGAATGGATTTTTGGCGTTTCCATTGAAAGAACTACCATTACATTTGCAGTGATGTACGAGATGTACGAAATGGCACATTTCCTACATTTGATATTCATATATGGTGTGTTCATAAAATTAAACGTCATCTACCCCCTATTCGAAGGGCGATTATATCAACAACCTTTAATTTGCACATTTGCTGGTAAACTGCACCGGGTTTGCAGAACTAACCCAACTAAGCAAGTTTTAAAGTGGGTTTAAAGCATGCTCCAAGTCCAAATCATGGTGTAAAGAACCCTCATAAAACCAAAATTGTTACTTGGAAACCGATGAATATACTACACAACGTTCTTCCTACGATACTTGGTTCACGAGTAATTAATTTTCAAAGTACGGTTCGTTCAGGAAAATCCGAAAACTTCAACTGAAATGTTCCAGAAAACTAGTTCACCATTTTTTTTTATTCATATGATCTCTACATATGTGAAAAAATTCATTAAATTCTGAGACTCTTCGGCTCAAACCTGTCTAGTAATAAAAAGTAATCTTCATTAGTTAAAACACGTTATACCACCAAAGCACATGAAAATGCAAAATCAGGGGATCATAAAAAACTACGTAGACATTTTTTGAGTGGTTTAACCGCAATAGATAAAGAAGTGCAGAAACCGTCTTTTAACCTACCAATTTCACTAAAAACCAAAACCCTCACCAATCGAAATCAAAGATGTTCCTCTTTCATTTGAGAAAAGTTTCAACATGTTCTAGCGGGGGGCTAGAACATGTTGAAACTATGCTCAAATGAAAGAGGAGCATCTATGATTTCGATTGGTGAGGGTTTCGTTTTTTTTTTTTTATTTATATTAAATCAGTGAAATCAATTATCTATTAGGTAAATGAAGTCTTTTCGCGTTGATTTTAGCATGAAGGTGCATCATATTCCAGAACTTCGCTCTGTAAAAAAAAACACTCTAAGACTTCATATACCTCCTGACGATAAAAGATAAATGATGCACTTCCTAGATGCAGTTAATAGTTGAGAGCTCTCTGTGCCTGTACCATTTTTTTGCATTAGTGGGAAGTACAATCATACTCTTGCCCAGGAAACCCGAAAAAATTCCTAAACCAGACCGGGAATCGAACCCAACCACCTCCCGCATGGTGGAGGTCCTAATAGACAAAGCACCCATCAGTAATATAACAACATATCTGAGACGAATTTGTTTTTCATTGATAAGACAGTATTGTCAGTTATTTTGAAAATTTATGACATTAAGGTGATTCCCTGTAGTGTCCTTTTCCGTGTTACGCTTCGCAATATCGCATGTAAAAATAATAAGGTTTCTGTGAATGCACGTAGCTTAAACTACTACTTGTTGTTTGCTGCGGAAAAGCAAGCAATGTCTGAAATTTGTAGATGAAGCAAGCAATGTCTGAAATTTGTAGATGTATAAACCTCGTAAATCTTGAGTTGTGTGCTTTTGAAATTGCGAGGTGTGATGGAAAAATGGTCTCTACAAGAAAACACCTTAAAGGAAGATTTCTTCACCATGGGTACACGACGTTAGGCATACGGTCGTTAGGCATACGGACGTTAGACATAATGTACGATAGGCATAATGGACGTTAGGCATAATCTACCCGATGAATTCCAGAAGGATGATAATGGGGACCGTCTATTGATTGCTGACATCGGTGACATAATGAAAGAGCCTTAATTTTTGGCTCATGAAAACTTGCGATGTCTTGGACAGGCAAAGTATTGGGTTGCAGATGGTACGTTTGCCATAGTTCCTTGTTTGTTTCGGCAATTCGTCACTGTTCATGGAAGTATGGCTCCTTCACATCAGTAGATGGTTCCGCTAGTTTATATTCTGCTGACAGCAAAAACAGAATCGTTGTATCGAAAAGTATGGCAGGAAATCCTGGAAGCAGCAGGTACGTTTTTTTCATTTTTTTTTTTAAATTTCTAGATGAGATTGATTTTAAGATATAGTTCAAAATTATGCTGAGTTTTCATTGCCAGATTACTTAACCACTATCGCTACTAATCTTGGATCTAAGTAAATATGTAGTCACTTATGATATGATAAATTATGGATTTCAAACTGTGCTTATTAAAAAAAAACTATGTTTGTATAACTTGTATCATCTTTTATTCCACGCTTAGCCTAATTTAAGCATTGTTTACCATGCTCGGAACAGGTTTCTAGAGTTGCACAGTAGCAAGGTATTTTATGCCTAGTGTTCATTATGCCTAATGACTTTATGTCTAACGTCCATTATGCCTAACGTCAGTATGCCTAACGTCCGTATGCCTACTCCTTCACCATCGCTTAAGCCTTAAGCCAGGTTTAACTGTATGGGTAAACCTAGTTTAAAATTTAAGTGGAGGTGAAGAAATTGGCCCTAGAGTTTACAATTTTTTTGTAAATAAACGATATTCCGCGGCATTCTGTTACTTTTCGAAAATATGTAAATAATTCAATGCGAAATTTTCTGCTCTAAGCAAAACGAAATTGACGGTTCTAATTTGCACTCTGAGGTAAACTACTACTTTTTCTCTACTTGTATTTGATTAAGTACACAGATTTTTAATATATTAGTATACCTAATGGCACACCACTGCCTTGATTAGATGCAAAATGTATCTAGGTGTCCGGTTTAATCATACAAAAAGCTTCATTTGATCATTCAGACCATCATTCTACACTAATTTTGTTCCTCATAGATGTGTCTTATATTTTCTCAGTCTCCCTCATAAATATTTCGTAATATATGTTATACATTTTAGTAACTTCTATTCTATTAAATTTTGCGTTTTAAATTAAGAAAAAAATTTATGTTTGATACGTCTATAAGCAATGATTGCAACGTTCAGTGTGTCCGATTAATTCATGGTACGTTTGTTTGGTTTTGTAACCTTCTATTTCTTTATATCAATTCTGTATGCAATATGAAAAATGGATTAAAAAATCGTATCCAAGTATATGATGTAAGACATGGCCTCTTCGTTTAATATAAATCCTTCCTCAAATTTCACTGAAATCATTCATTATATTTGGAGTTGCTCCACATATTGGACAATCCTGCATCGAAAAATTTCCAGTAGTATAACTTAGGACTTTTGCATCTACAAAATTGAAATCGACAAGCATAAACTTGTCATTTGAGAGTTCAACTTTCGCTGGCGTTAATTGACTCATTTCATTTCTACACCATGTTTTGTAGCAAAAACTACTTCTTTACTCTCTTCGATAAATTCACGTATGAATGGCCTACAAAAATGAATACTTTGAGTTAAAATTGACGAAAATATGTCTGAATCATCCTGACATTCTTCTCGTAGTTTTTGATGTAATTGCAGTTGATCTGTCCTAGGTACGTAGTTCTGTAGAATCTAGATCGCTGCAATCCATATTATATTCTGCTTCAATTATTTTAACGATTCGTTCCACTGTATTTTCTATCAGCGCCTGAAGCTTCACTCTTATTTTCGATGCACTTTCTTCGATGAATTCGCTACAAGGGGCACACTTTTTTTTTTCAAAGCTCCGATCACATGGTAAGGTGGAAATCTTGAAGGTGAATTCTACTTAATCCAGCATCGATAAGTACACTAAAAGCTGCTTTTGCTGACATCATTCCCCGTTGATAAGTTAATTGAGCCAGCACTATTTTAGGGCCAGTTTGATTTTTTTTTTTAAATAATTGCCCAATAACTTGGACTAAATTCAGATCCTATCGATTATAAGCGGTCCGTCTTGCTAATAATAAAGCTTTTTCGATATTGTCAACTTTGGAATCAAACTGATTCATTATCTATGATTCAACGTTTTCCTTTTTCGCTCAAGTCCGAGAAAGATCGTCCTGGTTTTGTTCCGTCGGCAGAGGTTGAGGCAACACATTACTCCTGTTGTTCGATGCCAAATTCTCAATTGAAGCCATTTCTGAAAATACGACTCAAATCGCTCTTTCGTGCGATTAGCTTCATGCCACTTGTTATTGTATTTAGTGACGATTTTATGGATCTTGTCATCGAGTCGTTTTCGTTTTTCCGTCGAGTTGTTCTAATTTTCAGAAATCAATTCAATGGCTCTTTTAACTTGTTCACTTTGTGTTATTTTCACGTCAAACATATTAATAATGGTTCTGTTATTCGTGGTTACACTTGGTCTTAACCGTTTAATAATGGCAATTCAATTACACTGTAGTAGTCATAGGATTCACTATGACTTTCAATTGACACTACAGTAATTTAAATACAAGCTTATGTATGAATTAAGCCCATGCGTAGGTATGTACCACAATCGTCATAGCGCAAGATTACTTAAAATTGTGAAATGGACAACTTTACCCATGAAACCCTCTTCCTAGGACGCACTAATGTTCTTCTGTAATCTGACAGTATAGGGGAAATGGCTCTAATGTTGGCCTATGGATCTAAGATTGGGCCCATCGCTAAAATTCTGCTATTTATCAATTTTAGGAGAAATTAGGCTGACTTTACATCCATTTCCCCTATGTGAGAGTATTTATTTTTCTTTTCATGTTATCAACTTGTGTTCATGTTTTCAAAGCTTTAGTGTTCGATACAAATACAAAACTAATCAACGATTAATTTCTTGAAACATATTATTGAGAACAATATGATTGATGCCCTGGCTTTAGTCAACCATCGCCCTACCGTTAATACGGCACTGCCCTCGGGAAAGTGACTGCAATCTGACATGATCCAAAAGTCAGTGCCAACAATTCAAAGGGGCATAATTGCTTTAGTAAACAATGGCTTTAGCTGTCAATTTATCGCAAATAAAAGCTCACCCCTCCAAATCAGCAATGCTAGCTGGTAGAGGAAACATTCCTCTACCTGATAGTGTTATTAATTTCAATGAGTGAGCTTTTATTCGCGGGGAAACTATCGCTGAAGCCATTGTTTATAAATGAACTTACACCCCTTTGAAATGTTGGCACTGAAGTGACACATCATGTCATATGAAAATGCTAAAAGAAGATCATCTGCGATCACATTGAGTCCCAAGACAACATTGGCAACACTCGAACAATGTGACATCTAACATGAGTTAAACCCGTCATGTGACATATCAAATCACCCGAGAATTCATAAAAAGATCAGTGGCGACCAAAGAGACTACTCAGAACCACATTTGCTACAGCCAGACATGCTCTGCGTACCTTCAAGGGTGTGATCAGAATCTAAAATGAGCCAAAAACCAACAAGTGACACATCCAAACATTCGAGCATTCAAGAACAAAATCATAGACGATCAGATTATGTTCCCTGGACCACTTTAGCCACAGTTTTATCCAGCTTACGAATTCCGATTGATTGATGTTTTTGCTTCAGACAAGGCCAGAATTTGTCCAAATAAGGTTTCGATACTCTTTAGTGATGTTAGGATTTCCAAAAAATCTAATTTAGTTCTTCATCTTCTTCTTCATTCCTTTATTTAACGTCGGTCTCTGTTCCGCAATCTAGTGCCAATCACCGACGGACATCGATTGCCATCCATTGACGGCAATCGAATGTGCAGGAAGGCAGCTTCCACACCTGCGTAGGATATCGCACCCATTTAACACATATGGGCCGGGACCAACGGCTTTACTTCCCTTCCGAATGAAGACGTGACCAAAGATTTTTATGCCTCAGAAAAATCCCACCGACCTCGGCTGGGATTGAACCCAGACCCATTGGGGTGTTAAAAAGCAGTCACGCTTATCACTACACCACCGGCACCGGTCTAATTTAGTTCTGAAGGAATTAATTTTAATTTTGATGATGACTAAATAGTTGAAGATACTAATTTCAAATAACAGACTAAAGTGGTAATTTTTTCCCTCTCCCCATCCATAAAACTGTATATCTCTACTAACCTCGAGACGACCGCGAGTAATTGGTTCAATTCCTTTAACTCTAGCTTTAAGACATCTATTATGTATAACGCAAATGATAACTTGGCTCTGTAAAGTTTATTCGATTGAGCCTGTACAAATAAATTAATACAAAAAAAAAGTGGTAGGGGAAAAGTTGGCTTCGACAATACCTTAACCTTTTATCGTCAGGAGGTAAACAACGTCCTTGAGAGCTCAATTTTGGCATGTGGATACATTGTGTTTCAGGGCAACTTTTGGCCAAATTTGAGTGCTCTAGGACTTTGTTTACCCCCCTGACGATAAAAGGTTAAGGTATTGCCGAAGCCAACTTTTCCCCTAATTTTTATACGATAGATGAGGAGGAGATGAATGTATAGAATTGATAGTTCAATTTAGAGTACGGCAGTGTACAATTGCATATAGAGAGTAGACAGCGAGCTAGGACAACTTTTAAGGAAGGTACAAATCGGTTTTATCATCTCTCTTTAAAAACTCCCCCTTTGAAGAGGGATGGTGAGGGGTGTCTTGCTTTGTAGCTGCGCCTTTACCGACTGAGCTAAGGGAGGCCCCTCATACATACGAAAGCATCGATCCTAAATACAATTATGAGCGGTCATAGAGTTCTCTGCATCTTTCTGAAGTAAGTGATCAACTATCAATTATTTTACAACCCCAGCAGTTTAAAATACGAGACGAGGACAGTTCTCGATTGTTGGAGAGGGTAACACCTCCGTTTAAGAGGCTGAGATTGACTCCCAATTTCGGTCTATATGATAACGAACTAAGATTATCTTACAATGGTTTTGGACTTGTACTACCTACAAATTAGTGCAACTAGCTTAATGCGAATGCGATACTAAATCAACGATCGTAGTTGGGTGTGCCTATCTTGTAGAGACCAATGATTTAAATACGAATCTACAAGACAAGGTTTTGCTTATCAGTTAACTATTGTCTCTCATTATAGTTTTCAGGAAAAACTGTTACTTTGGAACACCCAAATAGCTACTGGTAACTGAATATTCAGGAAAAATAAGCTTTGCTGATAGAAAAATAAGCTTTGCTGATTTTGAACAATAAAGGTTGAACACGAAAATCTTGTTGGGGCTTTAAATGTATTTAATTTTTCATAGTTCAGTGTAAAAGCTATCCATTAGTAGATATTATGCTTATTGTAAGACCATTATTTCGGTCTTCCTTCTTACCATCGACCATTGCTCGAACTTTTCTTCGTACACGGTCCATCATATTTTGCACGAGCCCTGTTCCCAAATTCTTCAGGTCAATTGCAGTTCCACCCTTTTTCTTCAGTATGTTTTTCACAATTGACCAGTATTTCTCAATTGGCCTAAGTTCCGGAATTCCTTGGGAATCACTGTGACCCCATTTTCGCTGTACCACTGTTTGGTGGAATATGAGTACTGGCAGCTTTTCAAGTAAGGCTAGAATAGGCAATCATTTTGATTTTACATTCTTCCGGGACACTCTTCCGATCAACCGGGGTATGAAATTCCTGCCCAGTTTTGTTAACTCTCGAGCGGATAGACTGGGATTTTCGTTTCGAGCGTGCAGGATCGAATCGCGACGTGCTTGCTCCGATGTAGCCATGAACTTATCCTGACAACAAATGCCAACTGTGATTCTATACACGCTTAGCTTGATTCAGTGAAATTTTGAAAAAAAAAATCAACAAATGCCTTAATGACAGCGTTTTTGAATTTTTGCAATGCCATCCTTTGTTGAAGGGATGAGCTCAAGCCGAAGCCGGTCGTAGCCCCTTTTTTTTGACGTAGGACTACGTCTTTGATTTCAATATGGGGGTACACTTTGTGAAAACCGAAAATAGAACATGTAACAAATTAAGAAAGATTTTGAACGTTAATAACTCAACTGCCCCTGGTCCAATTTCAATAATTTTATCACCAATCGATCGGAAATATGGCTACGCATCGATAACAATTCCGAATGTTGATTTTCAAAAAGAAACTATTGAAAAACTGGTAAATGTCCAGCATTGTCCAAAAGCGTCGAATTAACTAACAAATCCACCAATTACCTACATGCATATGCTGCTTCCCCAGCACAGTCGTCAGAGAGTAGTAAGTAGACGAAACAAGTCGAAGTGGCATTCGCCTCCGATCCTCGGGCGCGTGCGAATAGGGAGGATGGAATTGCGTAATATTTTGCACACTCATCGCCATACTCAGAACCACACGCTTCCAACGACCACACCACTGTGTGGTGGTGTTCGGTCGTCGAAATTAGTAGCAGCAGTAGCAGTGCTTTCGGTGTGTGGCGTTGAAAATTGTTCTCCATTAACAACGAAAGGCTGCCTGCAAGCAGCGAGCTGCAGAGCCCACATAAGCAACCATCAAAGGAGGAAGAAGCTGCACCGCTATGCTATGGATCGGAATCAGTAGCTCTTCGTGAGTCGCTGCGGGTCGGTCATCTATGCCATGCGAGTCACCCTCGCTCCAAACGACATACAGGTTGACAGCCTCATCCGTGTTGAACACCCAGCTCAAAATTACTCAACCATCACTACAAAACGGTCCTTTTCAGGGCCACCAAAAATTTGTTAAAGTGTATTATTTGGACATTGGTCAAGGTAATCAGCTCCCACAAGCAGCTAGCTATCAAGGCTCAACCTGGTCTCTATAGAAGGTGTGGAATTGTAGGCCCGAATGTATTGGTGAGATTAATCATCGTCCGCCATTTTCCAGAACACGCTGGTAGGAAGTGTTAAAAATCCATATAGAATTTGAGAGAAGTGGGAATAGTTCGCTTTGGGTGTATATTCAATCCCCAGAAAGCCAATAAAATCAAATTTGTTGGAAAATTAGCTCTCACTAGTTCAAGCTCTCGAAGTCCCTCCTTTTTGACATATTCTGCACAAACGATACTTTCCGCCCGCCCCATTCATATAATTCGGAAGGAAATCCTGTGAGGGGTTAATTGAATACTCTTTAATACCAAAATGCACAAAAAATTCAAAATACACCTTTTAAAGTCGGGTAGATGAATCAAAAATTCTCAAGTTGACAGTCCCTTGGATTCTCTTCATCAACTTTCTCTTTGAAATAAATACTACAAATTTGATACGCTTGCAAATAAAAAACGGAAAGAGTTAAGATAATTGATGATTGATCAATTAAAAGAACTAAATGTTCACATTTGTTCCGTCCACTAGCGGTCCTACGTCAAGCTTCCGTTCGTACCCCTAGGCACAGACCCTTCTACTTTTTTATTTATTTTTTAAATAAAAGTTTGGCAGAATTTAGTATTTTCCGATATCATCTCCACCTGTTGCACGTACCCTATAAAATTTTACCCACCCGAACATATTTGGGTGACACTGCCAACCCTGACTGAATATGTCTAGGCTTATCTTTGCTTTGATGCAGTCCCTCTCTGTGGCCGGAATAAATTAGTACGAAGGAGAGAAATTAATTAGCATACAAATCGGAGAAAACGTATTCGTTTGCGATGGTTGAATCACGACTCGAGGATGGAAAACAGGTTTTGCGATACACTTGTGATCAAGGGAAAGAATAGTTCTACTCTTCAAAGTGGATGTCGATTTTGCTTTCCCTATCGAAATTCAACTCTACATTCCTTCTCAAGACATTCGCATCGGCTGAAAATCCAATCGAAAAGAAACGTCCGAAAGTTGCGCAACCGGCTCTCCAGAAAAGAGCAAAGAAGACACGTTAAATCAACAAAAACCAAACTAGAAAATATTAAAAAATGGAAAAGCTACAACAGCAAAAAATCAACCCACGTTCCGCCAGGATGTGTACAAAAGTAGTTGAGAAGTGATGACTTTGGAGAATGAAAGGTAAATCGAAACTGTCGAAAGGAAACATTGTAATACTGTTGCTGCTGCACCTGACCTATAAGAAATTCCCAAAATGTGCAGCCTAGGTTGAAGCTGAAAAGCAAAAAAAAAGAAGAATCAACTTTTTTTTCCTTCAGCTTGCTGCCAGATCCATGTGAAAATTTTCAGGACCTTTATACGATTTTCTCTTCTTTGCTTATTTTTCGAGTTCCTTTTCGCACATGGTCTGCGTTAGCTTATCAATTTACCTAAAATGCATTATAGAGGGTATGGAACGGAACGGATCCCTTCAGTTTTTTTATTCCACAAGGAAGTCCTGGCGAATGGAATTGTGCAATCGTAAATAAGATTATCTGGCAATTTTCAAGTCATTGGCGGCGACTGCTGCTGTACTGTCTCGAGTAGGTTTTGGGGAATGGGAATTCACCTGCGCGATGGAATATGGTGTGCACTGCTGCGCATGTGTTTAAGACAACAGAGCGTCAAGCAAGGCGACAGGTATGTGCATGGGAAGTTTACACAGCAGTGCTCTGTAGTGGATTGCGTTTTATGTTTTGTGCGTGCCGCATTTGAATCTAGGATGAAGCCAGAAAAATGATGAGAAAAAGAACTGGAACTGGGTTTAACGATCAGAGCACGAACTGCATTTTATTACGAACCTGTTTGGTTGATGATGATGCACTTGATAGAATTTCAATTAATCTAAGCAGGGGCTCAGTACGTCGGGACTTTGTAGAATTGATTGTATCGAAGGAAATACCGAACGTGGTATGACATCCAAGCAAAAATGCTAGATCTCAGGGTACGTTTTTTCAGATAAAATTGACGGTATTTTATTGATTTTTCTTTATTGTAGAAGCTTTCACTGGATCGCCTTAATAAGAATATAAGTACATAAGTAATAAGTATAAATGCGTGACACAGGAGGGAAAGGGGGTGAAAATTAAAACATAAACTCACAGAATTCGACACTTCAAAAAATGGATGAAATGCTCATATCGGTTAAGATGCGTTGAATGGCTATCAAATTGACCCATACATGTTAAAATCCTATTTTAGAATATATAAGTTTGTCTAATTTAAACAGTGTCAAGTATTGGAATGAGATGGATTGAATATTATCTTGTTAAACTAATCGATCTTACGTTCTTATTTTCCGCAAAAATTAAACGAACAAGCAAATTAACAATCTGTCTCTTTTTAGAGAAAAACATCATGCTTCCTTTTTGTTACGTTGAGAGGCGTAACAAAAAGGAAGTATGATGTTTTTCTGATGAGGCCCACATGATTAGGATTTTGTTTACCGAAAAATATCAAAAGCTCTTTGTAACAGTTGGCGTACCTGTGTACGTTATTTTGTAAATAAATTAATGGTACTAGAATCTTAAATAGCCGGCGCCGATGATGAAGTGGTAAGCGTGACTGCTTTCTCACCCCAATGGGTCTGGGTTCAATCTCAGCCGAGGTCGGTGGGATTTTTCTGAGGCATAAACATCTCTGGTCACGTCTTCCTTCGGAAGGGAAGTAAAACCGGTGGTCCCGGTCCATGTGTGTTGAATGGGTGCGATATCCTACGCAGGTGTAGAAGGCAGCTTTCCTGCACAAGCCGTCAATGAATGGCAATCGATGTCCGTCGGTGATTCGCACTAGATTGCGAAACAGAGACCGACGTTAAATAATGGAATGAAGAATGAAGAATCTTAAATTAATCAAATTTATTATAATATTTTGTAAACATATTAAAATTGAATTCAAACTATAATACTTAAAAAGAATAAAAATGCTCTCAGTTTTTCATTACCTAATCCACCCGTGTTTAAAATTGCATGCATATCGATGTAGGGGAAATGGTTCTAATGTTGGCCTATGGATCTAAGATTGGGCCCATCGCTAAAAATCTGCTTTTTAAGAATTTTATCTAGATGAACGCGTCATTGGAACGGTACTAATGGATATTTTTGGTCGCTATTGAAAATTTAGTCGATTGCTGAATTTATGTATGGGCCCAAATTAGAAACATTTAGGCTGACATTACGTCCATTTCCCCTACTTTTAATTGTTATAAATATCGAAATATCTAATTAGTCGCCGCAAATTTTCAAATTTCAAAATAAAAACTGCGAAGAAGATTTTCTCGAAAGTCGAGGCCAAAGAGGATTCGTTTAAGAGAGACAGGACAGAGATCTATTGGCTAGGGTAGCCCTACTTTTGCTCAATAAAACAAATGAAATTTTATCCTTAATAAGTAAATAAAATCTCCTTAAAATAGATCGGGTTGCTCCTTAAATGATTGATCAAAATACGTTAAAAATCTTAAAATGCTCAGTAAATATTTAAAGTACGCTCCCTAAAATAGAGAAAACTGTACATTAAGCATCTGAAAATGCTCCTTAGTATGCACCGCTTTGCACCAATTTTGAAGTGTAATTGTACCATATATCATCGGAAAAGCTGCTGTAGAAAGGTTAATAAGTACCATGAAATCAGCTGAAATGTTCAGTAAATCATTGTGTGCATTTGTGCATTTTTACTGAACATTTCAGCTGATTTCATGGTACTTATTAACCTTTCTACAGCAGCTTTTCCGATGATATATGGTACAATCACACTTCAAAATGGTGCAAAGCGGTGCATACTAAGGAGCATTTTCAAATGCTTAATGTACAGTTTTCTCTATTTTAGGGAGCGTACTTTAAATATTTACTGAGCATTTTAAGATTTTTAACGTATTTTGATCAATCATTTAAGGAGCAACCCGATCTATTTTAAGGAGATTTTTTGTTTACTTATTAAGGAACATCGTCATTGTTTAATGATTCATTTACCTTTTTACCACTGACTAGAACAACCAACCAGCTTTAATTGCTAGACTACCGAATATAGCCGAGGGTGATGCGAAAATTCGACCGGGATAACATTCCTTAAGCAGGTTTTAGACTAGGCAAGTCAAATGATAAACTCAGTTGAATTCAATTGGCTTGAAAAGTTGAGCCTGGTTCAACTTTTTTTCAATTCAAGTGAGTTGATCAAGTCAGTTGAATGGCATGGTTTACACGTTCAATTCGCGTTCAAGTCAGTTGAATTCAACTGACTTGATCAATTGACTTGCATTGTCTAAACCCAGCTTTAGTCTGAGGGTTCCAATGCTTGCTCATTTCGTCTTAAACGAGACTAACAAGTGGAAGTGCACGAATTTAAGCAAGGTCGTGAAGTATTTTTTAAAGTAAGCTAGAAAAAGCAACGTGGTTTCATTTCTTTTAATTAATTATTTCTATAGTCTTACAATAGTGATTCAAAATGTGTGCGTAGGCTTTTGCGATATCAGAAATCAGATAGAGGGTAATTGTGTTCAATCTTGTGCAATCCGTGCATGTGCTAACGATCGCCGCAATAGCCGTTGGCGACAATATCACGCTCCCGATTCCAGGAGTACAGCCGAACGAAGGAGAGAAACCTTTCGTGCTCGATCGATCGATCGACTTCCTCTACCCGCCTTTGCCTTAGGACGAAATTTGCGTGACTGACCCCACTGCCGCCAGAAGGGAGTTGATTTGTCACCACGTCACTCCATCGGATGGACAGGGGTCCTTTGGTGGTTTCCGAGGAATCGCGTGATCGACCGATTCCGTCCAACGGTCGTTCTAAGCCAAGCCATCAAACACCACCAACATTCATCAGTGCGATCGATCCACCAGACCATAGATCGTCGCCCGCCGACGCTTGGGTCGGCGACTAAACAGCGGCAAAGCTCATAAGCATCTATTGGTGAGCCGTTCATTTTTCATTGGAGTGTGGCGTCCGGAGAGGACGCCACGGAGAATTTTCTTTGCCGGTCTAAGACCGATGATACCCGGACTGCTGAGTCTGAAGGCGTCCATGAAATTTGAGGTTACGTCCTAAATGTTCATCATTACCCCGTTTATGGACACCGCACTGTCGCCAGTGAAATAGTTAGGCTAGCTAGTAAGAAATCGCATACAAAACAGGAGTAGATAGACAAGAGAAGTTAAACAATATAAACGACACACAATGAATACAGCTTGTTATTATTAGAAACAGGAGCAACTGTCGTTCTAAGAATTTAATTTGAAGCAGTGTGATCACGTTGTTTCGGTTGTAGGTTAGATTTCGTTCCCATCTCCCGCGTGGCGGGATTTGAATGAGGGAATCATCCCATCCGCTGGTTGCGCCGCTCGGTGGCGAAATTTCTAAGTATGGGCTACTCTCTTACCGCTCGTGCTCAGTTATGTTTCGTGATATCTAGGAGTTATGTTTGTTAGGAATAGGGTGGTTCCGCTGCGTTTAGTTAATTGAGATCAATCTGGCAGGATCGGTCCTAATTTCTTATCAAGTAATCTTCTTGGAATCGCCCTTTGTGAGAGTCTCGTCCTGGCGAACAGAACGCGACGTGCAGCCTCCGTGAAGAGTATCGTGATATCGTTGAGGCCGCTGTGTTTCCCAATATAATGGTTAATAAAATCGTTTTTACGATAGCAGAAAGAAAGACCTAAAACTTGCTTTAAGTGGAAAACATTGGATGTTGGGGCAGTTTTCTTCATGCTACATCTGTGATCCGACCCATCAAAGTCTGGAAGAGTGGGACGAACATTACGGCATCGTTGTGAGAAATGCGCAGCACTGACGAGGAGGACGTCTTTTTCAAAAGTATCACTACGCTGAGCCATGTGATTCCGGTGGTTTATTTTCAGTGTAAGAGTTCACTTACATTTTTCCACATTACATGAGGGTTGGACTGGACTGATTCTCTACAAAAGATGTTTAGAGGGCATAGACTGTTGATCAACTGATCCATATTGCACGATTGTGCAACTGCCTCTGTATTCTTGGGATCAAATTTGTAATCCGGTACCACAAGATCTGCAAGATCGTACAAGAAAAGTGCTTCGGTTCGAGACGAGGCTAAAAAAGCGGGATCCTCGAATAGTAACGTCCAACGGGCCATGGCAAGAATGGGTCTAAAGACGTACAAGAAGCAGAAGATCCCAAAAGAAGCAATCAATGGCGGCAGACCAGCGTAACATGGTGAGACCGAGCCTATTATTATTATTTATAAATTATACATCAAAATTAAACTAAATACGCGCTAGGTTTGAAAAGAATATTTTCCAACCTGGAAGTGTGTATGTAATACTAATATCCAATTGATAGAGGTAATACATACATGCGGGGCTTATTGTAAGTGAAAGTAACCTCGAAATGGGCGTGACTCTCCAGACATTCTGAAATGGGTTGCTGGATCTGCAATCACCTTCTAACTCCCGGACTAAAGATGTCTACAATGACCATAAATGCGGCTTTGTAGAGAGAGTTCTTCCACAGACAAACAGACGTAACACTTCATTGTGTATCTTCGTTCATGCATTTAACGGTTGATTTGACGTTTGACGTTTCTATACATTCCATAGAACTTTTATGCAATATTGTTTGCGAGCTAGCGAGCAAGCTTGTTTTCCGCGGGAAGCCCGATAGATGTCGTTACTGAGGTCATATGTTTTGAGATACTATGTTTTCAAGAAAAACTTTTTCAAAGAGTTACGTCTGTTTGTCTGTGGTTCTTCCATAATAAAAATGCCGGCCAGTGGGGGTTGGAAGGAATACACACACACACAAAGACGTACAAGAAGCAGAAGAAGTCAAATTTTTATTGCAAAACTCTTCCGGGTGATCATTCTAGGTCCCTATTATTTGCCGCTGAGAAGCTGTTCCGAAGCCAAGTAGAACCTCCACGAGGCGTCCCATCATTCGTTGAGTCACAGCGTTGAACCTGACTATTGGCCACGAAAAGGCTTGCCAATGCACATCAAAAATCGACTACATACATCCGAACATTTGTTTATCTCAAATCGACGATGTCTTCGCGCAGCTACCATAAACCGGACTAGTTCATGTTGAACTTTGCCAAGCTTCGTCTACAATTTGGACTTCTACATCAACACATGTCAAGCAGCCTTCAGGTTCAATTGGCTAAACTTGGTGAGTTCGTTCCATTTTGTAAATATTTATCTTTTCAAACCAGTAGGGGAGATCACCTTTTTGTGGTGCGTTACTGGTATAAGATCTACCACCGAACCCTTGTCGTGACAACTTCAATCTAGGGAATCAGGATTTTCCAGTTATCAAAGGATCACATTTTGTCCTTGTTACTTTTTATGACTTGATAATAGTGACAAGACTCGGGTAGTGACCACCACCGTTATGCATTTCTCTATTGTATATTTCAAATCAAAAATATTGTTTATGTTCATAGATTTCATATAATCCTTTTCCCTTTGTCCTTCTCCTTTTCCATTCCCTTTTCTCTTTTCAGAAAGCGAGTAATGGCGATATAGCCATAAGTCATAAAAGTCTAGGACAAGAGTTAGTGCTCATGCCCCAACCATCAGAAGAAAATGGTCCGATGTTTTCTGAATCATCTTGCCCCTTAAATGCTGCACAGTAGGCCTGGCCGTTTTAGCCAAAGTTATTCCAATTCACAAACCTGGCAAAGACCCTACCAGTGCCAAAAGCTATCGCCCCATCAGCCTCTTGTCCTCCATCTCGAAGCTATTCGAAAAATTGATATTCAGCCGTCTGCTGGTGTTTTCAAATGATAATAACATCTTTCTCAAAGAGCAATTCGGGTTTAGGAAAGGCCACTCTACCATCCACCAACTCGCACGGGTTACTAACATCATCAAGCGGAACAAGTCCGTTTCCAATACATCTGCCATGGCATTGTTGGACGTCGAGAAGGCGTTCGACAATGTCTGGCATGATGGTCTAGTGTACAAGCTGCATCGATACAACTTTCCGAACTACCTCGTGAAGATCATCAAAAACTACTTGTCGGGCAGATCATTCCAGGTCTACTTGAACAATGTCTCCTCTGATACGTTCAACGTTGATGCAGGGGTCCCTCAAGGTAGCCTGCTTGGGCCTATCCTATTCAACATTTTCACGTCAGACGTTCCTCCCCTGCCGGGTGGTGGTATCCTGTCAATGTTTGCAGATGACACCTCCATCATCTATAAGGGTCGAGTGATCCGTGCTCTGGCGAGTAAACTACAATCAGGCCTGGATGTTTTGTCCGACTATTGTAAGAGCTGGAAGATTTGTATCAATGCAGCTAAAACACAAACCATTCTGTTCCCACACTCGAATTCACCTCGGCTTGTTCCACCTGCTAACAACAAGGTCCATCTTGATAGCACTCCCATTGAATGGTCGAGTGAAGTAGTCTACCTTGGTCTCACCCTCGATAGCAAATTGCTATTCCGATCCCATGTGGACAAGACATCCACCAAGTGTAACATCTTGATCAGGTCGCTCTACCCTCTGATAAACAGGAAGTCCACCCTGTCCCTCAAAAACAAGCTTGCTGTCCACAAGCAAATCATTCTGCCGGCTATTGAGTATGGTATGCCAATCTGGGAGAGTTGTGCTAAGTGCCACCACTTAAAGCTTCAGAGGATCCAAAACAAGATCCTCAGAATGATCCTTAACAGTCCACCGCGAACTCCTAATTCTGAGATTCACCACCTGGCCGGTCTTCAAACACTCGAGGAGCGAAAGACTTCCACGCTGGAAAGGTTCAGAGTCGCCTGTCTGCGATCAAACCACCAGATCATTCGTGATTTGGCAACCTAGTATAAGTAGTTAGGTGCTCAAGTAGGTAGGTTATCAAATTTTTAAATTCAAACCAAAACAATCCCACAAAGGGTATCCTGTAAATTAGCGCTAAACGCAATCATCACATTAGAATAACCAATTAACTAGAACAAAGATGAAGAGCCAAAGGCTAACCAATTGAAATGTTAAATCAAATGTTGAAACATAAAACCCAGAACATAAACGTAAATTTTACTACTACTACTACTGCCTGGCTTTTTTGATATGTGGGACGCTTCTTCTATGTGAAACATATAGAAAATAGATAATAAAAATGATGTAGGTATATATATCATTTTCCAGGATGCTTTCAAGAACTGGGTGTGTTGGTGTTAGATTTGATTAGATTAGATTAGACAAGTCAGATGAAAGTTCGCAAAATAAATTGAAGAAATCTGAAGCTATTTGAATAGAAAATGCATTTCAGCGCATTGGCACAAGAAGATCCTCCAACCAACCTATGGACTACTACACTACTAATTTAATGAGGACATCCGTCTCCACAATTATTTCCAGTATAAGGAGACACGGTACCGTGGTATGAAGCCAACAAGGTCCAATTCGTACCAAAGGAGATGAATCCGCCAAATTGTCCCCAGGCCAGGCCAATCGAAACTTTCTGGTCCCAGACCAAAGCATAATTGCGGAAACATGTAAAGGCAGCGGATTCCGTTACAACATTTGGAAAAGACTGGGAAAAAGAATCCAACATAGTTGGAAAGTCATCTGTGCTGAGGATCAAAGATCAAAAATCCGCTCCTTGGCTTACGGCTAATCGGATTTCGGATTGTCTACGTTGAACTGTAAGAAAATACTTTAGGGAAAATTAATATGAAATAAAAATCGACTTTGCTTTAAACAGAGTTATATTATCATTTTTTTTTTAATTGAGCTTATACATTCTGGGACTGGGATTTTTTTTTAAATTATATACTTTCGAGATTTTAACGTCAAATGATGCGTATTTTCAAGATTTAAATTTAACCAAAAACATAATGTCTCTTGATTGACTAGAGAATGCCAAATGAGTTTATTTGCAAACACATCATATAAAGCACACATGAGTCCCCTCCTATAAAATAATTTAGAAAATTCAAACATTGATCATTTCTCAAAAACCGTGCGCAGAAATTCAAGATTGTGGAATTTAAAAAAAAAGTTAAACTTCTGAGACAATTATTCAAAGTTTTCAAGATTTCATCCTTACAATAAATTATCTAGGAATATATTTTAAGAGCCGAATTCTATTATAATGTTGATTGGTGAACCCACCTTAGATTTTTTAATAATAAATAAATCAAAGTCCAATGAAAATTAAGATGCTTAGTGCAACATACTGAAAGGTAAGCTAAACAGAGTAAAATCGTACATTTGGTTAACACATTAACAGAGCTCGATCAAAATATTTACCAACATATTCTCTGAAAATTTAAACCGACCGTTTGCGGGCTGAGCTTCTGTGCCTTCAGGTAAAATATGCATGGATTTTATTTTATTGTTTTTATAATTTATGCTTGGCCCCACCCAAGTTACATTGTAAGTTTTACTAGGGAAATCTTTGATTACCGGTCATCTTCAAACATGGTAAAAAAGACATTGGTTAAACAATTAAACCAAAGCTTTCAACTAACTGAAAATCGCTCAAAATCAATGCAGTTCACTCCCGCATAAACATAAATGTGTACATAATTTTAATTCAAGAGACGCTGGTAATAATCAAATGTAAAACAGGAAAGGATTAACAATCACGCAGCTCAATCGAGCCAAAAACCCCGCTTGAAAGGACCGGCGGAAGCTATTCATCATTAGTAGCATTGCGATACCGTCTCTCCAAACCCACCCGAACTCAAGCCCTAACACCAGTTCTACAGTATGCGTTCAAACTTGCACGTTCTTTCGATTGAAATCAGAAAGCGCACCACCTTTAACCCGATCGTTCTCTGAATCCCTAATGATGGCCATAATCATCCTCTCGCACCGAAACCCAAAAAAAAAACCGACCCGACATGCAAACAAAATCTTACCAAATGTTGTCCCATGGTCCTCCCAGCCCCGCCGCGGAGCCCATTATTCCAACCAGTGCTCCGCCGACGACAATGACCATGAACCCTAGAATTAAGTGTCACTGCTGCTGCAACGCAACCCACGTCGTCTGTTGTCTACGTATTTCCGTCTCGATTTTCGTTGGCTGACTTGGCTCCCCACAGCACCATTAGCATTGTGTGAGCCGCGCACCACACCATCATCGGCACCACCAACAAGCGCCAAAGCCAGTCAGTCACCGAGACAGAGAGTGTTGAGATTTTTCCTTATGGCCACTCACACCCTGCCTGCACTATCCAGCCGTGTCAAGAATGAAACGCATGACAACAGCATCGGCATAGGAAACCTAGAACCCCGATAGTAGGTAGACAGTCGAGATGGAACGAGAAAATTTTGTTGGCCTAGGCCCATCGCTCGGCCTCGGATGGGATGGCATTTCCATTAATCGAAAATGTGGTGAATGACTACCGATCGTTTGGGTGAGTTTGGAACATTGGTTGGTATGCTAGGTCTTCGCAATCTTCTAATGAAAATTATGCCTATCCGATATTTGATTTTGACCACTACATTGAACCTAGAAGAACCTAAGAAGTTGCTTTGCTACACAGTCTGCATCAGTCGGTTGTAAATAGGGAAAATGGCAGCTTCAATAGGCATTTTTAATGCACCACCAATATGGAGTGCACCAGAAGAGTTCGAGAGGAAACGTCAACCAAACTGTTTTTTCCTTTGGTTTGTTTTTTTTCGTCGATCTTGTTTTCCGTGCTGAGCACCAATGCTACCGACGTGCCAGGAAGGCAGCTCCCACACCTGGACCCTACCTATCGACCCATCAACTCATGAACCGGGGACCAACGGCTTTACTTCCCATCCGAAGGAAGGCGTGATCAGAGATGTTATGCCTCAGAACATCCCGGCGGCGCCGACTGGGATTGAACCCAGGCCTTCTGGGGTGAGAGGTAATCAAGCTTACCACTACACCACCGGCGCCGTTAACCAAATTGTTTGTTTACATCAGAATAAGCATTTTTAACAACGATTTCGATTTCGATTTAAAAAAAACCCAATATAATTCATATTGCACATATTGCAAATTTCCATCGGGGATGGTCTTATTTTACGATTTTCTACAGATATGAACTAATTAACAACTCAAATTCAGAAGATCATAACCGCTGGGAAAGTTTAATAAATCTTCGTTTTTCTCAACAAAAATATGTGGAAGCACCTTCGGAAGCACTAGTCAGATCAATGCAAAACGATTTAAATCACCTGGGATGGATAACTCAATCAGTAAAGCTCGCAGGAAAGGTGAAAATATGTTCCTCTTCCTATGCTTCACGGCAAATTTTGTTTGCCCTCATCACTTTTTGAGGGTTCCCCTATTAACCACCAGAGGCTGAAACGATCGCTTAGTTTCTATTGAATTCGTCTATTGGCGTTGACGAGAGCTCTGTAACTCTTTGCTTCTATGGAGAAATCTCATATGTAACTGTCAGTCTATGTGTGAAACATGGCGGACTTTTTCTTATTATCTCACTCCAACGCAAAACCCCATAAGGAACTGTCAAAATGTGTGTGAAGAAACGTCACTTCGGGACTGGTGTCAAGGCGAATAGGCTCTCATGCTGCAGATGATTTTGAGAGGAAATGCCATCCAAACCTTTTGTTGACATCACAAAATTATGAATCGATTTTCAAAACTCTAAATATTGTATATTTTATTGCACATCTTACAAATTTCCATCAGGAGTAGCCTTGTTTTACGTGGTCTAATTTTACGATTATCTACTGATCTGAACAGCTCAAATAACCACACATTAAAATTCGAAAAATCATAACCACTGGGATAGCGGCATCGGTGGTGTAGTGGTAAGCGTGATTGCCTCTCACTCCAAAAGGCCTGGGTTCAATGCCAGTCGGCGCCGCCGGGATTGTCTGAGGAATCTCTGATCACGCCTTCCTTCGGAAGGGAAGTAAAGCCGTTGGTCCATGAGTTGATGGATCGATAGGTAGGATCCAGGTGTGGAAGCAGCCTTCCTGGCGTTGGTACTCAGTAGCAGTATCAACAAGATCGACGGAAAACGACGAAAATAAGAGGTTGTATCCTAGACACGATCGTAGATTTGACGTAGGATTACGAATGGTAATTTTGATGTCACAGCAAAAGTATAGTAAATATTAAATTGATTTCTTAACTAGTTATCAGTGAAAAAGTTCAATAGGTACAAATTTGGAAGCAATTTGAAAGTTCTGTTTTTAGTTAACTCTTTTATCAGTCATTTGTGGTCCTGAAAATGACCGATGGATTGGAAGCTTGGGAGCCAGTTTAAAACAATGCTGTGGAATTTTTTCCTCGATGTTATTGAAGATGACACCGGTGCGGAAATGAAATATGTTAGGGAAAACACATTAATCACAGAATCTGAACCTACCGGACGGGGGGGGCGACTCTATGATGCAAAAAAGATTGTGTTTTGCTGTGGCTAGCTGCGCACACGCTGAGTAGATAGAAAGAAGATTGATGACGATTCTAAAGATTTCCTGCAAAAAATTGATGAGCGATGCAAGTAGATGCGACAAATGAAAGAAGATTGTTCGAAGATTGATTAGCTAGTGTGAGATTTGTTGACCATCTAAACTTGAGATTTAGATGTGTCGCCCCCCTCGCTAGACGGTACCTACGTTAATGCTTTTGATGCTAATTTTAAGCCTTCTATTAATAGAATTCGGTAAGATTTTTTTTTGTCAAAATTCTCTTAATAGGAGGGGGTTAAAATTTGCATCAAAAGACATAAACATAGGTACCATCTGGCATGCTCAGTGCTTGGTATCAATATTCGTGCTAGGGAAACCACTTTTTCCATCACGGAAACGCCTCGTTTTCTAATGACAAAATTAAGCATTTTCGTGCACAAATCGTACGGATGTTTTGGTTTATTCAGTAGATAATAAAAAAAAAACAAAAATTAATTGGAGAAATCTTTTGCTAAAAAATTTACAATCGCGAGATATCGGCGATAAATCATATAAATTCGAGTTTTTTTTTTGCTTTTTCTAGCGTCGTGGAGAAAGCCTTACGAAGTATTTCTGGTTATTTGGCATGGTCTGTGGTATTCGGTCATTGCGAGAATGTTTCTGTACTCCTTCAATATTTGACGTATTTGACCACAAACGTTTGGTTACTGGGTACATTATCAAAGAGCAATGGGGGTGATGTGGCTGGCAGCAAGGCGAGCGAACGTTCTATGAAAACTAACTCTTAAACAACAATAATTAATGGTGATCCACAACATAATAAACAAATACCATATACAAACTGTACCTCGGATGGGTAAACTATCTCACAAATGGATTGGATGATACCCCGAACACGTCGTTAAGCTCTCTTTTATGGTTATTTTTATTAGGGCAGCGACTCACGAAGATAGATCCCGATCAGAAGCATTGAGGCTTCTTCCTCCTCCTTCGGTGAATTGACACTCGTGTGGGCTGTAGCTCGATGCTTGCAAGCAGCCTTTCGTTGTGTACAATGCTAGACGCCACGCGCCGAAAGCGCTGCTGCTGCTGATGACGACCGACCGAACACCACCACACACGACGATTGAATAAGCACCGTTCAGTGAGACCGGATGAAATTCAATTTTGAAATCTGCGTTAGAGATAGCGCTGTTTGCAGGCAGTTTGATAATTTTGATCACCATTGCAACAGTTGGAAATTTGTGCAATTTTCAATAGTTACCTATTGAAAATTAATAAAGTGTTCAATTAGGCAGATTCGTAGCAAAATTTCTAATCGATTGGCTTGTTTAGAATTAAAATCCATCCGCTATTGACAGTGTTATATGTGGTCGAAACCGGACCACTTTTCGTATTGCGGCCAACTTTGGTTTTTTGAAATTGTACCCCCAATAATTACGTCAAAAATAACCACTGGGACAGCTTTATAAATCTTCCTTTTTCTCAACAAAAATATCTGGAAGCACCAGCCGGATCACTACAAAATCGATACAGAAAACTAAATATTACACGTGGATGACTTCCAGAACCTGCGGTGGATAAAGTAATCAGGAAAGTTGAAAATATTGGTGAAAACTTCAGTTCTCATCACTCTTTTGAGGGTTCCCCTATTCACCCCCAGAGGCTGAAACGATCGCTTATTTTCTAATGGAGTCCCCTATTTATCAGGAAAAGTGAAAAGTGTTCCGCTTCCTATGTCTCACGGCAAACATTTCAAGCTGAACATTGCATTAGGTTCTAAGTAACATTGATCGATTCTCTTCGTCGACTTTCTCTTTCGTTAATAACTTGAGCACATTACCGGGTCTTGTTGGGTTTGTCGTATTAGATGCTATATAGAAGTTTATTTTAAGTTTATTAGTTTATTTTAAAGATACCTGGGATACATGGCCGAGGGGATACAAAGAGGAAGTCGACGAAGACAAGTAATTTCCAAACCTATCGACTAGATACTTACGTCACTTGAGACGACTTGAGTTTGAAACAATCGATAGAACTGTTTCCGCACATCGAAGGTACGTGAACAAATAGGCCTTATTATTGCACCACCAAGCGAGTTTTAGAGGAAACGTCAATCAAACCGTTTGTTTATATCATAATAAAGATTTTTCACAACGCAAATTAAATCATTTGTTTTTGAGCATCTTGCCAGTTTCCATCAGTAATTGTCTTACTTTACGATTTTTCACAGATCTGAACCGATTTGAACCTAAACTATTCACACACAAGAAATATGGAAGATCATAACCAACTAGTGCCTTAATTCTTATTTTCCATTTTTATCAATAAAAATATTCCTGAAAACCAGCAGAATCACTGCAAAATCAATACAGAATTAAATTTTTCAACTGTAGATCAAGTTTTTAAGCCTCTCAGGTGAATCATTTTATCAGGAAAAGTGAAAAAGTGTTCCGCTTCCTATGTCTTTCGGTAAAAATTTCTGCTCTCAACACTCTTTTTGACGTACTCCTATTCACCACCAGAGACTGAAACGATCGCTTAGTTTCTATTGAATTCGCCTATAGGCTCTCTTGCTGCAGATGATTTTGAGAGGAAATGTCATCCAAACCGTTTGTTTACATCATAAAATTATGAATCGATTTTCAAAACTCTAAATATTGTATATTTTATTGCACATCTTACAAATTTCCATCAGGAGTAGCTTTGTTTTACGTGGTCTAATTTTACGATTATCTACTGATCTGAACAGCTCAAATAACCACACTCTTTTGAGGGTTCTCCTATTCACTACCAGAGGTTGAATCGATCACTTAGTTTCTATTAAAAAGGCGTATCTGCGATCATCTCTTTTTCCAGTGATGGTGGGGGGGAGATACCTCTCACCATCCCTCCCCAACAGGAGAGTTTGGCAAAGGAGATGATCAACCCGCTTACCCAACAAACATTCAATGTTGAATAAGAGCTTATTCAGGCAAAAATAAGCTTCTTCAGCTAAAAAATGGCCTTTTCAGCTGTTAATCAACTCAAATTGTTTGATGGGTAGTTCCTTCCTTAAAATTGACATTTGCCCTAACGGAACTATCAACTCTATGCTTTCATCCAGGCTTGCTTACACTCACTTGCTATCAAAAAATGATATCCTGGATTTTGAAATAATTAGATGTTATAATTATATTTTTTACTTGTTAGATACAAGCAGAGGTTGAAAGGCAAGTGTTATACACATAAAACCTGTCAAATTTGCTTTCAGACAGTCACAATCAGCGATTTTACGACTTGCGAGCGCTCACTCTGAGTGAACGCTCACGAATCATAAAATCGCTGATTGTAACACTCTGGAAGCAAATTTGACAGGTTTTATGTGTATAACACTTGCCTTTCAACATCTAAAAAGTACAAAATATCATTATAACGTGCAAGTGAGTGGAAGCAACCCTGCTTTCATCTACCTATCTATCGTATAAAATTATATTTGATGTTAAGTATCTCCAACTATGTGAATCGTTAACTTCGCGCATGAAGTAATACAAACATTACTAGTTAAAGAAGATTATTTGTTAATGTTACATAGGATCTAATGCAATGTTCAGCTTGATTTCTGCTCGCATTCAAAAATAAATTAAATCAAAAAAGCTTAAAAAGTATGCAGATTCCCGCTTCACCTTATTGAGTCCAAGCCATGATTACTTCGGCAGTAGTCATGCATGATTCAATTTGAAATAATCTTTCCAGTATTAAATTTTATTATTTTTGAATATTAATATATAATAAAAAAGATTAAAATTCAATCATAGATTATTAAAATATTTAATCAATCATGATTAAACTGGGTTTAATATCAGACAATTAGTTTTTAAAAAGAGAGTATTAATTTTTAATCATTCGAAATGATTAAACTGAATTTAATGTCAAATTGATTAAATTCCAAGCAAAATAGGAACAGTTTAATTTATCAGTGCACAGCACTCTTTTTGCCGTTCTTCTATTGACCACCAGTGGTTAAATCGATCGCATAGTTTCTTTTAAAAAGGTGTAGTCCTTCTCGTCCGATAAGAGTAATTCGGTAACTGAGTCGGATTCAACTTAAAATTACAAAAAGTGGGTTTAATCAGTCAGTGAGTTAATTTTTTCCTCATTTTTCTGGACAAAAAATCTGCTTGAATGTCAGGTAAATCGACCTAAATTTAACTCAGTCTAGGAGTGTACTAATAGACTGAGTGATATAGCTCTAGATTTTCATCATATTCAAAAAGTTTTTCCTGGAGAATTTACTCATTCACTGTTTAACCGTAGACAAACAGACATACTTCGCAAATAAGGTTTTAGACAGCGGCACCGGTGGAGTAGTGGTAAGCGTGATTACCTCTCACCCCAGCAGGACTGGGTTCAATCTCAGTCGGCGCCGCCGGGATGTTCTGAGGCATAACATCTCTGATCACGTAAATGAAGTAAAGCCGTTGGTCTCCGGTTCATGAGTTGATGGGTCAATAGGTCGAATCCCAGGTGTGGGAGCTGCCGCCCTGGTGTCGGTAGCATTGGTGCTCAGCACGTAAAACAAGATCGACGGAAAACCAACCATAGGAAAAAAAAAGGTTTTAGTAGGAAATGTGCTCGCCTTTATCTTGGTGGCGTCACTGAAACGTTAAGCAAGCCACCTTATTTCGAACTTGACAGTGATGCCAGTTCTTTTTCAGGTAAATTTAGTAGATGTCAGCTATAGAAAATGATAAGAGAGCCAAGGCGTCCCACTGGAGACACATACCACTTACTAATCGGCCGAATACTTCTTCTTCTTCTTCGCATTTCAAGCTTATTGCATATCGCATATTAGCTTATTGCGTGCTCTCAACTTAGTGTTCTAGATGCACTTCCACAGTTATTAATTGAGAGCTTTCGATGCCTGTACCATTTTTGCATTGGTATAATTGTGTGGCAAGTCCAATCATACTTCTATGCCCAGGGAAGTCGAGAAATTTTCCAACCCGAAAAATTCCTAGACCGGACCGGGAATCGAACCCAGCCACCTCCAGCATGGTCTTGCTTTGTAGCTGCGCCTTTACCGACTGAGCTAAGGGAGGCCGAATACAGAGTTAATGAATATTACATCGTTATTCCACTTGTTGTGTAATTATTACAAGGCTATTTTGATGACATTTTACTTGTTGATTCTTATTAAAGGGTGTCCACGATGAAATTGCCACACACAAAATTGATTCGCAAAATTCGAGTTTTCATCCGATTGCCATCAAATTTTCAGGGATTGAGAAATAACTATTAAACTTCATTTTACCATTTTACTCGTATTTTATTTACAGTCCATACGCAAATGCCCGCACCTTGGCCTTAACCCCGGCCATAAGATTCTGCACAACCTGTGAATCAACCGTTTTTTGCATGTAAACCCATACTTTCTTCAGTTCCTCGACTGTCTTCACTACCTTAGGTCGTTTAAGAAGGTGCTGCTTCATAATCGCCCAGTACTTCTCGATGGGGCGGAGCTCCGGAGTGTTGGGAGGGTTGAACATTTTCGGCACGAAATTGACTTTATTGTCCGCATACCACTTCAGCACGTCCTTGGAGTAGTGGCATGAAGCCAAATCCGGCCAGAAGATTGTTGGGACGTTGTGGGCCTTCAGGAGAGGAAGCAGCCGCTTCTGGAGGCACTCTTTTATGTACACCTGTCCGTTCTTCGTGTCCTGGGTCACGAAAGGTGCACTCCGCTTCCCGCACGTGCAGATGGCTTGCCAAACCAGGAATTTCTTCGCAAATTTGGACATATTCTGAGTGCGGACATGCTCCGGAACGCTGAACTTATCCTTGGCCGTGAAAAACAGGTTGCCGGGGATCTGTTTGAAGTCGGCCTTCACATATGTTTCGTCGTCCATGATGCAGCATTCAACTTTCGTCAGCATGTTGAGGTACAACTTCCTGGCACGGGTTTTGGCGGACTTGTTCTGCTTCTCGTCGCGATTAGGGGCCTTTTGTACCTTGAACGTTCGAAGCCCAGCCTTAGTTCTGGCCTTCTGGACAAAACTTCGGCTTAGGTGCAGCTTCTTAGCCACATCCCTAACGGAGGCGTTCGGATTTCGGATGAAGGCCCCAACTACGCGGTTGTGATTTTTGGTGTTGTACGGAATACTTTTTTCTTCACTTCTGGGCTTCCGATCGGTGGTCAAACGTTCCTAGAACCGCTTAATCACTCGCGACACCGTGGAATTCGCGATTCCCAACGTTTTAGCGATGGAACGATGCGAGAGATCCTTGTTCTCGTGATGAATGCGCAAAATTTTATCACGCACGAGCTGTTCTTTCGACTCCATTTCCGCGAGTTTTGATCACAGGACTTTAAAACTTGCGGGATGTAAATAATGCACTATGAACTAAATCCACCCAAATTTTCATTAAATTCTACCCAACGGTTATAAAGTTAGAGCAATTTCATAGTGTGTCAATTTCATCGTGGACACCCTTTAAAATAAGGGGTTAGTGGATTTTCCTATGTTTCGAGGGGTGAATCGATTAGCTTGGGACCGAAGAGAGTACCAGAGCTGAGCCAAAAAGGTGAGCACGTTATTTCGGGACCTTCTAGTCTTAGAGTTACCTCTATGGTGCTAGTGTGCCTGCAGCAAAATACGCTTGACGATATATTTTGAAGAATTTTCTTTTAAGAGTTATGTCTGTCTATCTCCACTTTTTGCTATTGTGAGTCAAATTCGACTCAATTTTGAGCTACACTCATTGGGCATGTTGCCCTATTATCGCCATGCAGTCATCGCAGTCTAAATCATATACCTTCCAAATTCCATCCACTGCACGGTAAACGGCAAACGCCTGAAACCCTTTGGAATGGGGAGCCAGGTCCGCGAGGGCAAGTGACAAGGAAATAAACCAGCCACAGACCGAAGATCCCGCGAGTTGCGTATGCATATGATGCGGTCATCAGTCCTCTGAGTGGTGGTATCACAGGAACGTAATGCACCGAAATCCGGACACTCAGTCCATAGGCACTTTTAAAAATTGATTATCGATGCCTACCATGTGTCATTCTGCAATATTAAGCATGGAAGTTTACATGATACATATGATCATAATGTAAATTTACATGTTGAAAGCTGTTACGTATCAAAAGTTGTAGATTTTTTTAAAACACTGGGCACGTCGTACTTGCTACTCTGTTACTGATCAGAACCAGTGAAATTGCACAGAGAACCACACATAGAAGGAGTTTGGGGTAAGGTTTCCACACACTTAGAAATTCCTAATCTTACACTTGACGGAATCCATCTTTGACATTAAGGATGAGACGTAAGCAAACATGTAATGTAAAATTATATGCTCCGAGACTGAAAAGTTCAACGTTTGATTGAGCTGAATTTCGCGTCTATTATGACTCAATTTTGTGCCAAAATTGACGCTCGTATATGTCAGTTTCAGAGCACCTAAATTTACGTCAATTTTTCTAAGTGTGTATTTTTAAATCAGGATTCACTGTGGTTAAAGATGTGATCAGTAAAATCAGCAGAGTGTGTATTATTTACATCTAAGGGGATGGAATAAGGCTTAGTGAAAAATAACAAGGAAGGGAACAGGCCAGGGATTCAATTCCCTCATCTCCCAACAGAACCACAAGTTTATCACGTTGAAAAAAAAACGCAATAATTAATTTGAAATGAAAAGTCCGGATTAACGGACCGTCCGGTAATCGGAGCATTACGGTAGTGCGTTGAATGTATTTTTTTCTTCTTCTAGAAATCTGAAACTTGGCTACGCGGTTTGGTTGATTCTGGTCGATGCACCAGGACAAACGGGGTGTGATGGGGAGTCGGGTTGTGCGTGGCGTAAGAAAGTTTGCTTTTTCTTCTTCCCAGAAAAAGGATGATGGTTTACGACGATGGATGGCGACCGACGGCGACGACCGACTGGCGAAGATCGAGAAGAAGCAGCAGCAGCAGCAGCGGAAAGTGCTTAAGAAAAGGCAATAAATAACCCGCGAAGACAGCGCTTCGGGCGCGAAGGCCATCTTTTGTGAAAGGGAAAAAAACGCGATGCACTTGGGTTTCGGCGGTTTTTGGTGTAATCGGAGGAGGAGTTGGTGCGGTGGACAAGGCATGGTTTGGACCAGGTGTCCAGGAGCGCGAGAGGTGGGCCCAGGGAGAACCGAATTATGGCTTCTCGCGGCGGCCTTATAAGGAATATTATGCGTAGCCATGCAAGCTGATTGCGTTCGCAGTATTATGGCCATGGGTGTATTTTGTTTTGTATTAACCTGGAAGAATGAGTATAAGCTGTCCGGTCCGGGTTGGGGAAATTTGAGATGCGATGAGTTTAGAATTGAAACTTTATAGCTGCGAAGCCTCACGTGGTGGGTTGCGCTGAAAAGAATAGGTTGATTTTTTTTTGACGTATATACGCATCAAACAACTGACATGATGAAGATGCAGCATTTTTGAGACAATGAACTCGATTTTAGCACTGGTGGGCGAGTTCGGCTGTATGTAACATATTAAAGTACTTAGCCAAGTTATAACAGGTTTTGGTATGTGTCTTCAGCAAGGCAAATATTTCTCGATCCAAACGAAAATTTATAAAGTTATAAATCGAACATAAAGGGTGTACTCGATAAAAATGGCACACACGTATTTACTCACCAAAATTATAACCGATTATCGGATTTCTTGAAATTTTCAGGGAACGAAAAACTGCTTATGAGTTATGAATTACAAAATTTGTTTTATTCCATTTCGTCTCGCATCCCGAATGCACGCACCATCCTTTTTACTCTACTATCAAATTTTGTAGAACCGATTTTTCCTGTGTTGTTGTTCTTTTTACCCAAATTTTCTTCAACTTCAGCTCTGTTTTAATAGTTTTGGGATGTTTGCGAAGTTCCGTCTTCATAATTGCCCAGAATTTTTCAATTGGGCAAAGTTCCGGTGAATTTAGTGGGTTTACATCTTTTGGCACAATATTGACTCCGTTGGCTCGGTACCACTCGAACACGTTTCGAGCGTAGTGGCCAAAACAAAGTTGATCCTTTGATCGTCTCTTGCAAGAGACGCTTCTTAAGACAATCTTCCGTGTAAATCGCACCGCTGCAGCGCGCTGATTGTTCCGGAATCGATGAAGGGAGCGCTAATTTCTTCTTTCGAAATCCTCGGGAACATCAAACTTAGACTTGGCAACGAAATATTTTTGCCAGGAAGTTGACGGAAGTCGGCCTTGATGTAAGTTTCGTCGGGGTTGACGAAACTTACCACGATGGATTGCTTTTTGCTTTTCATTCTGGTTTAGGGCTTTTTGCACCTTGTAAACGTGTTACCCAGCACGCTTCATGGTTCTCTGCACAAAACCGACTGACACCTTAGACTTTTTAGCGACATCTCGAATTGACATGCTTGGACGGTTCTTGAACTGTTGCACCACTTTCCTGGCCATTTTACTGTTCATTGGACCACTTTTACGACCAATACCTTCCTTCCTTCGGGCACTCAGGCGCTCCTTGAAGGTTCTTATCACACGAAACACAGTTGTATTTGTAATTCCAAGCTTTTTAGCGATCCATTGGTGGGACGCCTCTGGATTTTGATTGTAAGTGCACAACATTTTTTCACGGACAATTTCTTGTTTCGACGACATGACTGGAACTACCGTATGAATAAGTATGAAACTTGACAGATGTAACAATACACTATGAATAAGATTTACTCAAATTTTCAGGTTTTCTACTCATACGGTTTAAAAGTTACAGACAATTTTCGGTGTGCCATTTTTATCAAATACACAACTTGTTTGAAACCATCATACATACGTTTCACATTTTTCATATTCAATTCCCAGGAAATTGAATTTTAAATTCCCAAATTCCGAGATGGTGAAAACCTCCGGGAACAGGAAGCATTAAAACACACTGTACTCAACACAGACTGGGATGATAATTTTGATTTGAGACAAAACAAAAAAAGAGATACAGTTTGTCAAATAACCCCATAAATATAGAAGGAGCGGGGACCTGGGGTTGAGTCCATGATTCAAACAAAAGCGGTACCCAAGTAACCAATAGTTCTGATAAAAGGTTATTTGAGGCATAAGCAGCTTGGTTGAAGGTGGTCTATAGAATTCTAAGCAGCCTCATTTCTAAGTCGTTATAAGAACTTGAAAGTTCCGGTACCATAATTGAAGAGCATTCTAAGCAGCTTCTGGCGGAACTTGAACGAAACATTTAGAAAATAAGTTTAAAAAAAGGTTTTTGTCCTCTACACCAATTGTATGTATGGTTAGAGTTCGCACTTTTATGAAAGTTAATTCTAAAGTCAGGTTTATATGACAGTTAATTCTAAACGCAGGTTTGAACGTGTATTGATTTATCAGCATTAGTAGTATAGTATTGGAGCTGTTTGAAGAATTGAACCCAGTCCTTCTGCTTGAGAGCACCAGCACAAACCGCGACGTCATCTGAGATTTATGAAAGTGAGCTGTTGTTCCGCCTACTATTGGAGTTTTCAGTGCCAGCTGACTGACTTGAATATGAATCACAACACCTTGATGAATTTTAAGTTGGTATGTGCCAGCATGGTATTTCAACACACTTGTGGCGCAGTGGTTATATGGGTACACGGGTTTGAATCCAGGAAATTGCTCTTTAGTTTTTTTAATGTTTGGATAGAATAATGATGCACTGTATAAGCATAAAAATTATGATCATGTCATATTTACGTAGGGGAAACGGTCCTATAGTTGTGGTACGTTAGAAGCGTTAGGTTCCTATAGTTGTGTATGGAGACTCAATAAACAATTATAGGAATCTAACGCTTCTGACGTACCGCAACTATAGAAGCATTTATCCTACATTAAATTTTGTTTCTAATAAAGACTTGTGCGGATTGCTTCATGTGGACTATGACAGACCTTTTAAGAAACTTTGAAGTTGCTAAGAAGTTCCGCAGGGAACTTGTTCGGAACTTTGTTGTGGGCATGTTTTCAGCCTTGCCTGAACTTCCTAAGAAGTGCTTAGTATGCTTTTTGGAACTGTTTTTGAACTTCAAGTAGCTAAGAGTACGCATCGGAACTTTTTGGAGCCTGAAGTTCCTCGTGTGCTTTCTATAGCTTCTAAAGTAGCCGGAAAGTTGTGTTAAAACTTTATATGCACTTTATGGAACTTGAAAGTGGGTTTTATCGTTGAATGTGGAATTTTTGGTTGCTTGGGAAGAAAGTTCTGTCGGAAATTTATTTGAACTTTATGGAACTTGAAAGTTTTGTCAGAACTTTATTCGAACTTTATGGAGCTTGAAGGTTCTGTCGGAACTTTATTCGAGCTTTGTGGAACTTGTAGGTTCTGTCGAAACTTTAAATGAACTTTAGGGAACTTGAAAGTGAGTTTTATCGTTGAATGCGAAACTTTTGGTTACCTGGGTTACAGGCATGGAAAATCATTTACATTCATTTCATGCATTCATTTACATTCATTTGCCTCTTACTTTTTTCATCAACAGCTTTCCGCAAAATAATGTAAAGAGCATTTGTAGGTTTTGCTATTAACTACAACTTTTGCCCATAACTCAAATCTGTATCTCTTATGCATCACGAACTAGAGCGAGCAGAACTTGCTACTGTTTTTCAGTGAATGTAAAATACATTCACTGAAAAACAGTAGTGGCTTCTGTTCACTCTGGTTCGTCATGCATAAGATATACGGATTTTAATTGTTATCAAAAGTAGCTGTTGATGTAGCTAATAACAAAGCCTACAAATACTCTATACATCATTTTGCGGAATTCTGTTGATGAAAAAGATAAATACAAATGAATGTAAATAAATGCACGAAATTTATGCAAATGATTTTCCATGCCTTCTTGGGTACAAACAGGACCATAGCTTAGAATTTTTGAGTTGTAGAGCTATTTGCTAAATTAAAACTCATTGAATTTAAATCGGACGTTAAAGTCTTTATTTATTGGTATTCCAAGAAAAAAAACTACAAGGGACAGCCCTATGCGGTTGTACGCAAGGGTGACGTAGGACTACATGGTCTTTTAAATTAAATGTTATTTGTTATTTCAGCAAGAGCTTGTGTTTTGTGTAGGAATAGGTATTTGAGCGGGATTCTCTCTATTTATACTATTTAATATGACTATGATTGCCCTGAAAAGAACCTTTAGATATGAATTTTAGTTTTTTTAGTTGGAACATGTTAAGAAATTTAACTCTTTTGGAAAATGTTAGTTGCCCTGAAAAGGTAGTATAGGCTTAAAGCCTTTGAAAGCCCCGTAACGTGGGTAGATCACCTTTTCGTGGTACGTTACGGGATGTAAGATCTACCACCAATTCCTAGTCCTGACTTCTTCAAACTAGGGGAACAGGTTTTTTTCAGTAATCAAAGGAACACATCTTAGTCCTTGTTACTTTTTATGCCTTGTTGATAGTGAAAAGTCCTCGGGTTGCCTGGACCGAGGATGATCTTGAAACAAGGAAAAAATGAGTTAGTTAGTATTCACCTATGTATGTGATTCCTAATCTTCTATTCGTTGTTCCATAGTTTGAAGTGGTTAAGACTAGGGTTCTGATGCATGGTCATTATCGGTTTCATAGCTTGTTTTTGTTGTTAAGGAATCCAATTTTGACTGACAAAAGGGCGCGCCTTTGGAGGGTGTTTCAACACTCCGAAGGGTATAAATAGCGGAACCTTTCAGTTAGAATCGATTCCATGCGATGAAGACAAGAATGACAACTGTATCAAAACCGAATACTTCATCATTTCTCAATAGTGATGGAGTAAAACGATATGCACTAAACTAAGGACACGGGATATACTACAATAGATCAAATTACTGGTCGCAGTGGTGTTATGTCCCGAACAGAGGAAAAAAAAGCCTTTGGAAGATGATGATGAACTGTACCCGAGCAAAGTCGGTTAACAAAATGAAACAAATCGATATTAAAGTTTGCAGTTCCTATCATAATGAAAACTCATGTTGATTTCAATTGTCGCGACATAAGTCTGATATCATATTGTGCTTTCATTATGCAGTCAAAACTTTTTAAAGGAAAGCAACTTAACTTGAAGTTTTGCTGTTAACGTCTTGTTTAAAATTTAAGTTAAGTTCATCTGTCATTTATGTCTAATGATTATTGTTTATTTGTCTTGTTTAACACATGACTTGCCCGGGGTGAGTTCAACTCTGTCAGCGTGAGAAGCATGCATCCCCATATTCAGTTTATGAATGCAAAATCAGTAATCAAATTGATTTCATTGAAAGCAAGATTATTTTTCCATTTGATTTAACAGTGTAAAAGTTTGCTCTCATTTTTGCTGTGTTAACCGTTAAGTCAACCAAAATTAGATCAACTGGAGTATTCAAAATAAGCTACATCATAACAGCAAATTTTGATTTCAATTTGATCTCCAGCTTTGCTCGGGTCAGCAAATCGGACTGCTAAATCCCATATTCTTCGGTTCAATGATTGGGCACTCACAAGAGTCGCGGCCCGTCTGCGACAAGTTGGAAGGCCCAGAATATCAGTGTCCACCCAGCTAAAGCTCCCCCCCCCTCTCAACAAGTTGGTAAATCTTAGCCTTTAGCAGAAAGACACTTAACATTTTTTTCGGCGAATTAGTGATCCTGTTTCACGTCATGGTTCGTCTCTATGCCTGTTCAGATAAATAAGTAGTTTTATTAATTTTTTCTACTGCACTAAATCAAACTAGTAGAAATAAGAAAGCCTGTCGGTTACTCGCTCGAATATTTGAAAATTCGATAAAAATTTAATCGAATACCTGAAAAAATCTTAACGAGATTACAACTCTGAAGAGCATTTTGTGTGGTCGTTGGGGGCTTGTGGTTCTGAGTATGGTGATGAGTGTGCAAAATGTTACGCAATTGCATCCTCCCTGTTCGCACACGCCCGAAGATCGGAGGTGAATGCAACTTCGACTTGTTTCGTCAACTAACGACTCTCTGATGACTGCGTTGGGGAAGTAGCATATGCATGTACGTAATTGGTGGATTTGTTAGTTATTTCGACGCTTTTGGACAATGCTTGACATTTACCATTTTTTCAATAGTATCTTGTAGAAAAACCAACAGTCAAAAGAAATGTTGTCGATGCGTAGAAATATTTCTGATCGATTGGTGATAAAATGCTTGAAATTGGTTCAGGGGCAGCTGAGTTATTAACGTTCAAAATCTTTCATTATTTCGTTACATGTTCCATTTTCGGCTTTCACATAGTGTACCCCCATATAGAAATCACAGACGTAGTCCTACGTCAAAAATAGGAATAACATGCAAAGCATCTAAGGTTCCATGAATAATTGACTGTATTTTAATAGATGATTTTACATTAATTTCCCTAAGTTTGACATAGAATGCCACTTGTAGCCACAGAATGCAGAATGAAGCACTCTTTCCTAAACTACAGTTGAAAAATATATTGCATAGTATTTAGTAAATTTCTTGTTTATCATAATTAATCGGAACACTACATTTTTAGTGACATAGGTTAAATTTAGAAAGGGTAAATGACAAAATAATGTCCACCTTGACAAAAGCCCTTTGGCATATCAAAATCTTCACAATTATGTTTATACTCATAATCTGCTCCTCGGCGGTTCTGCTATTCGGTTGGAAGAAGACATTGTCTGCGGTTTCGATTGACATTCAACAATCGCACACCACCCGGCAATGATTAACGAACGATTCGAAAACTAGCCCTCAGGCTCAGGTTGTTTCATCTTCCCATTGCCCCACGGGAACCATCTACGTCCGTTGGTTGTTCTGTTTTCGTTTTCTGGGTTAAGTTCAGTCAACACCAGCAATTACCGCTAGGTTTTGACCCGACGCACCGTGGCAGGCCCGGACAGATCGAGTTTGGCGAGTGCGTTTCTCTAGTGTTTTGTTTTATTATTGTTGTTGTGGATGTTTTGGAAAATCCGCTTTCGTATAATGATAGTGATATTCACTAAACAAGCAACAAGATATAGAAAGCAGAGAAGCGGTGTAATGCAGATCCGAGTTTGGATCAGCGAAACTTTGTGACTCTGTTTTAGGATGAAGGCTAATTACACGTCTAATTAGTGACGGCAAAGGTCTAGGTTTAACCGCTTACGAAAGTCTGGTCATTAGCGTGCAAATTCGGCTGGGACGTGGTAACGGTTTTGGGTTTGTGGGTTGTTTCTCCAACAAAGAGTTGCTAAGCTGTTTTCAGACAATTAAGATAAGAGATCCAGGGGAGAATTGGTAAACGTGTTGATGCAGTCACCTTTTCTAAAGTATCGGTTTGAACTTTAGTCATCGCAAACGTGCTCAAGATCTTTTTCGATGAGTGTTGCGTAGTGGTTGCATGGAACTGCAGATCGTGTCAAAAAGCAAATGAAGGAAAGTGTCGACATACTTCCAGTTGTGAATGGAGTGTTTTAGATGATCTACTGTATATTTGGTTGATCTTAGATTTGATATGGAAATCATGCTACAGTCAAGAAAACTGTACCTCAATTTTGAACGTTTCTCCCACTTGAAGGGATGCATGCGATTTGTGTTTACCCGAAAGGTCATTGCGCCCACCAAAGATTACACGATTTTTCACCATTCCATTTCGGTGCATGAAAAATCATACATTTTTCATCCGGGACTAAATATAACTCCCGTCCCGCGCAAAGCCCAGAGTCGCAAGAGCATCTGCGCTGGATGTGAATAAACTCTTTATTATAAACAGAAACGCAAGAAAGATATGCATTTTCAAAACGGCAGCATGTTCACTCCGGTCGTCTTCTTGCTTCGCCCACCGCCATCACCAGCAGCATCCATCCATCCGTGCACATGCACGCACAGATTTAATGCGCCGACCACGCATCATCGCAGCATCCGCAGGTCGCCATTGCGCTTTTTCGTGGTCGCCATTAATATTGTACAGAAGAAGCCGAGATGAAGCAGAGGAACTCACGGTGGCGGTCCAACAGCGGGAGAAAATGGTTATCAAAAAAAAGTCTAATTAATGTGAAACAGGCAGACAAGGTCCAAAACGAGTTTCTTGATTATTATTTTTTCATGATTTCATCCGAAGCTTCGTAACAGAAATGGATGCTTTTTAGGGTTTTGGAGGAAAAATAATGAGATTGAGCGGGGTCCTTGCATCCTTGAATCCGATCGCCGTGGACCGTGGAATAACTTTAAATGTTTCCAATTTGTTTCAAGTTTGTTATGATGTGACAACCAGATCATGAGATCACTTCCTGTGTTTATACCCACTGTTACGTCTGTCTGCAACTCCAAACAAATCGCCTATCAGTTCTGTACATATTTCAAATAATCAAACTGCACTTCCCCTGTGCGTTGTTCATTACAATCCAGCTACAGAGAGGTGCCGTTGTTTGCGGATGGAGTTTTAGACGGTATTCCATTTTCTGGATTCGTTAGATCAGGTAGCTGCCCAAGTAATGATCAAGCCCGTTAATGCAAAAGTGAAATATAATGCTGATATAAGACTAATATGAAGGTTGAAAACCGTATATCAGTGTTATATCGCACAAAGGGTCCTTATTGGGCTATTAACGAGCTTAGTGGTTGCTTGGAATTAAAAAAGTGATTATTGGTTAAACCTCCATCCGCAAACAACGGTACCTCACTGTAGCTTCCATTTAGGCACAGTTCAGTACGATTTATGGTTGCAGATGACAGTCATGGAGACGATGCATCACCGAAAAAGACACTAACCTCTAATATATACAATCATGAGCAACCAACTATCACCAATCTGAGCGCCGTCATCATTGCTGGCATCGGGATAGGCCTCCTCTCCTGCTGCCGGTAAGGGATCATAAGTTTTCAGCGTCTGTTATTTTTGCTGCTGCTATAGTGCACCTCGGAAATCTGCCTTAACTGTGCGCTGGAAAGGGGTTAATAACACTTGAAAGTAAACATACAACCATCACCATCGCAATCATAGTTTTAGTCGGCGCAGTGCAGCTCCCCAAAAGCAAAAAAAAAAATTGAGAAAACGAGCGATGCGTTCAAGTGTGTCTGCACTGCGAACTGTTTGTTGATTGGTTACTACACTACTGACAAAGTTCCAAAGGGCGAATGGGTTATGGATGCCAGCAAGAACCGACTGCGTTGCCGATATCCAAAGCAACATTGGTTTTGTCATAGTATTTTAAGTCATGATTTGGAATTAAAGAATGCTTTAGGTTGATAAAATTCCATTCAACGTGGGTATAATCGTGTTTCTTGCAAAGATGGCGATTGCTGTGACCATGAATTCAGATACATAAGTCGTTGAATTGAAATGGTAGCATTGAAATTTAACCTGAAGCAGAAAAGTAGTTATTATATGAACTGCTTTTTTTTTTTTAAGGTGTCGTATTGAACCCAAACAAAACAAATACCCAAAAATTTGTTTTTAAATTTATTTTAGACATATCTTTACCCTTGCACAAAACATAAGACAATGACTACATAGTGCTTTTATGGATTGACATTCGCAGATAGCAGTATTTGACACAAAAAGTTGAACAATATAGTTCGAAATTCTGGAATGCATAAATCCTAGGGGTAAGACAGCTTTTGATAATGAGTCATACTGGAGTATATTTTGAGTAACTCTGAGTAACTCGAGTTGCTCAATATTCAATGCACGGTGACATAGCAACCTGTTTGTTTTGTGTACATTCCACGATTGTCAAGCAAAGACGTTTGACTAGGAAAATCTGCGTCCATCATTCAACAACTTTATATACCGGATTGCCATCCACAAAACCTGTGTCGCAGCATGGAAAATCTCTGTATGCTTATTATTGGTTGACGATGATAATTATTGGATTTTCAAGTGAACATGGAGTTGTACCATAATTTAACGTCTTGATGATGCACATGGTAGGCATTCCATTGTGAACATTTTGGAAGATTGCATACCCACCAACAAGATTCAAAATGTTTCAATGCTCCATAAAAGTTTGCTTCACGTAGCATAGCATAGCATAGCATAGCATAGCATATGCGATTGTACAAATCGTGGGTGGCTGTTTAATGGTCAACTAATACGTTTTGCAGAAAATATCGTGTGTTGACACAGAAAATATCACTTGGGATTTGTGATTTTCCCCACACAAACATAAAATCTACAAAACAAGCATCGCATTATACACCTGGCCACATCCTTACAATCGCAGGGGACGGGAGGGAAAGTTAATTCAACATCTACTTAAGAAGGTGCAGGGAACCCATACTACCTTCATAGGTGTCACAGGACGGAAAGAGTTGTGTTAGTGGGAGGGTGAATGATTTGGAAGCTCTATTTGTCAATATAGAGCATTTTATAAATCAGTGACACAAATGGAATCTAAATAGATAAAATGAAAAGATCTCACCCGATTGGCCTAGTGACTTTGCAGCGTCATGTTTTCGAAAATGCTTTATTTAATGTTTCTTGAACCACCGCAATCACTGATAACGCTCTTCTAGCTCGCATCCACAAAAGAACACACTCCACGCATAATCAAGGTCATGTGTTTTCGGACTTTCTTCTTTTGCACTACACAAAGACGTTGCTCATCGCAGCAACAGAAAAATAGATCAGCGCGCGAACAATAGATCATGCGTGATTGAGGTCATATGCCGGATAACAAAAAACAATGTGAGGGCACACAAAACACCATTTCATCATTAATTCCAGAACAAAACGTTTGCAAAAACTAATTCAATCAGATTAAATTATCGCGCACGGGACTAATCTGCCGACACCAGAAAAATTACACGCCACGGAGGAACGGCACAACCTCTCTCAACCGAAGCACAAAGCAGACCCCTCCATAAAAGTTTGCTTCACGTGACATCAAAGTCTACGGCTTTGTGATTCCAGAACTGTATTGCCCACGAATGAAAACCGAAGTTTTTGATGGTAGTACTTTTTGTCTACCTTCACATCGCGTTTCACTCGTGACTGTGGACATTGAAGAGTTGCAGTTTTCCATGAAGGGTATCCTTAAAACCTTTTCACTAAGTTTAAACCGGAATTGATGGAAAGATTATTGTCTAGTCACATTTACAAATTCACTGCTCTATCAGAACAATTCAAACTAGAATTCGCAACTAATTTTACCTTATTTGGATTCAATCCCAGTCGGTGCCGTCGAGATTTTCTGAGGCAAGAAATCTCTATAAGCCGTTGATCCCCGGTCCATGAGTTGATGGGTCGAAAGGTAGGGGCTGGCTCCCTGGCGTCCGTAGCATTGATACGTTGTCTTCCGACCGACGGAAAACAAATCAAGGAAAAAAAATAGTATTCTTGTTCATTGCATCAATTGTTTCTGAGTCTAGAACGACATATTGGTCTATACTATATTTAGGTATTTTTATGATGGATAATTTAACATAACATAAATTTGATAAGATAAATCATTAAATATAGAGAGAAAAAAAAAATTTGACCTTTGGGTGAAAAACATAGTACTATAGGGTGTCCCAGAAAGTACAAGCACATTTTCAACACGCCGCCATTTCTACCCCGAAGAAGTTTATCAGCTGTTCATCGATGTGTGTTGTTGTTTACTTATTGCTCAATCCAGGCATTTCCCCGGAAAAGTGCAACAAATGGTGTAAGGAAGTTCAGTCCAAACCGCCATCCGGAAGTTCGGTGAAGAAGTTACCTTCGAGGCACATCGAAATCTGGCCGTAAACCAGGACCGGTGGACCGAAAAGTGGACCAGAAGATCACCAAGCTTTCATCAATAAGAAAAATGAATCTGTTCGAGATTTGGCCAAAAAACTGAAGAGTAAAGGGTGTCCACGATGAAATTGCCACACTATGAAATTGCTCTAACTTTTTAACCGTTGGGTAGAATTTAATGAAAATTTGGGTGGATTTAGTTCATAGTGCATTATTTACATCCTGCAAGTTTTAAAGTCCTGTGATCAAAACTCGCGGAAATGGAGTCGAAAGAACAGCTCGTGCGTGATAAAATCTTGCGCATTCATCACGAGAACAAGGATCTCTCGCATCGTTCCATCGCTAAAACGTTGGGAATCGCGAATTCCACGGTGTCGCGAGTGATTAAGCGGTTCGAGGAACGGTTGACCACCGATCGGAAGCCCAGAAGTGAAGGAAAAAGTATTCCGTACAACACCAAAAATCACAACCGCGTAGTTGGGGCCTTCAACCGAAATCCAAACGCCTCCGTTAGGGATGTGGCTAAGAAGCTGCACCTAAGCCGAAGTTTTGTCCAGAAGGCCAAAACTAAGGCTGGGCTTCGAACGTTCAAGGTACAAAAGGCCCCTAATCGCGACGAGAAGCAGAACAAGTCCGCCAAAACCCGTGCCAGGAAGTTGTACCTCAACATGCTGACGAAAGTTGAATGCTGCATCATGGACGACGAAACATATGTGAAGGCCGACTTCAAACAGATCCCCGGCAACCTGTTTTTCACGACCAAGGATAAGTTCAGCGTTCCGGAGCATGTCCGCACTCAGAAGATGTCCAAATTTGCGAAGAAATTCCTGGTTTGGCAAGCCATCTGCACGTGCGGGAAGCGGAGTGCACCTTTCGTGACCCAGGACACGATGACCGGACAGGTGTACATAAAAGAGTGCCTCCAGAAGCGGCTGCTTCCTCTCCTGAAGGCCCACAACGTCCCAACAATCTTCTAGCCGGATTTGGCCTCATGCCACTACTCCAAGGACGTGCTGAAGTGGTATGCGGACAATAAGGTCAATTTCGTGCCGAAAATGTTCAACCCTCCCAACACTCCGGAGCTCCGCCCCATCGAGAAGTACTGGGCGATTATGAAGCAGCACCTTCTTAAACGACCTAAGGTAGTGAAGACAGTCGAGGAACTGAAGAAAGTATGGGTTTACATGCAAAAAACGGTTGATTCACAGGTTGTGCAGAATCTTATGGCCGGGGTTAAGGCCAAGGTGCGGGCATTTGCGTATGGACTGTAAATAAAATACGAGTAAAATGGTAAAATGAAGTTTAATAGTTATTTCTCAATCCCTGAAAATTTGATGGCAATCGGATGAAAACTCGAATTTTGCGAATCAATTTTGTGTGTGGCAATTTCATCGTGGACACCCTTTACACACTTAATCGCGGCTTCCCTGTTCGGTAATTTTTTTACAGTTTTCGAACTCACAAAAACAAAATCCGAACATTCAGCTATTCTCAATAAAAGTACTTATGTTCAGTAGCTTTTGCCACAAATTACTGAATACGGTTATAGCAAGTAGTGAATTTTCCGTAAAATAACAGATTTACGGTGAATGAATAAAACTCACTAAAATAGAGTACCGAGTTTACAGTATCCATTATGTTTTACTGAACAGTCATCAAACGAATTCATCCTCCACTGTTTCACCTCACGCACGAAATCTCTGTGTACTAACGGAAAACCCTCGAGAAATCCTTTGTGAAAATCAAGGTGAAAATAACTGAAACATATGGAAACCAAAGCAAGAGTGCTGAAACTGCCACGGAATTAGGCAGTCAGCTTCCAGATATTTCACTGGTTTTAAGCAAAAACATTCACTAACATTGCCTGTTGTTGAACTCCAGACATGAACACGCAATCCGCACACCAATGTCTTTACTGACTTAAACCAAAGATAACATATCAACTCTTACATTTCTCATACGAACGCTACAATCGCGTCATCTATCGCTCAAAGGTAAATGCTTCGAACGAATTTGATAGCAAAGATTACATTCTCACAAGAAAGGTTTGTGTATTTGCTAATTTTTCTATGCGTTGCTTTCACCACTCAAGCGCAGCGCTATTGTATCTGTCACTTGGATTCTGGGCAAGTTTCCAGTCTTCTTGATATGATGTCTTCGCTTTAACGGTAATTTTTGATGGTTCAGAAAGTCTGCGATTTACAGAGTTTTCAGGAAAAGTAAAAACTAATGGGTTGATTACTGAAAATTCAGCTGTTTAGTAAAATTTTACCGACTTCGGTAATCTAAAACTCTGTGTGTAACGTCCAACGTGCCAAGGCAAGAAACAGGCAGAAAACGTTCAAGGCTCGGAAACTATATGATAGCCTGCTGTGTGGAAAATTGGCGTGTGTTATCATGGGCGATGAAACATACGTCAAATTTGACTACAAGACGCTTACCGGTAAGCAATACTACACAGTCCGTGATGGTCAGGAAGTTGACGATGCTGATAAGTCAATTTTTACCGGAAAGGTTGGGTAAGAAAGCCATGGTTTGGCAAGCGATCTGTGAGTGCGGCAAGTTGTCAAAGCCATTTGTACGATGAACACTGCAACTTACGATCGGGAGTGTTTGAATCGGCGTCTGCAGCCCATGATCCGTTAACATGATGGCCCAGTAGTACAGTAGTATTTTAGTCCTATTTGGTGTCCATGCACTACTCGAAAGACACGGTAGCTTGGTACAAAGCAAACAATGTGCAATACATGTCAAAAGAGATGAATCCTCCGAATTGTCCGGAGGCCCGGTCAATCGAAACTTTTTGGGCCACTTCCAAGGGATATCCAAGAATTTCGAAAAGATTGGAAAAAGGGGTCAAAATTATCGCCAAGGAATCTGTGCTGAAGCTCATAGGCAGCGTCAGATCAAAAGTTCGCTCCTTGGCATACGATTATAGAGATCATATATATGAAATAAAAATTTGTGTTCATTAACATAACATTGTTTTATTCCAATAAAAACTGTGCTTTAACTTTCTGCGACACCATATAGCAAACATTGAACCAATTTTAACAAAAAAAATCAACGATTTCGAGTTTTGGCCAACATTTTGGGTCAAATACTCTTATGTGAGTCGATTTGTTGCAATTATTTGGATAGCAGCTTTATTTTTTAAAGTCTTGACCAAAATTGTGATTTGGTAGTTTAAAGCTTTGAACCTTTGAGGAACTGGATCATTAGGCCAAATTACGTTGAACTGAAGGACGTTAGTTCAAAGTGTTTTTATGTTACTTCATACGCGAAGTTTGCGATTTTTAGAGCTGGTTAGAAATGCTCTCTAACATGAAGCTTTAGTGTGATAATTTATTAGCTAGAGAATGATCTTAGAAGAGAGTAGGTAGATAGTTCCGTTAGAGTACGGCAGTATGAAAATTGAATAGACAGTACAAAGTCAAACGGTAGGTAGTGATGAAACGTCGCTAGAACTATTCCACAGCCTCTAGTACTCTAACGGAACTATCTACCTACTCTCTTCTAAGATCATTCTCTAGCTATTAAATTATCACACTAAATTTAACAGCAAGTTATACCACGAAACAGAAGCAGCTGCTATTTGCTGTTTGTAGTTCGTAATCCATTAGACAACTATTATAAAAGAAGTATAAACTATTCCGATGAGCCACTAATTCATATGTACACCGTAATCAGATATTTGGTTGCATGCTCATTACACGCTATTTGTAAACCACCCATATTTGAGTGAATTCCACCTTGATCGGTCAAAACTGAATCTATCAAAAAATGGGTAAACTATGTAGGGAGTGACAGGTTAACAATTGAACAACGTCGGTCGGATCCATGCCAATGTTGCTCATGTGTCAGCTTGTCACTCCCAACATAGTTTACCAATTTTTGAGGAGGTTCAGTTGTGACCGATCTGGGAGGATTCTACCCAAATTTGAGTAGTTTTGAAATAACGTGTAAGTATTGACGTTGACGGTGGCTTTTGAACTCTTTACTCCTATGGTAAAATCCTCAAGTCTAGCGGATTTTAACTTATCTCTTCACTCCACCATGGTACCAGCGAGCCACCGTCTCCTCATGCAAACATTAACAGGATCTTATGCGATTTTTCACTGGAGTGAAAGGGTAAGGTAATGTCTAACATATTTCTCGCACAGAGTGAAGTTTGCTTATGGGATTTTACCATAGAAGTAAAGAGTTACATAGTGACCGAAAAGGCCAATTGTCATTCTTTTTTAGACTAGCTCTAGACTAGGCACAGGGGGATTGTCAAAGGATTTATTAACGCGTGTTTTCAAGTCGGTTAGAAGTCAATCAAGCGCATTGTTAACCAGTCATATTGTAGATAACCAGTCAGTAAATCTTTGTGTTGGGATTTGAGCAGAAACATTCAATTTAACACAATTGAGAAACATAAAAATTCTTGTCAATGGAAAGATGCAAGGTCAGCTGAAAAAACTGCATATTTTCCACAATATCAAGGGATTTTTGTCTGTTTTACGAATTAATTCCAAGAAGAAGAAGTTCCACTATAGCTATCAAATGAACAAAGCTTCAAAGAGTCGCCAGCAAATATACTTCAATTTCTCAATGCACACTATGTTTTTTTTTCAGTATTCAGCTCTATTTTATACTGGCGGTAGAACTTTTACAGGTTTGCAATACAAACTTATATATAAACAAGGACACTTGTTTCAAAATATTGCTGCTTTAAACTGTATGCATCTAACTCCAATTTTGTGCGGTCGTATTTTTCCTTCTACGTTATGAAATGAAATTAAAGTTTGATGCAATTGGTTCCAACAAAAAATAGTAATGGAAAAAATGGTGCATATATTTGCTATCTAAGTTTATAATAGAGTTTCTAACATTTTTGGTCGTAACTGGTTTGTTTAGGGGTATTGAGGTAAATACATATTCGTTATCTGCATTAAAAATAGAAACGGAGACCCAAAATTTCATCAATTATGGTACACTGGAACTAGTTTAAATAAGTACGATTACATTAGCAAAAATCACCATATTGGCGCCCCTTGGTGGGACTTTGTATGGAAGCAAGCTGTCAACAAATAGATTTAGTGTCAACTATCAAAAATTTTAACTTTGTTTTCAAAATCGAGGTGAATGTCTGCGGGATCGATAAAAAATATCGTTGTGCTCAGAAAACAAGGCTCTATCAGATGATGTATAAAAATTGGTAAATTTTTCGAAGATACACAACACAATTACAGAAAAGCAATAAGTATTGCTTTCATAATTGAATTGGAAACAGTTAACCCATGTCAGCTTAAAATTATGTTTATTAGGTGGCAGGTCATCGTTTAAAACATCTTCACAAAAATTCTCCTTTTTTATGCAAATGATAATTTATAATTATAAATAAAGCTATATAATTATAAATAAAGGATGAAAGCTATATAATTAAAAATAAAGAACGTATGCTATTATGACACTACAAAAACATGAGTTCAAGACCGCTAAGAAGACATAGAATTATAAACCACGTTAGAAATATTTTAATAGACTTGACTACCCCCTTGATCTTCTTTCTCATTTAACAGCTGGTATAATCAGTTTGACAGATCGATATCCTACTATACCACTTGAAATCACTGAAATGGGGTCGATTTTTTATGACCGAGTTCCACATATGCTATGTGATGATAATCTCAAGCATGAGTTCCCAACAAACAATTTGAGTTGATCAACAGCTGAACAAGCTATTTTTTAGCTGAAGAAGCTTGTTTGTGCCTGAATAAGCTCTTATTCCACATTCAATGTTCGTTGGGTTGTGCTTGCCATATTCGTATGTGAGTTTATTCTTTCAGAAAGGCTTCATGAACGAGATTTAAGAATGATTTTTCGAACACTGGTTACTTGGATTGGAAGTGGAAATTATTTAATCTGAAGCCGTAGTTGTTCGTTAGCTGTTGTGTACTGAATTTTCCATTAACTTTTCCAAATTCCTTTTCCAGGCTGACATGATCATTATGATTTGGTTGGTCAGCTGTTACAAGTTTTCAATCGACAGTCTGCATTCCTTCCGTGGGGCTATACCGATTCCTCCTGTACTATGTAGTATTACGGTTGGCTTGTAGGTCCTGCGTCAAACTCCTGTCTGACCGGTCTCATGCACAGCACTGTTTGAAGTAATACGCTAGCAACAGGACGATTATCAGCCGCTCCTAACATAGAGAACGAACAACTGTTTTAGCCACCCCTAACACGGAGAACAAACGGTCGGATTTTATAAGCCGCACCCGGCTACAAAATGGTGAGTTGACAACCTGGAAGGAGTGTGGTACCTAGATCTGGTTCTCACTAGGGTCGGTGTATAATGAGTCACGCCAAGAGAAAAACAGTTGAACTCGCATTACGGTTTTCGAAAGATTCCCTTTCTTTTAACTTGGCAACAGAGGACTTCTACATCAACTTCAAATGACTTCTAGCGAGAAAAAATAATAGTGGCTGTAGTAAATCATTATATCAGTGATTTTGTCAAATTAAATTAAGAAAAAATAGTAGAAATTCTCATTACTGATCATTACCAAACGTATCCCATGAAAATTGAATACTCACTGCGTGTTTATTATCATTTCTTCGATTATATTTTATATTTTATTGCAATAATTACCATTCGTGGACCTTTCATAGCATCGTAATGTTTGTTTAATCTGCACGATAGGTAGCTGGTTTGACAGTTCGATAGGTAGACTTGGCTTCACTCTTGGCGTGCCTCATTATACACCGACTCTAGTTCTCACAAGTCCCTACCTCAAGCCTCCAGGAGTCATATGATTACAAAAGACTACTAGCTGAAACATAGACACAGCTGGGTGGCGTAGCCTGGCCAATGTTGTCAATCCGACAATAGCCAAGTGAGGAGGTGCGACGCGAACACTGGCGCGGTAACCATAGCACGGCGGTAGAGGAAATGCTTCGCCAATCCGAGCGTCTGTCCACCACGGAGGTGTGACTCAAACAGCGTCTGACTGGCATCCATCGGCTGAATAAGAAATGCGCTTCCCCGGAAGCTACGCCTAAGATGGTAGTCCTATCACGGGGATAGGAGACCTTAGGCCAACCACCTATATTCTCCAAAATTCATAAATTGTCTCACAGACCAGCAGAGAAAGAATACGAACTGATTTTACGGCAACGACTTTTAGCGTTCATCCCCTGAAGAGCATTGGCGCAGCTAATAGGAGTGTCTATGGTGCCATTTCAGTTTAAAGCTGTCCAAAACGAGACTGCTCTGAGAAAGTAACTTTCATTAATCCGAACATTCTTGAAGAACAACATCGGATATAACCTCAAAATGTCAGGGGGATCAACACCAGCGTTGAGTGAAGAATAGAACAGCGATCGAAACTGTACGCTTTGTGAAGGCCATGATCACGTAGATGATTTGGTCCAGTGTGATGTCTGCGATATCTGGGCTCATTATAGTTGTAGACGTGCTCGAAGTGCACAAATATGCTGAAGGTGCCAAAAGGAACCAAGAAGTCTGTCCAAAAGAAACCACCTAGCCAAAAAAGAATATGGCGAGGACTGATGCCGGATCCGAATCTGGAAAAGGAAGTACCAATGAGGTCAGCCTGGAGGAATCCCTAGACCAGTTGCAGGAGAAAAGCGCAAAGGAGAAAGCGCTGGAGGAAGAGAAATTCCACCATGAAAAGCGATAGGAGGCTGAGCGGGAAATTTTTCAAAACGAAGTTATCTGCCGCCACTATTTCAACAAAGATTTTGCTAGATTTAGGATTTAGGGATTCAATCATTATTTTAGTTAGGCACGCTAACGATGTAGAATGAGCTAGTTACTTAGGATAAATCAAGTATATAGCGTTTAGGAACAAATTGTAGTTTACCAGATTCTAGGATCAAATTGTAGTATCTAGATTAACCAAATATATAAATTCAATATTTTCACGAATTCCACCTCCAACTAACGTACTTCAGTAGCTGGTTCACTATAAACCACTACAATTTAATTAAACGATAGGTAAAGTAACCAATTTAGGCAATTAACTTAATTTAGCTGTAAAACGTGTGCTAGATGGTTTGGAATTGCACCTTGTTTTTCTCCTTTTTCTAGTTCTTACTCCGACAAACTCACAGTTCCGTTGAACCTAACCTGACGTCTGTCATTTCTGACAGCACCCTTACCGTAGCTCTCTGAATCTCCCACAGGGTTGTCGCTGGTAAAGAGCCTGAATTTATAAAGAGACGACATGTCAAAATTAGAACAATGGATTATCTGTTCAAGTCATAGGAAAAGATATTCCAATCGAACAGAAGAGCTGTCAAATGGATAAGATGTCGCCTCTTTACCAAATTCAGTCTCTTTAATCGCTTGGCTTGGCGGTACAGAGTTATCCAGATATTCCAAACAGCCATGATTCATAAATTAGGCGTATATTATCCACGTTTCAGATACTATATTATTAATTTTGATCCATAAACCATGAAAAATTGCTCCATTATTGCGTAACTACTTAGATTTACTATCCTGCTGTGTTTTTTTAGGTGGAGGTGCGGAGCGATGGTGAAGCGTGTATTTAGAATAGATTCCAAAAGAAGCTTCTATAATAATCTTCTTAAGAAAATATGAAAAATAAATGTTAATGTTATGGATCATACCTAGGGTAGGTGTTCCAGTTATTGGTAGACGTTCCTATTATGGTGTGTTCCAATTATAATCTATGGGATAAACAAATGTTTTTCATGTTTGGACCCTTTTTTAATTAGATCCATAAACCTTGGAAAATTGCTACATAACTGCGTAGCTACTCAGGTTTACTGTTCTGCCCGTGTTTTTTTTTTGTCAGAAGAGTGGACCGATGGGCGAGCGTCTAGAATAAGCTTCATAAAGAAGTTCGTAAATAAAGCTTCCATAGGAAGCTTCTTAAGAATTTTATTATATAATCTTCTTTTGGAAGCTAATTCTAGACGCTTGCCCGTCGCTTCGCACCTCTACCTAAATTACAAGGGCAGGACAATTATTCTAAGTAAATATGCAGTGGAGCAATTTTTCAAGGTTTATGGATCAAAATTTATAAAATGGTGTCCTAAACATGAATAATTTACGTCTAATTTACGGATCATGCCTATATTTTTAAGTGCGCAAACATTATTTTTTATGGATCACTTTCTTTAGTTTAAGGTTCATTGCTGAATGTTTTATGGATCAATTGCAATATGTTTGGGTAATTCGTACAATTTCAATGCTCATTCTTAAGAAATTAAGCAATACATATTTACAATTGTAAAATTTTACATAAAAAAAATTATGGATCATCCATAGGGATTAGGAATTTTCTCCGATGTTTTATGGATCATTTGGATGTTTTAAATGGAACGTTTTTGAATATTTTATGGATCGTTTTATCAATTCTGAAGGTGCATACTTAGGGCTGCCAAAATGTACACCGAAACTGAAAAGTTCGAAATTACGTTTGATTGAGCTGAATTTCGCTTCTATTATGACTCAATTTTATGTCGAAATTGACACTCGTATATGTCAGTCTGAGAGCATCTAAATTTACATTATTTTTTCTAAGAGTGTAACGAACATCGTGCTAGAGAGAGTTGACTGTCAACAGAGGCTTTTAAAACATCTAACAATGACCCAAGGTTCAGTGCTGTGTTAGGCCCTAGATGCATCAAATATCTGCCAATGAACATGAGTCGAAAGATGTGTGTCTAAAGTTTTCGCTGCTTCTTTTTTTTTAGCCTGTGCATAAACATAAACAAAAACGAAAAAAACGCCTTAGCCAGCCAAGAGAAAGGGGAGAACGAACTGCTATATGTGAGGTTGAAATTATCATAAATTAAGACTCTGTTTTTCGGTGTACCGATGTTTACTTCGTCGTCTAGGGACATTACTAGCTTTTTTTTTCTTTGGTTGATTGAATTTTCCTATTGAGATGGAACCCGAGGACTGTTGCGAGAGGAGCGATATGTGCATACCGGGTCTTATTTACACATGTGCATTTGCGGTGTCTGCCAGACAGAAAGTTTTCAAGCGGTACTATCTGGAAAGCCCTTCAAAATCGTCAAGCCGAGTTTCACTGTCCGGAAAAGGGTTTATCATCAAGATCAGTCACACTTTTCGAGAGTATGAATCGGCACTTTAAATGTACCGCCCATTTCGCGTCACTTTGATGCACGATCCGAGATTATACCGACAAACCCGACGCGACACGGTGGCGATGGTGGTTTTTGGATGACCACCTCGGGCTATTTCGAAATAGCACCAAATACTCACAATTGAATTACGTGCGGTGATTGAACCAAAAGTAGATATAACCGCAATCGAAATCAGATAAACAGCTTCGGAAAAGAAATAGAAACGGCCATCCAATCGAAACCAGACACAGATCGGATCGACCGCTGCGGTGCTGTGTGGTGGCAGGCGGCAGTGACCATGAACCCCCGCGCGTGCATCATTGCGCTCAACACGAACCGCCGCCCGGTAGCATTGAATGTCTCCTAGTTGGAGGCTCATATGATACCGCACCCACACCGTCCTCTAGCACCCGTCTTTGCTTAAACTTTAACTTAACTGAAGAAACCTATACCAATCCGGGAATGTAAGCAAGGTACGAAATGCGCCAAAGGTAGGTACGTAGAAGTAGCGTGGCAAAGAGAGACCACCCAGAAATAGAAACCAACACTTGCCGCACCGCTTTTGATGATGATTCAAGGTGCAGTAATAAGCTAGCCAATGTGGGGTGGTTTGGTTTTACATTTCCTTCCGTTTTCGAGTGCGTGTATTTTCGGGAACTTCAGCCGGGTAAGAGATGCGCAATAGAGCAGCTAATGATTGCAAGTGATGACCATCAAGACAGATACTTACCGGAGCACTTCCATAGCCTCCAGGGGGATGGAAATATTCGATTTGTGTTGTTATTGGATTCGGATCCACTAGTCAAAATTGCCTGGGCGCTTGAACGCACGCATTACCTGCTCTCGGAAGTGATTACCTGCAAAATACTAACCTGTTTTTAGCGAGCATACGGTACGAACTTGCCCCGCGAGATAGGGAATCTATCTCGCAATGCAACTTTTCATTCTGCGCATCATGCCTGGGGTCATACATCTGAAAAGTTTATTTTGATTGGCTTGTTCTAAGTGGATGGCAATATTGTTGCGAAGCGAACCCAGAACTAGTACGGACGGCAATTCCTTGTTCTATGAGCAATGTATATCTATTAGTCATAACAAGTCTTATCGAGCAATCTTCTTATTATGCACCAGTCAAAAGTTTCCTATTGAAAATTAAAAAAAAAACATTTTAGAATCGTATGCTCATATGTGTGCTGACTTGCGTATTTTAAGAGAGTTTCGTCCTAGGTTTCCATAAACCTGTTATTCTACACAGTTATCTTGCAATTGTATGCATTTTAGGTAATTATAGCATATTTTTATAATTTCTGTATTTACACGAAAAATTGTGATTTTTTTTTTATGTACGCACTCCTATTGCCTACGGTTTGAAACAGCTAATGTGATTCGAATCAAGTAGATAGGTTGTATCGTTATCGAGAAATCTTTAAAAACGTGCCGTGTAAATTGCCGTATAAAAAAGCGCGTAAAAATGAACCGTGTAAAAAAGACTTGAGTGTATTTACTAAAAATCATATATCCGCCATCTTCTTGGGTTTTCATTGGAAATCACTTTGTACGTAAATAATCAAGCGAGCTGCTTTGCAAAAAAAATTAAAGCCTAACGGTTTATTCCAATCTTATATAGACCTCAAAGACGTAAAATTAGGTGTGTCCTTTGTTATTCCAAATAATTACAAGCCATTCTCCTTTAATTTGCTTAAACCTGCATTGAAACAAAGCCCACTAAAGCACCTCAGTGCCATCATTAAAAAAACGCAAACCAATCAACAAATGGTCAATCGAACAAAGTGTCTCCAGCCGTGCACTCGTCACAGGACATCTACAACCTACAATCACCCAAAAGGCAACCTGCCACAATGATTTATGAAAAGAGCTCAAACAAATTGCTCAACACAGCAAAATGAAAAGAAGGAAAAATAGAAGCCAAACCGTGTGACTTTCTGACCGGTGGTGTGTACGTAGGTACGCACAGCATCCGTCGTAATTCCGAACAAAGAACGAAAGCCTTCCACTTGTTTATCCTTTTTCTTTACATCCATTTTCAAAAAAAAAAGGAGCCTCCAGAATACTCCGATGCTGGTACCGGAGTGTCCTTTTAGTTCGATTCGATAAGGGTCATACACGGGCAAAGGATCGATCGCCCTCGAAGGGATATAACAATAAAAATTACACCTTCCCTTTCTACCCGGACAGTTGGTTCGATGCACCGGGGGAAGGATGCGGCGAAATTGGATTGGATGCTGATTTTCGGTGCCCCGGACTTCCAATCGAAAGGCATTACGAAAGAAAATACGATGAAAAAGGAGTCGTAATCACGTGAAAATAAAAACATATCGTAAAAGGACAGGTACGAATAAAATATTGGATGAAAAGGATATTATTTTATTCGTACCGTTTTTTTTTTTTTTTTGTTCGCTTCGTGGGAGAAATTTTCCCATTGCATTTTGATTCGCACCTTCGATCGTCTTCACGGACCAATGGACGACAACAGTCGGTTCGTGCTCGGATCTGCTTCTTCTTCGTGGCTTCCATTGGTCTCGTGGGTGCCCTGTTGCGAGACCAGCGTTGTAGGTATTATTTATTATGATTTTTGATTTGCAACGTGAATAAAAATCGCTCCTTTGTTAGGGCAAACCTTTCGTAGTGAGACTATTTCTGGTTTCTATTGTGTTTGGGAGACGCTCCGGGGATTTATTTAACGCGTTATCCTTTCTGTATTGCATTTAGGGATTGTTGCGACGCACGATGCTCCTTTCTGCTAGGCGATATCTTCGAGATCAAGGATGTGCTTTACTGCACTGCGCGGATGGTTTAATGTTTGTGAAAAAGTTGCTTTTTTGTCGAGATAAATAGATTGATTGTAAAGTCGTGGGAAACTTGCGCTTGCAGCATATAAGCAGAGAGCAATAAGGTGATTAACATTAATGTTTTTCAATTCAGCTCTTTAATTTGAAAATAGGGTAATTGACGGCTTCGGCAATGTACTTTTCTATTAGCGCCAGGAGTAGTCTTGTAAGCGGTCACCGTAGTCATCGCTTGTACACTTACAAAACAAGCTATCATATTTAGCACAGTACCGCCAAGAAAGTATGTATTGTAGTATTTCTAATAATAAGAGCTCATAATGTTGTACTTGTGTGAATTCGGAAAATAGCAATTAACGATAGTAATAAACAGAAACAGTTCGTATTTTGTCCAAGTAAGTTCTACCAGGACAAACTGACTCGGTTATTTTACGTACAAATACGTGGACTTCAGAGAAGAACATGAACAAACGTCTGTACTTCCAATTGGAATATTTTATGATTATTTTGTCACAAAAATATAAAATTGCAAATTTTGTCAAACGGGTGTTCATTGAGACAAGCAGCTCTTTAACAAAAAATCCCGAGTAATTTCGAGCAACTCCGAGCTAGTTCGGGTTGTGTCATTAAGGTGATACGATACGTCACGCTTTTTTGCTTTTTTTCTTCTCTCGTTTCTATGTGTCAGTGAAATGATTATCATTGATGCTGTAGGGGTGTGAGTGTACATGTACATCATGCACTGTCGCAACTACCGTAAACATAGATGCTAGAGTTCGTTATTAATAGGTCGAATGTCTATTTATCATCCAATATTGACACCATTACTACATTTCCATTCAATTTGCCAAAATTAACGATCTACCACCTCCCAAGGACATCCCTTTCTATACAGAAACATATCATACGCCTAGCCACCAAGGCCAACCAAGTCAAGTAATCATAGTAGTTGATTAATTCAAAGCCACACTTTGTATACTTTGGTTACACACGACCGGTCCAAAAATGATTCCAGCACTCAAACCTCCAGGTACATGGTAAGAAACAAGTACCCAAAAGTAAGTTATTTTCACACATCTCGCCACTTTATTACAGGAAGCCAAAAGTAGGTAAAGTGAGTCAAAGTAGTTTTCATTTACTTGTGTTCAAATCTTATGGAATTGAAAATTCGCTCTCTACTCAAAAGTAAGTCAATTATACCTAAGAGAGTAGGTGAATATGATCGTGATTATACTCAAAGTAAAAAGTAGGTAAATGTGAACTGGCAGCTAGATACGTTTTTTGTTATCGTATATGTTTATGTTTTTACCGTGCCGATTCAAATTTCGGACGCTTAAACTCGAATTTCGGACACTTTTAAAAGTTGATTATCTCGGTCGAATATGATCCACATGTCTTGTAAATTTTAATTTTTTTTGACTAGTGCCCTTCACGATCATCTAACATTATTACTTTGTTTCTAACTGGATGTAATATTTAATTAAAAATGAAAGTGTCCGAAGTTTGAATCGTCCGAAATTTGAATCGAAACGGTATAATTCTTTTCCCGCCTTTTTAATATTAGCTGATGGCTTCGACCAGTGCAACCAAAATGACAAATATTTTTTCTATAGAAGATTTGTAGGTTTATTTACTTCAATTTCTTTTCAGGAAAATCAAAATAAGAAATTGTTTTTAATTTGTATTAGTGATGGTTTCTAAATTGAACACAGTTGAAGAACCTTCAAAAGCAATAAAAAAATAGTTTTTAAACACTTTGTTTCAATTAAATTGACAACACTGGATACGATGATAGATGATTCGTACACACACCTTCGTAATGTGGTGTGTAGAAAAAAGGTAAACAAAACAGTTTCAGCTTACAAAATTATTCGCGGCTCGCGTTTTTGCGATGCAAATGATATTGTTTAAGTAAATATCATCTTTAAAAGTGAATTAACTTGAAAGTGCTTGTAGAAGCACGTGTCGTAATTGTTTTTAGTGTGGTTCTGAGAAGTGAAAACTAGTGAAAACAGTTATTTTAATTACATGCCAAGAGTAGAACAAAATCGACTGATTGTACTTTTTAATGCAAATATTACGAATGTGTGAATAAATTGGCAATATTTTGGTGAGAAAGTGTACAACTATGTATCCAGATCTTATTCATACAATTTTGGCCCATTTTTTAAGGTATGTAATTAGTAATTTACTGTTTTGTAGGAAGATATATTTCGTACGCATACCAAAACACGTTTATTTAATGATTGTGGGGACAGCCATTGTTGCATGACGTGCCGTATTACCTTAAACAAAGCTTAAAACTGCTTCCAATGATCTCAGTCAGGGCTGGCATATGTAATTTTCAATGACAGATCTCATGTCATTTTCAGTCACCGTCTTTTCATCCGATTATAGTGACAGAGCAACTTTTATCGTATGAAAAGACGGTGACTGAGATTTTCTCCGAAATATCATTAATTTCTTTGTCATAACAGAACGTGACAATGTAGGCAGGGAACGTTTCAATTATCAGCTCTTTAATTAAAATTATTAAAGGTGGTGTAGTTGGTATGCGTGATTGTCTCTCAGCCCAAAGGGCCTGGGTTCAATCCCAGTTGGAGCCGCTGGGATTTTCGGCAGCATAAAATCTCTGATCACGGTAAGTAAAGCCGTTGGTTCCTGGTCCATGAGTTGATGGGTTGATATGTAGGGTCCTGGTGTGGGAGCTGCCTTCATGGTGTCGGTAGCATTGGTGCTCAACACGGAAAACAGAGTCGACGGAAAACAAACCAAAGGAAAAAAAATGCTACAATAAATGCTTTTCCAATTTTTCATTAACAAAAAACTGTTGAAAAATGTACAAATGAAAAGTGATAATTTTATCACTGTTTTCATGAAATAAACGTTCTCCCCAGAGATGCCAGATTTACGGAAATCTCCGTAGATCTACGGATTTTACAAATTTTTGCGGAAATACGGATCCGTAGGCAAAATCTACGGAATTCAATACAGTTTCTACGGATTTTTCTTTAGTATACGTCTCCCTTCAGAGTCGAATTTAACAATCTAGAGTATAATCTGATTCTGAAGGGGCTTCTTTCCCTTAAAAAAAAGTAAAATACAACCCTGCAACTTGTCAACCGTTTTCTTGCTCACTTATCCACTTTTTGATAGAATTGGCGTTGACGGTGACTGTGTAGCTCTTCCCTTTTATGAAATATCCCGTAAGCAAACGTCGCACTATGCGTGAAACATGGCGGCCTGCATACTATCTCTTCACTCCGCCGAAAGTTCCCATAATATACTGTCAATCTTTGCTTGAAGAACAAAATTTTCGACGGTGCCGTGTGAAGGCGAATAAAAGTTGTGTCGAGACCAGCCTTGTAAGCGGTCACCGTAGTCGACACATTTCCTGTGATAATCGACTGCCTTTGCTTCCGGCACTTGCAAAACAAGCTTTCAAATTACAGTACCAAACTAAAATGTCATACGACACTGTCGCCAAAGGCCGTCACGAATGTATGTATTTTAGTTTTTCTCATAATAAGAGCTGCTGATGATGTGCTTGTCTGAATTCTGAAAATAGCAAGCAACGATGTCCTGGTAATACCATTTTTGATCAGAAATGGTTAAATTTACACCAAATTGAGGAATAACAACGAAATCGCATATGTTATATGATACTAGTTTAATAATTTTCTTTTTGCTCAAATGTTGTTCTACCGTTTGCGTTGTGTAAGGGAGACGACGCTCTCTTCCCCGTCAGCTCGATGATGATCAGGCCTTCAACGTGTTCATCAAAAAGCACGTAATCCATAAGCCATCATACTTGTCCGGCTTCATAAAGGAAACTACGGTTAAAGCGTGGTTTTCTTATTAGATTACGACACCTCTGTACCACCGCTACGGGATCACAATTGATCAGATCGCCATAGATGGTCTTGAAACCCCTGCAATGGATCTTCAAATTGAGCTGGAAACCATTGCCTTGGATAATGAGACAGAATTGCTGCTTGGGTAACAGGAAACGCTCCTTTGGAATGAGGAAAAATGCCTGGAGATCACTCCCGCGCAAAACAGGATTCCTTTGTCATTAATATATGACGAGCACGGCGAAGAGATAGCTTTTCCTGCCATATGTTTCGGCCATCTACGGAAATTCAAGCCAGGGGTTTGGGTGACATATTGCATGATGGCATCCAGTGAAAGTCGTTGTCAAGACAGGCGTGTGGCCAAACCACATCATTTGTGGTATATGAAAATGAAAGTTTTTCGCCTTAGAGTTTCCGAAGGCTTACAATGCACTTTTAAGTGCACGGGGACCGCAAACATTACACGTGTCAACCTTAAGGACCGCCTTATTTATGGAGCTGTGCATTGAACGAAATTTATCCTTCCTCAAATCAATACCTAATTCAGTACAGTATTGGCAACAAACGAAGAGAAATTTGTTCACCATGATGTGACAATTGGGAAAGTCTACGGTGTTCCTCACACTCAGTGCAAAGAGATGATGTGACCCGATTTGTTGAATCTCCTACATCGATTGTCAGAAGAACACAATGGCAATGACTTAACAGATCCTATCCAGGAATTGACTGCACTACAAAGAGCAACTCTGATCAACGTCCAGTCACGTGCTGTGTGTACTTCAACAAGCTGGTTGACAAGATTGAATTTCAGCACCGTGGAAGTCCTCACGCGCACATCTTGCTATGGCTGAACAAGGATCACCGGGAAGCAATTAGTAAAAGTATGCCAAAAACTACAGGTGCAACAGTATCATGGTATTCATGTCTGTACTACCATCGGCCCTTTTCAGGGCCACCAAGATTTTCCAAAAGAGTTAAATTTCTGAACATGTCCCAACTAAAATTCATATCAAAAGCTTCTTTTAAGGGCAATCATAGTCATACTAAAGAGTATAAACAGAGAGCACCCCGCTCAAATTCCTATTCCTACACAAAACACAAGTCCTGCTGCAGTTAACAAATAACATTTATTATATAAGACCACGTAGTCCGACGTCACCATTGCGTATAACCCCAGAGGGCTGTCGCTAGTAGTTTTTCAAAAGTCCTTTCATCGATTTATCACTTAACGTAAAATATCACCTTAGAACTAAAAAAATATCGATGGTGATATAACTAAAAAAAATCCGTAGAAATCCGTAGATTTGAATAAGTCTACGGAATTGCATAGAAAAAAATCTGGCTTCTCTGCGCTCGCGTTCTCTCCAAACCCAGTCGTCATAATCGAGTACCACTTGGTTGCACATTGTTCTACTTGAATCTGAAAAGTTATAAAACACCGTTGCTGTCGTACCTCAACTCAAACAAACCAATCCCACCAAGGTGGTCATACTCTAATAACAGGCCTAATAGGACTAGGAACTGTAAATAATAATTAAAATTTCAAATGTACTAAAGTTGAAAAGACGCATATGTGTCACTTGAAAATCCATACATGTAAACCAAACAAATACAAGAAATAAAGATCATTTAGAGTAAAAAAAAAAGCCTCAACTCAGGATTCTTTGCTTGACTGTTGAGCTGTTCAGTCCGTATTTTCGCTCGAGTTCTCGTTTCGATTTTGTGCTGTCGCGTTGCGCCCTGGAAGTGTCGCCACCTTCTTGCGTTCTGGCAAGTTTACTTGAACTTGTAAACACGTAACAAATGTTGCGTAAACGTACCAATGAGACAGCAGCGGGCGCTTCAAAGAAGGTGCTAATCAAGCCCAACGCTTCGCAGGATGACGCCGAAAAACGGGTACTGCAAGCCAACCAGTATGCAGTACTCCCGGAAGAAAATGGCGATGGTGACGCCGTTCCCATTGCTAAAAAAGAGAGGATTCCCCCGCTTTTCACACCGGTGAAAGATGTTGCCAAGCTGGGTGCCGAACTGCCAAACACAAGCTGCTGCCTTGCTTCAAGCGTTGCAGCATCGGTACCAAAATCATGTGCTCCAGCCTTGTTGTTTCTGGTACACTTCTTGAAGGGATCCACCAGTCTTGTGGCTCTGAGATCCAAAATCTGGGACCTGTTTTGGGTCATCATCAGTTGGGAGCATTACAAACCCCAACATCGTGATGTCACGCAGTGTATGAACTGCCTCTCCTATGGCCATGGCACCAACAACAGCCATATGAAGACAAACTGAGGCAAGTGTGCTGGAACTCACTCAACTGCGTCCGTCGTAAGGCTACAATCAACAACCAGCTCGATCGCCTCCGTAATCATCGTTCGCCTCCTGTACTCACGGAAGTCCAATACCAAGCTCTCCAGCCCCGTTGACATGTTCCGAACCTAGCCCCGCTTCCACTTAACAACCAACAAGCCAATCCTGCAAGTATCCAAATGGTTCCCAGCAGTCGGACCGTTCAGCATCGTCTCACTGCTGCTGCGGCCCAGCCAATTCCAGGTTCATCCACCGCCCCTGGTTTATCATACGCTACTGCTGTCTCAGGTGAACCTGTCGACGATTCTCCGTTCACCTCGGAGGAACTTGTGATGCTCGTGGCCGAGGTCATCATCATCATGCGCACCTGCAAGCTCGATCTGAACAGCTACATGCTGCCCTGTCCCTTATCACTAAGTATGGACCGTGAAGCTATCAAGATCGTAAATTGGAATGCTTGCTCTTTGAAAAGCAAAAACATCGAGTTTGTTGACTTTCTCAACACACACATCGACATAGTCGTAATCACCGAGACTCACTTGAAGCCCGAGCTGAACGTCTTCCTTCCCGACTTTCAGTTCGTAAGGCTTGACAGCACCAGCTCCGGGAGAGGGGAAGTGGCCATCACTGCGAGACGGAACATCAGCTGCCGGCTGCTACCAAGCTTCCAGCTGAAAACTATCGAAGCCATCAGAGTTGAGGTGAGCACATCGCTTGGTCCAATCACCATCATCGCGGTCTACTGCCCCAAGCAAACCAACATTAGGGACGGCTCGGCCGCAGACCTCCGAAGATACATCATCAAGCTAACATGACGGTGCCAAAATTGCATCGTCGCTGGCGACCTGAACGCCAAGCATCAAGTCGGCGAAACCAGAACGGCACAATCTTGTACAACGATCTGCAGGAAGCCCACTACAACATCCTGTGTCCGGACACTCCCACCCGGTTGAGTCAATCCGGAGCTCATGCCATCATTGACATCTTCATCGGCAACATTGGCGATAACATCTCTCAACCTATCGCCTATCAGGAACTGAGCTCGGACCACTATCCGGTGGTGGCCGAAGTAGGCTCCTCGGCCAATAGGTTTCAAGTTTCCCGGCAAAATTACCATCGTGTCAACTGGGCAGCAGTACCAGCGCTGTGTGGACACAGCAATCGACTACGACGTCCTACCGGAGTCGTTCGAAGAAGTCGATCGGTGTCTGCAAACCATCGAAGAGGCAATATCCCGTGCCAGGGAGCAACACGTACCAGCATCCAGACAGGTGAATCATACTCTGAACCTTGACAACCCAACCAACGATTTTATCAGGCTCCGTAACACCATTCGTAGGCAGTTCCAGCGTTCTGGGTTGCCCCATTAGAAGACCAATGTCAATAGGCTAACCAAAATTATCGAGGCCAGGATGGTGGAACTCAGAAATAACGATTTTGCCCTCCACTTTCTTCTGTTGACCACAACTTGGACCCATCCCTACTCATAACCCCAGTTGAAACGGCCAATGCACTTGGCCAACATTTTGTGATTTCACATAATCTTGACCAAACCATGGCGAGCCCCCCTGAGCCTGCCATACTGGAGGCAATGTCTAGAGTCGCTGACACCCCCGTAGTAATGCATGATGATAGTAGAATATCGGCTGATGAGGTGATAGCAGCTATTAGAAGCACAACAAATATTAGGGCTGCGGGTATGGATGGTGTAGTCAACCTCGAGTTGAAAAACTTGAGTATTGACTTCTTCAACCATCTTACCCTTATCTTCAACAAATGTTTGGAGTTTGGCTACTTCCCTGCATTCTGGAAGTTAGCCAAAGTGATTCCAATACGCAAGCCTGGCAAAGATCCTACCAGTTCCAAAAGCTATCGCCCCATTAGCCTCTTGTCCTCCATCTCGAAGCTATTCCAAAAGTTGATACTCAGCCGTCTGCTGGTGTTTTCAAATGATAATAACATCTTTCTCAAAGAGCAATTTGGGTTTAGGAAAGGTCACTCTGCCATCCACCAACTCGCACAGGCTACTAACATCATCAAGCGGAATAAGTCCATTTCCAATACATCTGCCATGGTATTGTTGGACGTCGAGAAGGCGTTCGACAATGTCTGGCATGATGGTCTAGTGTACAAGCTGCATCGATATAACTTTCCAATCTACCTCGTGAAGATCATCAAAAAATACTTGTCGGGCCGATCATTCGAGGTCTACTTGAACAATGTCCCTTCTGATACGTTCATCGTTGATGCAGGGGTCCCTCAGGGTAGCTTGCTTGGACCTATCCTATTCAACATTTTCACGTCAGACCTGTGAATGTTCGCAGACGACACCTCCATCATCTATAAGGGTCGAGTGATCCGAGCTCTAGCGAGTAAACTACAATTAGGCCTGGATGTTCTGTCCGACTATTTCAAGAGCTGGAAGATTTGTATCAATGCAGCTAAAACACAAACCATTCTGTTTCCACACTCGGATTCACCTCGACTGCTAACGTCAAGGTCCATCTTAATAGCACTCCCATTGAATGGTCGAGTGAAGTATACTATAGTCTACCTTGGTCTCACCCTCGATAGCAAATTGCTATTAAAATCCCATGTGGACAAGACATCCACCAAGTGTAAGATCTTCATCAGGTCGCTCTACCCTCTGATCAACAGGAAGTCCACCCTGTCCCTCAAAAACAAGCTTGCTGTCCACAAGCAGATCATTCTGCCGGCTATTGAGTATGGTATGCCAATCTGGGAGAGTTGTGTTAAGTGCCACCACCTAAAGCTTCAGAGAATCCAAAACAAGATCCTCAAAATGATCCTTAACAGTCCACCACGAACTCGTAATTCTAAGATTCACCACCTGGCCGGTCTTCAAACACTCGAGGAGCGAAAGACTTCCACGCTGGAAAAGTTCAGAGTCACCTGTCTGCGATCAAACCACCAGATCATTCGTCATTTGGCAACCTAGTTCAAGTAGTTAGGTAGGTTCCTGTGCTCAAGTAGGTAGGTTATATTTTTTTTTTTTTAATTCAAACGAAAACAAGCCTATAAAAGGGTATCCTGTAAATTAGCGCTAATCGCAATCATCACATTAGAATAATGAATTAACTATAACAAAGATGAATAGCCAAAGGCTAACCAATTGAAATGTTAAAACAAATGTTGAAACTTAAAAAAAAACCAGCAAATAAACGTAAATTTTACTACTGCCTCAACTCACTTTCGCTTCGGACGGCGAGTGATCAGATAGCAGCAACAGCAGTAGGAAGGCAGCGGTTCATGTTCACGAGTTTGCACCCCGAACTTTGCGCGTCATTCCCGTCGAGATCACTAGCTGCTGGCAGCGAACCCCGTCGCTAGTTCTCCGAAGTGGATCAACTTCGCCCGAGTGATAACGATACCGCGTTCTACAAATCTCGACTACTTTTTCGAAGGGACGTATCAGCTTTTGTAGACAACGCATTTTATCGTCGGTTTGGCGTAGCTGATACTTCACCCACGCATACTCACACCACTGTCAGGTAGAGGAAAATTTCCCCTATCTGATGGTAGTGTTAGCTTCCTTTTTCGAGCTACCAGTTGCTCCAAATCGAGGATCAAATGCGTTGTTTACAAAAGCTGATACGTCCCTTCGAAAAAATAATCAAGAAATATTTCTTAGGCTGTGTCCCAATTGCCGAGTTAAATTTAGCTCGTAGTTAAACGTGACATTTCGACAGTTATTTTCAATGTTTGAAAATCCCGGTGTTTTCGATCGATCGGTTTTCACACAGAACTCAGCCACGGTTGCCAACATTCAACTTCTACTCGGTCAGAAATAATCACGCTCAGGTAGTAGGGTTATTCGATAACGTTTCATCTGTCATGTGAAATTCGACAGTGAGCGTTCAAAAGGGTTTACTTGCAATGACCGATTTACTTTATCGATTTTCTCTTAACATTCCTATAGCTAAGAGAAACAATTCAAGCTGAAGATTGCATTAGGTCCTAAGTAACATTGACAGATTCTCTTCATCGACTTTCTCCTTGTATTTTCGGCACACAGATCGATAAAAGAAGCTTTTTTCTAGCGACAAACACAACAAGAAACGGTTATGTGCTCAATAGACTGATGCAAAATTTGACTTTTTCGCTCCACAGTGCTTAAATGGTTTCAAATCGGGTCCTGATTAGCCTCCCAAAGTATCAACTCATTTGGTTAGAAACAGACTTCGCACAAGCCATTTGAAGTTTAGATGTAAATTACTATGGGAAATCTCAACTTTTTGTTCATTGCCTTCTAGTCTTTTTTCCACATTGAGCTACGAAACAGTTCGATAGCCATTCTTATAGAAAATGTTCTCAGCTACAACTTTGCTGAAGATTATTTCTATGTGAAACGAGACAGGAAAAAGTTATTAATTATTTAAGAGATTGGTAAACTTATGACATGATCAAGCAGCTGCTCTGTAGGCAACACTGTTTTTTTGCAGTGTGACATAGTAGCCATGACTTTTGTGTCCTATTCAACGCCCCAGAAACACCAATGTTGCCTGCTGAGCAGTTGATTGATCATGATCATAAGACATCAGCACATTGAACCATTGATAACTTTCGATCCTTGCATTTAATAAAAAAAAGTGATCTTCAGCAAAGTTGTAGCTGGAAAAATTTCCTACAAGTACAATTGAAAGCTTTTGAAGCAAACCGATATGGTGAATTATTAGATAGACATGAACAAAAATCTTGATTTTACCATAGTAATTCCCATACAAACTTCAAATGGTTTGTGCCATCTCAGTTTCTCACCAAATGGGTTCAAATTTTGAGAGGTTAGTCAGGATCTGATTTGGAATCGTTTAAGTATTGTGGAGCGAAAATTTCAAATTTTGCATCACTCTAGTGCTCAAGCTATTAACGAAAGAGAATGTCGACGAAGAGAATCGATCAATGTTACCTAGAACCTAATGCAATGTTCAGCTTGAATATTATCTGAAATTTGTTCAATGTAGTGCTGTTGTACAGGTTAGGTATTGGCTATCAAAAGCAACAGCAAACGCATCGAAAAATCAACAGCGAGCATGCACAAGGGCCCATGCGATGATCGATTTTCTCTTTCAGTTGCTACAGCAATTTTCAAGAATTCAAGAAACAATTTTCTGAAATTTGACCAATACAGTGCTATAACAAGTTGTATTGGCTATCAAAAGCAACAGCAAACGCACCGAGAAATGTTAATTCAAGAGAGTTATTAACAAAAGAGAGAATCGATCATCGCGATTACACTCTTATGCATACTCACTTTCGAATTTGTTATCTGTGATATATATGGAAGTCACTTTTTCCCACCACAGAAACACCCCGTGTTCTTATGCCAAATGATGCATGTGCGTCTACAAAACGCAAACAAAATCTTCAAAAATCAGGAAGATTTAGTTTTTTTTTTTGCTTAATCGGTAGATAAAAAATGTACTGAAAACTTATTAGAGGGATTTATGGCTAATCGAAATATTCCCGATCAGCTACGATATGTTGCATAATATTGGAGCAAAATTGTGCACTCCGTTTTTCTTTTTGCAATTTTGTTCCGGTTTTTAAAATTGAATCGCTGTGGAAACCTTATTTCTGATTAATGTCATACCACCTAAAATTTTCAAGAGCACAAATCAAGCTGAACATTGCATTAGGTTCTAAGTAACATTGACAAATTCCCTTCGTCGACTTTCTCTTTGTATCCCCACGACCATGTAAATACATTCCCAGGTATTTTCAGCAAACAGATCGATAAAAGAAGCTTTTATCTAGCATCTAATACGACAAACACAACAAAAAAGGTTATGTCTTCTTTTTCTTCTTATTCGCATTTCAAGCTTATTGCTTAGCGCATATTAGCTTATTGCGTGCTCTCAACTTAGTGTTCTAAATGCACATCCACAGTTATTAATTGAGAGCTTTCAATGCCAATACCAATGCATGAATTTGTATATTGTGTGGCAAGCACAATGATACTCTATGCCCAGGGAAGTCGAGAAAATTTTCACTCGACCGGACCGGGAATCGAACTCGCCGCCTCCGGCTTGGTAATTCCGTGCCTTTATTGACTAGGTTATGAGGCCCCATAAAAAAGGTTATGTGCTCAAGATATTAACGAAAGAGAAAGTCGACGAAGAGAATCGATCAATGTTACTTAGGACCTAATGCAATGTTCAGCTTGAAATATCAGCTCTCACAAAACTTATAACAAAGAAACTTGAACTTCGCGTTTGCTGCAGTGCAGTACACAAGGTGTTCCAATTTCATGAGGGATGTCACAGCCGTCCAAGATTTGTGCCCTAGAAAGCTTGAAGTGATAGGGAATATCAGCCATCATGACGGTTGGACGCCTCAATGTATCACCTGAAGAAAGTCCTACCTTTATATCTGATCGTAATTTAGGAACCAAATGTAATAGAATATGTATTCGCATTTTTATGAGGTCCTGAATTTAACCAAGTAGAAAATCCAAAATACGTACATTGGTACATTGGTACTGTATTTTAAATCAATATCTAGATAAATGCACGAGAATTTCACTACACAGCTTAACGTAGTCTACGTCAACCATGCGGTGGTGTCTTGTGCACAACACCACCAATTTTTTGGAACAACTGCAAAGTCTTATAGTTAATTTCAAAAGCCTTATGGGTCAACGCTGTACATCCGACGGGATAACTTCATAGACCTTAATGATAATTTTTGAGATATTTTGGGAAATTGGCAAACATTAATTGGGAAGCCGATTTATTTTAAGGTCTTATTTATGCCTCTACGGTCTTCACACACAACTAAAGTATAAGCAAATGGTTTAAAAAATCAAATAAAAAATACAGAAAATTAAAAAAAAAACTGTAAACAGTGCTAAAAACAAATTAATCAGGCATCCAACTATCTGCATACACTTGAATGAATAAGTATGCGCTAACGACGGAGATACACCGATTTCAAATTCCAACGGAATAGTAGTGCGATTTTCATAGGAGTTTCTCTCATCACTTGGTAAATAGCTGAGAAGTTATATCTTTCTCGATGACCTCTAGAGAGATGGGAGCTGTTACTTTATATTGTGGAGCACTCTACCAATTGATAACTATTTAACGATTTCCACCAAAGTGAGCAGTGAATTTAAAAAAAAACCGAACAAATCATGTTCATGTACCCAGTACATATGTGGATTATGTTTCAACAAATATGATTATTTAGCTTCTTTTCGGATATGACAATATTTGATGAAAATTTATTTCGATGCTTTTCCGCTGTCATTTTTAGCTCCAATATCCAATCCGCTCGTTTCTGAATTTGATTTCAGAATTCTCTGTTATCCTCGCCTTTTTCGTAAAAAGACATCCGCTCTTCAGTTTTCATTTTTTTTTCACTTTCACATACGATTGCTTTTCAATTTTTGCACTCTTCATGGAATAAATTTTGCATATTATCTTTTCACTTATGCTTTCATTTTATGATTCACTATTACAGATTTATATCTGTTCTTCCTTTCATTATCACTGGTAATCCAAAGGTTATCCCTCGATGTCCATTCCGCCTGTTCTGCAAGTCTCAATCGGCCAAAATCTCCACCGCTCCAAGATCTGCTCCATTCGACAGCCAATCGCAAAATGAGCCTTCCGGTTGCTCAAAAATCCATCTCAAACCGGACGACCGTACCGCGCTCGAGTAAATCCATCAACCCGTGCACCACCGCAATCCCGAGCGAAATGATTCGCGATTCGCGAAAAACGACAATCTTATGCTGTGCGAAAACCATAATTTTGCACTCATCCCAACCCCTTCCATTGGACATTGCCGGCGCTCGCGAATTCGGATTGCAACGGATCCGAACCGCAACGTTTTATGGCTGGGGAGATTCTGCTACCCCCCAGTGAACCAATCCGCTGAAGCTCGTAAAATACCGTTACTTTCCTCTCCTTCCAGTGACGGGCTTTTGCGATTTTTTTTTTGCCAATCGCAATGCGCCAAAACAACGATCTCGCGAATGAGAGTGAGATCTTGCATGGACTAACGATCCGTTAATCAGATGTGTTTTCTCGACCAATCACCACTTGAGATGCGTCATTTTGCATTTTGAAATACATCTCATCGGAGTGAAATGTCAACCAAATTAGTTTAATATAAAGCGATAATCGATTAAATCGTGGCTCAGTTCGAAAATAATCGATTTTTAATTGATTAAATCGTCCAAACTTCCAAAAAACTACCGCCCGCAAAATGGCTGCACTCTTTCTCCGCTTTCTTTTGTGCAAGCGACCCGTGAGAGAGCGTTTGCAAAATCCACGCAAAAAAATAAATGATCCCCCCCAGGAGAGCGAGCGAGTTTGTTTAGATAGCACGAAACACCTCCGCTCTGAGAGAATCTGCGAAGAATAGGGATCTCAGTTCCCCCACCATCGTAAGCGCGCACGCACGAATGAGCCGAACGGCCATAGAACCGAAAGGGATAAAATTTGCAAAGCGGCGCCGAGCGAAGACGCGAACACAAAAGAGTTGCGCGAAAAATGTCTGCCGAACACGGTGGAGTGGGGGGTCACTCAATGGCAAGCAGGATGACAGAAGGTCGATTGGGGTGTACGAGAGGGATGGCGAGTTGCGAATTTGGGGTAGGTCATGGGAAGAGTTCCTAGCCGTGTGTGTGTATGGGGTTGCGGAAATGGTTACCCTAGGTCAGTGCATTTGATTCGACTACATACCTACTTTTAGCCAACTAGGAGTGTGTTTAGAAATGTTTGCGTTTGTGACGATCACCATATTGTATTGGGACAGGGAGGGGGAGCATGTGTTGGTTGGTTTATTCCTATGTTTTTTTGGCTCATGCGTGCGTACTTGTGCGAAACTCGTTTTCATTCTGGATTGGACCAGTTGGGAGAACCCAAGATGGGGAACAATGGGGTTTTCGAGGTTGATGGGGGGTTGGTGGATGCGTAGGGAGCGTTTGTTTGTTTGTGATCGTGAGATAACGTAGGCGCTCGCCAAAAATTTCAATGTTAAGGTTAAGTTTGTTTCTATGATGATTAAGCCGGTACATAAACCGGTTGTATGCGTGAAACGAACAAGCATTTTTTTTTTGCGATGAGTTTTGGCAAATCGGACAGTCGTAAATATGTGGATTGAGGTGATTGAATTAATTAATAATTGATTAACGCAACATGCCGCAATGTGGTAATATTTAGGTTATGAAATATGCAATTTTTGGCACCATATGCAATTTAAAATTTAGCATGGCAAAACTACCTATAAAAATGTGGTCGACCATGAGGTCAGTTTGATTATTTTTCAGCCCGAGAATTCCGACTTTGCCGAATTCGCTAATCTACCATCTTGATTGTGTGCGTTTTGGCAAATATTTTTTGCGTATTTCGATAACCATTCAGTCGTTTGCATGGATGTGCGTATACGCACTTTACGACCGTGTGTGTGGAGCGCAGATAATTCTCCCCGCACTGGTGGTAGTCCGTGACCGAGAACTTGAAATGTTTTCGCTATATTATGAATCCATGGACGGACGGGCAAAATTGCGTAGGGATCTCCGGGGCTCCAGGCCGTAGGCGGCGGGCAGCAAAGGCGAAAGCGGTCGGTTGTGGTCTTATAACACGTGTGTAGAAGTTACGGAAAACGAATTTTTTGCGTGTCTACACGGGTAGATTGTGTGGTAGAGCAGCCAGGAATGGCAAATGTGCTCCTCAATAGTGCTTCGGTATCGCTTCGATGTACTGTTTCTCTTCCCCGGTGGTGGAGCTGTGTCGCGGTCGGCTTGGTGTCGCGAGAAAAAAGTCGAAAACAAGGTGTCGGTCAAGGTTACTACGCGCTGTTGCGTTAGTATTCGAGTCACTTTTGCCGTTTATACATTTAGTTAATTAGTGATAGCGCCAATCCGCGAGTTACTTTTGTTTTCGACCGACCGGTCCAAAGACTATTTCGGGTGGACTCTATCGATGAGCGATCGTTCTAGGAAATCTAATTGAAAATCGTGAACTACCGTAAACATATAGTGCAATACCAAAGAATCCTAAGTCACTCGATTGAAGATCCATAACTAGCCGGAATAAGTGAAAATCACCCAAGAAGAACGTTGAAAAGGGTAAAAAAAAAATACTGCCAAGTCATGAAAATGGAGCTTTCGCTGTATCATAGTGCAAAAAATGTGGTCAAATTCAAGTGAATTCCTTCACCGTAAGTACTGACATCGTCGTCAATCTAGGATGAATCCACACGAAAGGTCTTGGCGAAAACACAATCAACAGAACCTCTTTGACTAAAACAAAAAATGGCCAAACATTAACTCATTAAAAATCAACAAAACAAAGTCAGTCATTCGCAATTTATCGGACTCGCGAAATCAGCTCTAGAGCCGTCCAGTGTCGCGTAATGGGTCGTAAATTCCAGGAAGCGACGTTGTTATTTTTAGTTTCTTCTAATTAGGCCCGCATTCGGGCATCGTCGTCGCCCAGCGAAACCTTGAAGGGCGCCATACAAATCGAATGCGTTTGCTGATTTTACATGTTGAATAGGGTGGTGAGGTATCAAGGTACCGGTATGGCTGAAAATCCTCTATACACGCGTTTTCTTTGTGCTTTTATGTTGTTGTTCGTGTTGCTGGGGAGTGATCGTATCGAACTGGGCTTATGTAGCGATTGAATTGATGGAAGGAAATGTACGAGCAGTGAATTATAATTTTAAAAATAAATTGCAGAATGAGGATTGTGGCATAATTTATGAAGAATGATGTCAATATCATTATATCCAATACAGTTAAATGTTGATTATCCGAAAGGTAGCAGATATTTAAACAACTTTATAATTCACTTCAATAGTTTTGATAACAGAAAAAATTTTCAGTGTAAAACAAGGAACGATCTTTATAATTGATGTTAGTGTTCAGATGACAACATTGACGATGGTATCAATGCTAACTAAAAACACATTAAATCAATTGTTAAATGCGTGAAAGATGTTATGTCTATACTGCAACCATTCATTCAACCGGGGGATGTAAGATTTGCTTACAATTATGGGGGATTCATCATTGTAGGATGTTAGTAGAGATCGCATGAACGAAGATGAGCTATACCGACCTGCGGTTTAATGCAAGAAATTTGGAGACCGAAAAATGTGGAGTATATTAGTGATGTAAATAAATTATGTCGAAAACAGTTAAGGGTTGTGTCCAAAGCACGACTGTATTGTTGACGTAGGACTACGAGATTATTCTTGCTGTTCCATTCAATAATATATTTATAACAAAATAAATGGTTTACAAATTTATCTCCAAAATGAACAATTCATTATTCAATTTTTTGAAACTGGGTGGTTGTTGAATAAATCCTAAAATTAATATTCCTCTATTATTCATAATTGGGTTCCAAACATGTTCACCCAACTTTCGGAAACTTACTAATGTTAGTCATGGCAGAACAACTTAAGAAATTCAAAGTGTACCTGACATCACAAATCTTTATGTTGCAGTTCTATGACAAACGAATGGATTTCAACTAAAACTTGTTTAAGTTAACTTTAATTCAGTTTAACTTTAACTGTGCTCAATTAAAAATCTATAAAATGGCAAACATTGTGATTGAATAAATGAAATGTCAATTTGATTGTCTCATTGAAGCATACTATACACCCAACAGAATGGATTAAACCTCATATATACAGCATATAGTTTTAGTTAGCGTTTCACACAGCAATTGAATATTCTTTATTTGTACACGAATACCAAAGACCCAACGACTGCGAATACGAGGAAGTCTTTGAATACAAATTAGCAGACTACGAAAAAATCAAACATAAATTAAACAGCGTCAATTGGCAAATAATTCTAAGGAATGAAGGAAATGTCGAAACTGCTGTAGACATCTTCTACCAAATTTTATCAGGAATAATTTTGGAAGAAATACCTTTGAAGAAAAAAAGACGCTACAGAAGCACAAAAAATCCAGTCTGGTATAACAGACAAATAAAAAACTTAAAAAATCGAAAACAGAAAGCACATAAACATTACAAAAAACACAATAATAGTGAAAATTTGGCTATCTATTTGGACTTATGCGATCAACTAGATTTAGCCATCAGTAATGCATTTGAAGAATTTAATTCAAAAACTGAACTTGAAATAAAGTCCTGCCCAAAGAACTTCTTTAATTACGTAAAAACCAAATTAAAATCTGACAATTTTCCATCAATAATGCATCTTGACGAACGTGTCGGGGATAGCTCGGAAAAAAATTGTAAGCTTTTTGCAATTTTTTTTCAAGAAATCTATACGACATTTTCCGATGAAGATCGCGACCGCGATTATTTTGCATTTCATCCAGAATTTTCAAGGGACATTGGCGTCAATCAACTTCAAGTGCAGGATATTTTGCAGGCTTTAAAGAATTTAGACGCCTCAAAAGGTCCTGGACCTGACGGAATTCCTCCAGTATTTTTAAAAAGTCTAGCAATGGAACTCACTGCTCCATTGTTTTGGCTTTTTAATATGTCACTGGAATCCGGAACCTTCCCAAAAATATGGAAAAGCTCATTTTTAGTACCTATTTTTAAATCTGGCCGAAAATCTGACGTACGTAATTATCGTGGAATAGCCATTATCTCTTGCATTCCAAAGCTTTTCGAGGCAATTGTAAATGAAAAATTATTTCTTCAAACCAAAAATAGAATTACTGACATGCAACACGGCTTCTTTAAAGGACGTTCGACCTCGACAAATTTACTTGAATTTATAGACTATTCATTAAATGCAATGGATAATGGAAACCACGTAGAAGCTCTCTATACAGACTTTAGCAAGGCATTTGACCGAATTGACATACCAATGCTTCTTTTCAAATTGAAAAAAATTGGAATTGAGCCAGGACTCCTGAAATGGCTTGAATCATATTTAACTAACCGCCAACAAATAATTAAATTCAACGGAAAGAAATCGACCCCAATTCAAGTCACCTCAGGAGTCCCGCAAGGCTCTCATCTGGGACCTCTTCTTTTTATTCTGTACGTAAACGACATTTCCTTCATTCTCAAAAAAATAAAATTGCTAATCTATGCCGACGACACGAAGCTCTTTTTGGAAATAAAAAATGATGAAGACATCAATATATTCCAGAGTGAAATACACATATTCTACACATGGTGTAAAAAAAGCCTATTAGAACTGAATGTAAAAAAATGCAACTTAATATCATTTAGCAGAAAAAGAACACCATCAAACATTTCAATTGCATTAGGAAATCAGAATGTAGAAAAATGTGAAAGAGTCAGGGATTTAGGGATTATCTTAGACTCCAAACTAACTTTCATAGACCATTACAATACAATTATTCACAGGGCAAATAACATGCTAGGCTTTATCAAGCGCTTTTGCTATAACTTTCAGGACCCATACACAATTAAAACACTATATATTGCCTATGTGAGGTCAATACTGGAATATTGCAGCATTGTATGGTCTCCATTTTCAATCACGCACGAAGAAAGATTAGAATCAGTACAAAAGCAATTTCTATTATATGCCCTTCGTAAATTAGGTTGGACATCATTTCCTCTTCCATCACATGAAGCACGCTGCATGCTTATAAACATACAAACATTAAAAGAGCGTCGTGAATATGCAATGGTTTCGTTTGTAAACGATATCGTTTCGCAGCGCATTAACTCAGCAGAACTTTTATCAAAATTAAATTTTTATGTACCTACTCGACAACTCAGAAATCGAAATTTATTTGCCGTAACCCATCATCGCACAAATTATGCAAAATTTGGGCCATTAAATCGCATGATGGCGTCTTACAATCAATACTGCGAAACCATTGACTTTTCAATGTCTCGGCATAAACTAAAACAATATTTTAACTCCATACGGAATCATAACTCGTAGGAAGTAAAAATATAATAGCTGACAATATATTTTTTAATATTCTTAAGAAAAACAAATTTGTATATGTATTTGTACTAGTCTACATCGGTTGATGAAATAAATAAATAAATAAATAAATAAATAAAATAAATAAAATAAGTTATAGTGTTCATAATTTTCATCTAAATTAAATTTCTAGACTAGATATATAGATATATTTTAAAACGATTAACATTTCATTTCTTACAACATATTTCAAATAACTATGCTACAATAACTTTTAAGCTTGTTAATTTTTAGAACGTTGGCAACTTTGCACGTAACACTATCTGGAAAATGTTTCCATTCCTGGGAGTACACGTCCAGATATTTCCAAGCTTAAGATCACACATATCTTATAGTTACACTTATTCTGAAATTTCTGAAATTTCTAGCCTCATATTCCTGAACAGTTTTTTAAGTTATGGTTCATGAAATTAGTTCGAATTCAAAGTCTCAGAATCTAGAGAATTTTTGTTAATCCTGGATCTTGTATTTCTGCGTACGGAACCTGGATTTTGCTTTGTTTTGAATATTTATTTTTTTTTCATTTGAACTTATCTCAGGATATCTTTGCAAATGTCTCAAGCATTTCTTTAGGATCACTTCAAAACGTCTTTCGAATTACTGTTACTTTCAGAATTACCCTCAATAATCTTATAATTCTGTACGGTATTCTTTATAGATTTGCTCCAAAATATCGGAATTCAGTGCAGAACACTTAAGAAATTGCCTCCTCAAAGCTCTCGAAATGCACTCATCTTTATATTCTTAATATTTCTCACGAGAATTTTCTATATTTCTCTATAATTTTCTTTACAATTTGCTTGGAAATCGCTTGTTATACCATCGAAAATTTAGTATTCTCCTAACATTTTCTAGGATTTCACCTCAGAGTTCCAAGAAAATTTCCACTGAAATTCCTTAAAATTCTTCTCAAAATGCCCTTGAGAGGATCTCTTGGGATTTTTTCGAGTTTTCTGCAGATTTCATCAGAATCTCCTAGAACACTGCTTGGACAAAGTCTGGAAATATGCACAAAAATTTCCTCCCGGAAACTCCTTAAAGATCCAGCAGGACAACGATCTATTTATTTTTTTTTTATTTATTTCGTCAACCGATGTAGACTAGTACAAATACACATACAAATTTGTTTATATTAAGAATATATAAAAAAAATTGTCTGCTATTCTATTTTTACTTCTTACAAGTTATGATTCCGTATGGAGTTAAAATATTGTTTTAGGTTATGCCAAGACATTGTCAATGGTCAATGGTTTCGCAGTATTGATTGTAAGACGTCATCATGCGATTTAATGGCCCATATTTTGCATAATTTGTGCGATGATGGGTTATGGCAAATAAATTTCGATTTCTGAGTTGTCGAGTAGGTGCATAAAAATTTAATTTTGATATAGTTCTGCTGAGTTAATGCGCTGCGAAACGATATCCTTTACAAATGAAACCATTGCATATTCACGACGCTCTTTTAATGTTTGTATGTTTATAAGCATGCAGCGTGCTTCATATGATGGAAGTGGAAATGATTTCCAACCTAATTTACGGAGGGCATATAATAGAAATTTCCTTCCTTTGGTTTTGTTTTTTCGATCTTGTTTTCCGTGCTGAGCACCAATGCTACTGACGTGCCAGGAAGGCAGCTCCCACACCTGGACCCTACCTATCGACCCATCAACTCATGAACCGGGGACCAACGGCTTTACTTCCCATCCGAAGGAAGGCGTGATCAGAGATGTTATGCCTCAGAACATCCCGGCGGCGCCGACTGGGATTGAACCCAGGCCTGCTGGGGTGAGAGGTAATCACGCTTACCACTACACCACCGGCGCCGTTATAATAGAAATTGTGTTTGTAATGATTCTAATCTTTCTTCGTGCGTGATTGAAAATGGAGACTATACAATGCTGCAATATTCCAGTATCGACCTCACACAGGCAATATATAGTGTTTTAATTGTGTATGGGTCCTGAAAGTTATAGCAAAAGCCTAACATGTTATTTTCCCGGTGAAGTATTGTATTGTAATGGTCTATGAAAGTTAGTTTGGAGTCTAAGATAATCCTAAATCCCTAACACTTTCACACTTTTGTACATTCTGATTTTCTAATGCAATTGAAATGTTAGATGGTGTTCTTTTTCTGCTAAATGATATTAAGTTGCATTTTTTTACGTTCAGTTCTAATAGGCTTTTTAACACCATGATGTCTTCATCGTTTCTTATTTTCAAAAAGAGCTTTATGTCGTCGGCATAGATAAGCAATTTTATTTTTTTTGAGAATGAAAGAAATGTCGTTTACATACAGAATAAGAAGAAGAGGTCCCAAATGAGAGCCTTGGGGGACTCCTGAGGTGACTTGAATTGGGGTCGATTTCTTTCCATTGAATTTGACTATGTGTTGGCGGTTAGCTAAATATGATTCAAGCCATTTCAGGAGTCCTTGCTCAATTCCATTTTTTTTTCAATTTGAAGAGTAGCATTGTTATGTCAATTCGGTCAAATGCCTTGCTAAAGTCCGTATAGAGGGCTTCTACGTGGTTTCCATTATCCATTGCATTCAATGTATAGTCTATAAATTCAAGTAAATTTGTCGAGGTTGAGCGTCCTTTAAAGAAGCCGTGTTGCATGTCAGTAATTCTATTTTTGGTTTGAAGAAATAATTTTTCATTTACAATTGCCTCGAAAAACTATGGAATGCAAGAGATAATGGCTATTCCACGATAATTACGTATGTCAGCTTTCCGGCTAGATTAATAGGTACTAAAAATGATCTTTTCCACATGTTTGGGAAGGTTCCGAATTCCAGTGACATATTAAAAAGCCAAAACAATGGAGCAGTGAGTTCCGTTGCTAGATTTTTTTAATGCTGCAAGAATTCCGTCAGGTCCAGGACCTTTTGAGGCGTCTAAATTCTTTAAAGCCTACAAAATATCCTGCACTTGAAGTTGATTAACGTCAATGTCCCTTGAAAATTCTGGATAAAATGCAAAATAATCGTGGTCGTGATCTTCTTCGGAACATGTCGTATAGATTTCTTGAAAAAAATTGCAAAAACGTTGCAATTTTTTCCGAGCTATCCCCGACACGTTCGTCAAGATGCATTATTGATGGAAAATTGTCAGATTTTAATTTGGTTTTTACGTAATTGAAGAAGTTCTTTGGACAGGACTTTATTTCAAGTGCAATTTTTGAATTAAATTCTTCAACTGCATTACTGATGGCTAAATCCAGTTGATCGCATATATCCAAATAGATAGCCGAATTTCCACTATTATTGTGTTTTTTAAATGTTTAAGTGCTTTCTGTTTTCGATTTTTTAAGTTTGTATTTGGCTGTTATACCAGACTGGATTTTAAGTGCTTCTGAAGCGTCTTTTTTCTTCAAAGGTATTTCTTCCGAAATTATTCCTGCTAAAATTTGGTAGAAGATCTCTACAACAGTTTCGACATTTCCTTCATTCCTTAGAAGTATTTGCCAATTGACGCTGTTTAATTTATGTTTGATTTTTTCGTCGTCTGCTAATTTGTATTCAAAAATTTCCTCGTATTCTCAGTCGTTGGGTCTTTGGTATCCTTCAAAATTCTTATGAATTCTTTGAATAATTCTCTTGAAACTAGGTTGAAATTTGGCGAATATATTTTAGAACTACATTAAGAATTAGATCCCCTTGGAACTATTATCCATAATTCCAAGCAGCTCTACTCAGAATGTATCTTTGATTAATTGATTGATTCACATTTAAGAGATTTTAAGCCGTAGGTCATCATTATGCGTAGGTCACCATTATGAGTTTCAGAATTATACTCATATCATCATTAATTTGGCCGTAGGGATAATACTCTCTGAATCCTTCTCCAGAATCCCTTGGAATGTTCCCTGAAATTCATTCTGCTTTGCTTTTGAGCTTCAGCACTAGCTTATGATTCACCGTTTAGTTTTCCTTGAAATTTTCTTGAAATACTTCTCAAAATTACCAGAAATTGTTATTCCGTAGATCTCATTATTTTCTAAAAGGATTTCTATGCTCAATATATAAATTCGGCCAGTAACCTCGGGTAAGCCACGAGTATTCGGTCCAACTCTTACTAGACCTAGAATTAGGTATATTTTTTTCCGAGCCAACGAATTATCGGCTCCGTATAGCTAACGCGATTGAGTCTTTCCAATAAACGAACCAGATTTTAAAAAATCGGCCTTCGAATGATTTACGTATAACTTAGATAAATCCCAAAATTCTGAATCTTTTAAAACACATTTCGTATTTCTTTAAAGTAATTATCTAAATAATGATACATAATTTGACCATTTGTTGCGATCTTGAAACCTTTAAAATGCTGAAAAAAAAAATCATTAGAGAGGAGCAGTGTTTTTTCTCCTATTTCAGCATTAAAAATAAAATGGCCTAATGTTTTTCCCGGTAACATCAACTGCTGAAATCAAGCATGCCGATATTCGTGTTCTTAACATATTAAGCTGCTTATATAAGACTTAAAGAAATGTGCTGGGCACACGGGAAATATCCGGGAATTTAATTTCATTGATTCAGTGGCCACCCTGGAATCGCCTTGAAATCGTGCATAGATTTTTTTTTTGATATTGTCATAAGAAATCTGCTATAAATTCCATAGGAACTCAGCATTGCTTAAGTGTTATTTAAAAATATCCTGGAATTTCCCACAAAATCTCCCAGAGATTCATGTAAATTATCCTGAAAATGTGCATCAGCATCCCCTAAGCATTCTCCAAAAATACCCATGGAATTATGCTCAATGCTCCCTAGGAATGCTACGACAAATTATTCAACATTTTTCTTAGAATCAGGCTGGCTGAAACTCCTCAAACTTACTGGAGGTTTTGAAACACTCTTGTCCTGCGAGTTTAGCCAGCTCTTACCTCGAGTGAGTGGCGGCAGGAATATGGAAGAAGTAAACAAAAACTCCTCGAGAGAGAGGGAAAGGATGATTTGAGGTGCGCTTTTCGAGACTCCGGATGACTTTTTTGTTCGACTCAAGAAGCTCAGAGTTCTCCCAGAGTGAGAGTAAGAGCGTGTGATTGAAAACATGAACATAAATGGCAGCAAACCTCACTCTCATTTTATCCTCCTTTGCTCACAAGCTCTGAAGCTCAGTGGAATGATTTGGCAGTAGGCATTCTACTCCTCAGAAAAATACTACGCTCGACTCATTTCAAACTCGCGAGTGAGGCTCCATCAAGCCTGCTTAAAATTCCTATGAAACTATCCTCAGAATTAAAAACACTCTCTTGAATTTATTGCAGAATTTTATTGGAGTTCTTGTCAGAATTTTCATGAAGTTGATGTTTAAATGTCTTTTGAATTATACTATAAATTCATGTTTACTTTTGAAATTCTTATCAGAATCTCCTTTTGCAGTCTTCTGGATTTCATCTCGGAATCCTCGTGGGATTCTCATGAAAGAAATCGCCATGTTTTTCTGTTCATAACTAAAGCATGGACCATTTAGAAATGGAACTCAAGTCAGCTTCTTGGAGATAACATAGCACACGATACTGTGAGCTGCACTGAAGTTTTAGACCAAATCGTAGTTTGAGGTGCTTGGCAGTCATGGTTTATTAGGAGTTGATTATTTAATAATATTCAATTATTATATCAAGGATAACTGCTTTTCAGTCTAACGGATAATCAAAACGCTACTATGTTTCATGTCCGACGTTTCGGTCTTGATACTTGGCCTTCTTCAGGGGATCTACAAGTTTTATTTAAAATTAATACATTGAACATTTAGCATTGTAACTCTAACATTATTTTTTTCACATAAAGTTGTACCGTCTTTCGTTCAGCGTCTGAAGCTTTACGATCGGTCCCAAGGCCAAAACGTCGGATATTAAACATAGTAGCGTTTTGATTATCCGTTAGACTGAAAAGCCGTCATCCTTACAATAATTTCTACTGCAGTCGTTTCCGAATTTGAATTTTCAATTATTGCACCTCCACCCAACTCAAATCCATGCACTTCTTTGAAGGATTGTAATTAAGAAATGTACACACACACACACAAAAATGCAATCAGCTCGTCAAAAAACTTAAAACTCTCTAATAAGGAAAATCTCTCCTTGCTATAAAAATGTTAAGGACCTTTTTACATTCCGTTTGTTACAACTTTCAATTTGTAATCAATTTTGATTCGATAAACTAAGGAATATAATTCATGAAACTCAAAAGTATCATATAAAAAAGAATTCTGCTATGAGTGCTCATCTTTCCCCGGGTGTCTTAAAACGGTGTAACGGAATTTAAAAAAATCCATAATTTAATACATTGAATTTTATCAATGCGTAGGTGTTAGAATAGCCATGAAAGACCTAGAGTAGATAATGTTTGAAAGTATTAATTGCAATTACATATAAAACTGATTTCATCCTTAGGGTGGCCATTGGGCTGATGCAAAATTTTGAATTTTCGCTCCACAGTGCTCAAACGGTTCCAAATTGGGTCCTGATTATCCTCCTAAAATTTGAACTCATTAATTAAGAACCTGACTTGGCACAAACCGTTTGAAGTTTATAGGGAAATTACTATGGGGAAACCATAATTTCGGTTCATATCTATCTCGAAATTAGCCAGTTCACTCTACTTTAGAAAATGATAACTGCGCTTGTTGAAAATTTTCTCAGCTACAAGTTTGTTCAAGTCCACTTTTCGATCAAATGTAAGGAACACAAATTTATTAATGATTCAAGTTACTGATGTCTTATGATTATGCTCAATCAAATGTTCAGCAGGCAACATTGGTATTTATGGCGCGTAGAATAGAGGACAAAAATCATGGCTACTAAGTCACACTGCAGAATACAGTGTTGCCTACAATACAGTTGCTTAATCTTGCCAAAACATTATCAATCTATTAAACAATTAATAACTATTTAATTTGACGTTTGGCTGAACAACGATTTTCTGCAAAGTTGTAGCTGATAAAAATTCCCATGAGAATAGCAATAGAACTTGTTAGTAGTACAATATGGAAAAAGGCTAGAAGACAACTTCAAATGGTTTGTGTGAAGTCAGTTCAAATTATTGCTGAATATGATCCGTGATTTTGTGAAATGAAGTCAATATGAAATACTTTCTCGATTGTGTCAGCCCCCTTTTTGAAAACCTTTTCAAGTATTTTACAAATCCCATGGACATTTTAGCGGGTTTATTGCTCCTTAGTATGTCTCAAAGATCCACCTTGAAGATAAATGGAAAATATTTGATATCAAGGTTATAAAAAATTAGAAGAAGTAAAAAGTCTGATGCATGAAAAATAGTGAAAAATATAAAATCTTGCAATAGAAATGTGCTAACCATCATTCACTATCATCAATTGATTGAAAATCATGGTCAATGCTTCAGATAACAGATGTTAATTTACTTTTTTTACGTTGTGATTGTTTTGAGATAGCATTTGCTGACCATAACGTCACAAATTTTCGATTGCTTTTTCAAAGGTACGTATCAGCTTTGGTAAACCATGCATTTGATCGTTAGTTTCGCGGAGTTGGTAGCTCACACAATGCATACTAATACTACCATTCGATAAGGGTCCCAGTAACGTGGATAGATCACCTTTTTGTGGCACGTTACGGGATGTAAGATTCCTAGTCCTGACTACTTCAAACTAGGGGAACAGGATGTTTCAGTAATTAAAGGAACACATCTTAGTCCTTGCTACTTTTTATGCCTTGTGATAGTGACAAGATTCGGCTTTGTCCACCGAGGATGGTCTTGAAACAAGGAAAAAATGAGTAAGTTAGTCTTCACCTATGTGATTCCTAATCTTCTATTCGTTGTTCCATAGTTTGAAGTGGTTAAGGTTCTGATGCATGGTCATTATCGGTGTTATTCCTTAATTTTGTTGCTAAGGAATCCAATTTAGACTGACAAAGGGGCGCGCCTTTGGAGGGTGTTTCAACACCCCGAAGAGTATAAATAGCCAGACCTTTCAATTAGAGTCGGATCCTTGCGGTAAATGCAAGAATGACAACTGTATAAAAAATCAAATACTTCATCATTTCTCAATAGTGATGGAGTAATACGACATGTACTAAACTAAGGACACGGAATATACTACAATAGATCAAATAACTGGTCGCAGTGGTGTTAGGTCCCGAACTGAGAAAACAAAAATCCGATAAGGGAGTTTTCCCCTACTTGATAGTGGTGTTAGTATAGTAATTTGAAAAATTAATCGAGAATTCATTATGAAAAGTGCGCTCATTTTATTTTTATACTGCACAAAATCAATAAAGCTCAATGCTGTATGCAGTTTTGGCCTTGTAGAATCCTTAATATTCTTATAGCAACTCGCATTTCTACAAGTCCCAATATGAAGGTTTTATGAATTTACGTAACCTAAACTAGAACTGGTTGTTTGCTGCGGAGAAGCCAGCAATGTCTGAAAAAAACCTCCTGAGTCTTAAAATTGCGATATGCGATAATTAAGTAGATTCTACATGGAAACCTTGTGTGCCCTTTAACCAGTCAGTAATCATTTTCTAATCTTAATTAATCTGGCAAAAAAAATCACGCTTGAGCATGCATTTTCACGCACTCACACTCACAAGGCCAAAAAATCGTTCCAGCTTAAATCTCATTAAAACCGCTCGAACGTCAATTGATAGCATGCTTCTGCATGTTCGGTTGATTTTCCATCCACTGATGCAAAAACAGCAGTAATCACAACCTCAAATAGACTAAGAAGTGTCCATGGACCACGCGGGGGGAGAGGAGTTCAAAATATCTCTTGATCAGTTTACGAGGTTTGTGGACAGGCTCTACGTGAAATTTTTACTAGAAGAAACAATTGCTAAGTGCGGTTTAGCTGATTCGGTCTATCAACATCAACATTTTTCACAGCTTTTTTCTCTACCAAATTAGGATGAGGTTATTTTCCAACTTTCTGATTGAATATAGAAAAAAAAAACTCCATCTTCCACCCAAGTCCCGTAGCAAAGCGGATGAGATCATTATTTTTCGGGAACGCTCCCGAAACGTTGCCATTTATTTGCAGGGAGCAGTCGATCGAGAAATTCACGCACATCGCCTCCCAAAAGAAATAAAAACAGAAACATTTGTACGAAAGTAACAAAACAAGGCAGAATACGCACCGGCAAGAAGAAAACAAAAATTCGCGTCTACAACACGCATTAAATCACTCACACCAACAACACTGTAGACCTAGGCCTCAGAACACGAATCAACCGGCATGCGAGAACACAACATGGAACCAGTAAACAAATTTCAAACATAGTTTGTGTAAAAATTATGTTTTCCTATTTTGGTGATCTGATACATGCTAGTTTTGAATAATAAACCAGACGAGAGCAATGTTCAATTGACAAATCAAACTTAATCACTCGTCACAGAATAAGTCAAAGTCCAATTATTCAGTCTTCCAGTAAATACCCTGTAACATTTATTCTCCACCACAAAATCCACCTCAGGCTGGAAAAGAAAACGAAAGCGGCTCCGTCCAGATTCGGACAGCAATTCTAACTTCCTCCACACATGCACAGGTCAGTTAGAGGGTGATAGTTAACAGCTAGACAAAACACGCATCGCGCAAAAAAGAAGAAAAGTGAAAAATGCGTAAAGCAAAACTGAAATCCACTGCGTATTCCAATACTAACCAATGCAATCCACCAATACCTATGCTGAGTTGTTACGCATCAATCAGAATAGAAAGCGACCGACCGACCGACCCCCACGCGGTGTTAGAGATGCGTGTTGTGGGGCAGTGGAGCCCCATTATGTTTTTTTTTTTTGCGAGTCATTCGCAACCGGTGGTGTTGAGCGAGCACCCATACCTCCATAGACATATCAGCCAGCGCACCCCGTCCGGTTCGGTGGACCTCAACAGCCGACGATCCAGCCAAATGGGTACATTCGAAACCCACTGCCGCAGCTATGAAAATTACTACTGGTGGTCAGTGACTGCGAATGGCATGCGTAGACAGCGCCGAATAGCCGGAAAAGTAGATTTGCATATTTTTCACCTCTTACTTTACCAGCTGCAGCACTTCGTTTGTTTACTTGTTGTTGGTCTATGTGGGAATGCCACTGAAATGGCGGATCATTGTAATGTATTTATGTTGAATCTTTGATACATAGTTATCTAACAGTGACCAAGTTCACCAAGGGAGGCAACTTTAAAATCATCTTCAGAACTTTATTCTGAATCATTTGAAGTGCTTTTTCAAGGTAGTGCAACAACTAGAGTCTAAAAACTTGTTTGAATATTAGAAGTTTATTCTTCACGCAGAATTTGGATTTCCTGTTTATAAGAGGGTACAAACATTTTATATATTTCTTACATTTGGATTGAATGCCCTCAATGTGATCTTTAAAAGTTAATTTTTAGTCAAGTACTAATCCAAGCTATTTAAATTGACTTGACAAAGAAATTGGAACTTCGATCAAAGTGACTATGTGACTACTACTAGGTTTCAACAAGAAAGCGCTAGGCTTATGTGGAAATATTTTAATTTGAGTTTTGAAAACGTTGAGAGATATCGTCCAGTTTTGTAAATAAGAAGAGAAAATATCTAAAATTTTCTGCAGTCTGCTGCAAATAACACGACGACTTCTTCCTTTAGAGGAAATGCCAGCGAACAAATATTTGTGGCAACCATGAGGCAAATCAGGGAGGTCCAAAGTGAATATGTTATACAATATAGGCCCAAGAATGTTACCCTGAGGAACTCTTGCTCTAACAGGTAGTCGTTCAAATTTGGAATCTTAATAATTTACCTGCAAAGTTCTGTCAGTTAAGTAATTTTGAACTAAATAATTTCATAATATAGAGTGGAAAATTAAACTTTTTTCAATTTAGCAATCAAAACTTCATGCCAAACCCTGTCGAATGCTTTTTCTATGTCTAGAAGAGCAACTCCAGTTGAGCAGCCTTCAGATTTGTTTGAACGAATTAAATTGGTAACTTTTAAGAGTTGATGAGTAGTTGAATGCCCATGGCGAAATCCAAACTGTCCATCTGCATAAATCTAGTTCGCATTTATGTGAAGCATCATTCTATTCAAAATTATCTTTTCAAAAAGTTTACTTATTGAAGAAAGTAAACTTATTGGACGGTAGCTAGAAGCTTCAGCTGGATTTTTATCCGGCTTCAAAATTGGAACAACTTTTGCATTTTTCCATTTATTTGGAAAGTATGCCACATGGAAACATCTAATAAATAAGAGTTTTTTGATGAGGGTATAGAAAATTCCAACATCACCTGGAGCTTTCATATTTTCAATTTTTTTTTTTTGTAATAGATCTTAATTCCAAATCTAAATCAGTCGCCCAGAAATCATCAAACATATTTTCCTGATAGGAAATATTCGGATGATCCCGAGCAACCTGATTCTCAATAGGACAAGTAAGACCAAAACTGAAATTATGGGAATTGCTTAGCAAGTTTCTAATATTTTTTTTCCGAATTTGTGATCAAAATTGTATCACCTTCTTTAAGCACTGGAATAAGCTTTTGAGGTGTTTCCAAAATTTAGGTGAGCTTCCAAAAGGATTAAGAGCTCGAGCATAATTTCAAATCATTATTTTCAAATGTTTTGTTCATCAGGACAGAGAATCGCTTTTAATTTGTTTTTGCAAATCCCGCCAGATAAATTTCATGGTAGGATCGCGTGTTCTTTGATATTACCTCCTACGGACATTTTTCAGACGGATCAAGAGCTGAAGATCGTCGTCTATTATAATTGAATCAAATTTTACCTCGCATTTTGGTACTGAGGCAGTTCTTGCTTCGCCTATAGAAGTAGTCATCTTTGGTTTGCAAAGGAATATTTGGATCGAAGTTATGTTCCATAAATGTTCAATATTGCTCCCAATCAGCTGTATAGTAATTCAAAGTAGAGCTTTTGGGATTGGAAATTATTTCTTGGGATATTTCAAAAGCTACTGGAAGGTGATCAGAACCGAAGTCAGCATAAGGAACCAATTTACTACAAAGTTGACATGGATTAGTTAAGACCACATAGATAGTCTTGCTGAAGAAATACATGTTGGGGTGTTTGGATATTGAATAGTGTAATAACCTGCAGAACAATCATCAAACAGAATATTACCATTGGAATTGCTTTGAGCATTATTCCATGAACGGTGTTTTGCATTAAAATCACCAATAATGAATAATTTAGACCTATGATGAGTAAGTTTATGACCCTTGCGAAAATTATTTTGCTGGCCTACGCATTGGAATGGCAAATAGGCAACTATAAAAGTAAGTTGTCCAAATTTTGCTTCGACAGAAACTTCCAAAATTTCAAACACTTTGGTTTGTATCGAAGGAAGAATTTGATGTTTGATACGTCTATTAACAATGATGACAACGCCACCAACGGCTCTATCAAGACGATCATTTCAATAATTGAAATAATTTGCGGCCTTTTTATCCTTATGGTCAAGCTTAAAAAGGTTTCGGTTATAACAGCGAGATGCACGTTATGAACTCTCAAAAAGTTAAATAGCTCGTCTTCACTATCTTTAAGAGATCGAGCATTCCAATTCAAAATATTTAATGATTTAAAATCCATTACTGAATTTCAATATGACGCAAATTTTACTTATTTTTACAGCATCAAACATAAAGTTAGTTTTTAGCATATCAGTAATCATGTCGATTAATGATTTTTGTAAAAGATTCCATTTTAGGAGCAGTCAAAATCATCAAAATTCCTGTTAGAATTATGCTGTCTAGAAAATTGATTTAGATATCTACCAGCTGCTATATCAGCATAGGTAGCTCTATTTACTTGCTGAGCTTTGTGAGCAACAAGTATAGATGAATAATTTGAAGCAGGGAAGTTGTTTGTACCAACGGTTACGAATGTAGAATTTGTTCCTCGCTGACTGTTGCTAACAGCAGAGAAATTAAATAGTACCTGGCAGGGAACGTGGAGCGTTTCCTACCTGTCACTTAGAACGAGACTGTAGGTTCGCTTTACGAATCTTACATTCCCAAAAATCGACAATTCACAATTTAAACATTTAAATTTCTTACACTCAAAAAATTTGTCACATAAATTTCACATTTTGGTGATGACACAAACAAAATCTAACATGGCGTCCGAACGGTGAGTTGGTGTTGAATTTGTAAATTCCATTCGAATTATTAAATTTTCTGACAAGTAAGTTGTTTTCTTTTCGACATGATACATGATTTATTAATAATATGCTTGAATTTCAAGGTACTATCTACAAAACAGATATGGATATTGAAATGTTTAAAAGCTTCCCGGTTGCATTGTCATTAATATTTATTTCTGTGTAAAAATAGATTAAATATATAAGGCATAAGATATAGATATAAGAACTTATATGTATTCTAATAAACAATAAAATAATGTATATTTTTGACATAAAATCTGCTTTCCAGTTATTTGTATGGTTTAGAAACATAATCCTAGAACACCTAAGAACAATGTGCATGCTACGAAGAAAATTACTGAAATTTAAAGAAAATGTATAATTAAATTCACTGAGAAAGTACCATAAAATCTATGTTGCTTTCTAGTGGATTGGGCAGAGATATTTTTGCATTGAGTTTTTTTTCACTTAGATTTTAAATGAAAATAGAGTGAAAATTACTTCAAAAGGCCTTCAAAAATATTGAACCGATCTACATATGAAAAACGTAAAATTTACGTGAAAAACTAGATGGAAAAAATCTATGTATGTTTTCGTGTAACATCTAAGTGAAAAATTTTCTGAGTGTAGGATCTTCCTTCACAAGACTTCCTTCCTTCACAGGACATTATACTCCGAGAGTATAATTCGTTCAAATTTCATAAAAATATCGTATGATTTTTTGCGACACGATTTTATCTTGAATTTCATACGATTCAACTATGAAGCACTGTCATGTTTTTTTTCAATCAGCCATCCTATGATTTTTCAGCCATTCAACAACTATGGATTTCAATATAAACGTACGATATAAACGTAGAGTCAATCGGTTGAGCTAATGAATCTTCGACCGGACCCATCAGCACGATAATTTCACTAGCTTTCGACGATGATGCAATCGATAAGTTTACTCGACCAATTGATGTAGCTGCAAAAACCAGTGCGGATAAAAATCATTTCTTCTACACTCAACTTAGCTTAAAATGAAGACAACCTAAACATGTAGACCAACTACTTGCATGAATCTGAATTTTTACATAACAACATTCACTTGATCAAGGCAACCTCTGGGTATCGGAATCAACATTTGTTTTTCATCATACGTGGCTGGATGTTCATTATCGCCTCCGTTGTTGACAATTTTGATATTCGTCTTCATCTTGGTGGGGATGATTTTGAGGATAAAATGCAAAATGTTTATTTTCCTTTTTCTATAAATAAAGCGCTGAGGCCGTTTCGTGTTGGTTTTTACACACAGTTCGATGGAAAATTATTGCCTCATGCTGAATTGATGATAAATTCCCGGTTTTAAGCTCTGGAGTCGACAAAGTTCAAAATAATCATTTTGCCCAAAATGAATTTGATTATTTTGCTTTTGAGGATCATTTATGATTTTTACAATTTTGGGTTGGATAATCAAACACTGGAGAATATCAACAAAAACGTGTTTGTTGATGTATAATGAACTCATTTGTTCATTTTGCTCGTACGTAACAGCGAAGATTTTCAAAACAAACGCAATTCATTTACACAGGTTTGAAGCGCTACTCCTTGCGTGTGATGGTAAATGATAAAAATTGAAGCTGGCGAACACTGGAGAAACCCTGCAATCCGACAAAATTTCCACTGTAACCATCTTCAACATTGATTTTTTCTGGGAAGGTGAAGATGAAACAATAGGCCTACTACTTGACCAGTTGAGATGATAGCTTTACTCATGTCCACGTGATGAACTAGCCTACGGCTAAAAACCACGATTAAAAAGAAAAAAAGCCTTACTCAAAAGATTTCCCAGTACGTCAGTTTCTTGTAGTTGGGGAAAATGATGCTGATTGACAATTTCATCACTAATTTAATGTCGTTTTCGTTTTTGCGGTGTAGCACTGGTGTAGTGTAAGCAGGAATAAGCGCGAGTCTTTGACAGCTCAAACTCATTTATTTGTAAACAAAGGTGCATCCTATATCTACACCCTGAAATATTTCGGTGTACGGCAGTATAGCACCGGTGTAGCTACACCGCAAAAACGAAAACGACATAAGGAAAATCTAAAGGCCGGCGCACAATAGATACGTTTTCGGGTTTTTGACAGTTAGCGCATGCATTATCTGTCAAAAAACCCAAAAACGTATCTATTGTGCGCCGGCCTTAACACTTACGCGATCAGGTTGCTTTTTGCAGAAGGCTATTGATGCGGAAGTTTGTAAAACAGTGACAGTAGCAGCTAATTTAACAGTCTGAGTATGAAAAGCTGTAGTCTTCAATCAAAAACAATTGATTTAAATAAACTGCAGGTTTTCGAAGCCTTGTACCACGTCGCGAAACTGGATCCGCCATAGGGTAGAGCACTACTTCGTCATAATCATCCATTTCCGTTCTATTCAGCAGAAAACATCAGTAAAATCAATAATTTCACCGTGCACAAATCAGTAATACGTTTGTACTGATGCGTTAGTTCACAATCTACAACACTAATCCTATTAGAGCGTATTGTGTGAATATTTACACCCATTGTTCTCAAAACAAAAGAAGCGCTCCTACACTGATATTATTAATCAAACGAATTTCATAGAAATATCGTATGATTTTTTGCGACAAGATTTTATGTTGAATTTCATACGACCGAACTATGAAGAACTGTCAGTTTTTTGTCAATCAGCCATCGTATGATTTTTCATGCATATAACTATGAATCTCAATATAAACGAACGATAGCTATCATTGGATATTACGAACAATTTCATTTGTGATTTCGTATGAAACTCATAAAGGATATGAATGAAAAATATAGTTTGAGTTGATTAACTACTATATTAGTGGTGGTGACGACTAGTACTTGAGTGATTTGCTTAGTTTAACGGCTTTCTAAGTCTTAATCTCATTCTAACGCCAACGATTTGATCTGCCCGACGTTTCGGCCATGGACCATGAACTAAAACCTATGACCGAAGCGTCGGGCACATTAAATCATAGTATTTAGAGTGAGATTAAGACTGAGAAAGCCGTTAAACCAAGCAATTATTTATTATATTTATTATATTCAGACCTATTGTGCGTGGTGAGTGAAGTGACAATAGTTATCGCTTGGTGGCGTGATACTCCACGAGGTGACTAGGATCAATTCACTAGTAACCTCACCTTACTAGCAAGTAGAATAGGCTGATTGTACTAAAAAATGTGATTTTGGATTTTTAAGTATAGTATTTATTCATCTAATCACATAGGGAAAATTGCGGGTTTGACAATACCTTTACCTATTATCGTCAGGGGGGTAAAGGAAGTCCTTGAGCACCCATTTTTTTCTGTAAACAAAAATTGTATAGTTAGGTTAGGTTTTCTTTATTAGGGAGGCTTTAAGCTCGGCGCTGGATCACCTTCGGTATTGTAAACAATAACGAACCAACTGAGTACTTTATACTTACGATTTTGAGAATAGTTTTGCTTGTACTCGTGTCCGATTCCTGTTCAAAAAATTTTATTGTTGTTTTAAATTATCAAAACAAAAACAAAAAAAAATCTAAATCTGACTTTTTACCCGATCCGGTTGTCTCTTCCGACGTGCTATTGAAATCGTTAAAGTAGAAGCAGCTGCAGCAGCAGCAGCAGCAGCAGCTTGCTTAACTGTCTACAAATGTAAATAAAGTTGTAAACTACAATGAAACAATACGAATTAAATTTACTTACAGGTTTACGGAGCCTTGCGCCACGTCTTGAAGCTGGATCCGCCATGTTGTGTTTTGTTGTTGTTTTGATTTGCACTGTCTAAGTAAATTTCATACGATCGTCGTATGATTTTTTGCCGTAAGCTGAACCAAAATAATTCATACGATGTGTTTATGAAATTTTAATGTTTTTCGTATACCTTTTGTTGTATCAAATTATCAATACTATAGATGGAGTATGAAAACATAAGATAATTATGAAATTTATTCAGGCTTGTATTTGCATGCGTTCATACGATGTAGTTTATGACATTTGTAGGGATAATTATCTCAGTGTAGCTATCTCGCTTTTTCTACCTTCATCCGTAGGACGAAGAAAATCCAATTGCGTTTCAATGCGTTTGGACGGAATTGAAACTCGTAGGACGAATTTGGAATCAAGAAGCAGTGTTAGATTTTTAACAATATATCAACAATGTGTGGCTCTTTATCAAATTCAACGGTATTTATAGAAAGGGGAATAAATTTAGAAGTCATCTTTAATAGAAACATTTAATTTATTGTTAAAAGCCGTTCAAAAAAGAGAGGTAAAGCATAGGATGTGCTTAGTGCTATTGTTTGTTCTTGTGTTTTCTACCGAGCTAGTACCGTTCATATTTACGATCGTTTTATGATTTTTTGTCATAAGTTGGGCAGGTGTAAATCATACGATGGATTTATGGAATTCACATGGTTTACCTAAACCTTTTATTGTATCAAACTATAAATGCTATAGATGCAGTATGAAAACATAAGATTTTATGAAAGTAGGCCAAGTTAATCTTTTCATACGTTCATACGATGCAGCTTGTGGATATTGTAGCTTGCATGTAGTATTTTGTTGTTCCGTGACCCCATCCCTGGCACTTACGGCACTGGGTGAGGTTTTGGAAATTTCCTCCAGTCTTCCTGAAGTGTTCTCACTTCACTCGGACATAGAGCATAAGGGTAGCTTTTTCTAATGCCTTAAGGTTGTTTAGTTCACTAGATTTGAGGTGAACTAAATAAAAATAATCGGAAATCCCGTTGCGCGAATCGCCAGGACGGGATTTCATTTTCATTTTGATTACTTGGAGTGGCACAGCTCCAAGTAATTTTGCCAGTTCATCTTTGATCTGATCCAGGGATTCCCCGCTGGGCAATCCTTTCATGACAACCTTGAACACACGTTCAGTTTTGGTGTCGTAAGTAAAAATGTTGTGCTGCTTCTCAGTAAGATACTTGAGAAGACATTTAAATCCGTCCAAGGTTTCAGCCAATACACGGCATTCACCCCGACGTCCAGTTGGTAGTGAAAACTTAAATTTCATGAAGTTCAAAAATTGGAAGTGGTTATCACAATAGGGGGAATCTCGAAGGGCGCGCCCTTCCGGATATAAGTGCGTGATATTTAAAATACATCGTAGTAATTTAAATACTTTGAAGACAGTAATAATTTGAATTTAAATACTTTGAGCGGTATTGAAAGTAATTATAAAATAATTAACGATAATTTATGTAATGACAAATAATTTAACTATATTGAAAATAATTTAAATATGAAATTTTGTCAGTAATAAAAGTATTAATTGAAATTAAGAGTGTGTTTAAAGTATTTAATGCGGTAATAGCAAGATTTCAAATATTTGGTCAGCAGGCTGTGTAGTATTGAACGACTAGTGCGTGCCCCTCGGGGAATCTTTTCCTTCTTGGCATTAAGCCGGGAATGTTTACTGGAATTTTCCCTGGATGATGTATCATTCTCGTCATCCGTGAGCACATCAAATTGATTGCTTAAATTAATTTCATCAGAAAGGGGATCAAAAGATTTCTCTTTTCTTTTGCGTTCAGGCGCCATGGCGGCAGTAAAACGTTTTCCAAATCGACTTCCAAACAGATTACTATAAGAATTTGAAGGATCGAGGAGGAATTTTCCAAATCTATCGATATCCAAGCAGCATTACCTCAGATAGGGCCCAAACAGGGATTGAAGAGGAATACGTGTCGAACAAAGTAGAATGTTTTTTCTTTCATTTGTTTTCCGTAGATCTTGTTTTCCGTACTGAGTACCAATGCTACCGATACCAGTAAGGCAGCTCCCACACCTGGAGCCTGCCTATCGACCCATCAAACTCATGGACCGGCGACTAACGGATTTACTTCTTTTCCCAAGGAAGGCATAGAGATATTATGTCTCAGAAAATCCCGGTGGCGCCAACTGGGATTGAAGAGTGAGAGGCAATCACGCTTACCACTACACCACCAGTGCAACTAAGGTAGATAATTTTGCAGGTAATATTGAGCACTGAAAAGTGCTGTTTAAATTTGTTGTAGCTTTAAGTAGCAGTAACACTTCCTTCAGTAAAAAGCAAAGCACCTTTCACTAGCTAATTAATGGTCACCCTACGTCTGATATTGTTGTTAATAAAGTGCCTCCTTCAACTTTATCAACTTCACGCATGAAACAATAAAAACTTGATTTGAGACTTATTGATCTTTTTACATATTACTTTGGTCGCCAAATGTGGGCACGTGAAAATTGAAAATGGTACAATACATTATATGAAAAAAAGAATTCCAGTAACCGTCATTACAAAACATTCGATTCAGAACATTAATTTCAGTTTTATTTAAATATTTAAAAAATGGCCACGTTTTTGGCAACACAACTTCATCAGTTCTTCAGTTTTGTGCCGATGCTTTTTGGACAAATTTTAATATATTATCCGATCCAAAAATACCGACATTACTACATAAATCGAACACTAACGATGGATTTTGTAGAAAATGAAAAAAAAACAAAACTCACGTGTTGCCAAAAACGTGAAGGCACTGTAATTAAAACTCCCACACTTAAAACTGATTTCTTCATCTGTCAATCTATATCGCATTGCTATTGTGTATACAGTTTCAATTCTTTGGAATATTAAATTTCCTTCCTTACAATGTATCAATTGAGCTTATGAATTCACCAAGATCCAGTGATATCGGAACAATTAGCAAATTATGCCGGTACCATCTATCAGCAGCACTCGATAGAATTCCCTCAAGTGCACCAATATCAAACTTCAGCATATTCAACGCTTGGGCATGCCATTTGCCAGTACCTAAATAGCAATTGCTCGTGCTCCCTCCTCGATTAATAAAAGTGTCAATTATTGTTGCTACCACTATTTTAATGGCAATGAAAATTACCGAGCAATTCAACGATTCACTCTTCCATGCATGATTCCAAACGAATATGGTCCGATTGCAACAACGTGATCACAAATTTTCCATTCATATAGCTATTGCTCATTCATGCTCACATACTGCTTCAAATCCCGCAAGTTGTTTATAGGGTTTTGAACCTCGAACTTGACAAAGCGGCCGATGGTGCGGCAGGGATGGTGATTTACATTGCTACATCCCGCATGATAAGTTTCGACCAAAGTTCTAAGTGCAATTGTGCCCTAGGGTGGCACTGAATGTCTATTTCTAAGAATCGAAAATCGCTGCCCACCCACTGAATGAAGAACCACCATCACGCCAAATTTCGGTGCAGTTCTTCCACTATAATAGCAACAGGCAAATGTGAAAACACCACGTATCGTTCAACACAAGCTTGATGAGACGTGCAAGTATGTAGGCATTCGTCATCCCAGTTTGGGGGAAATTTAGCTCGGTTGTTAAATCGTTTGAGAATGTTCGATTGCGAGGGAATGGGAGAAATCTTCCGGGGGCCTGAAGGTGCAATCTACAACTGTGCATCTATTTCATGTTTGCCTGTGTGCTTTGCAAATAACAGAGATGATTTGACAGATTCTCGTCAAATAATTGATAAAAGATGGATCAGGAAGCTTCTGTTTCTAATTTTCAAGAACACGTCCGATGATGCACCCCTCGGGGCGATCACAGTCCAGCCACGCATTAGAGCAGAGTGTCATTTATGTTCCATCAAAACTATCACACGCGGAAGCGATTGCCGGTTGGCGATCGTCCCGTATAGTGGCAGTGCACGATGCGTGCAATATCTCTATAATATTCGTTAGCAGCGCAGTGAGAGATAGTGGGGCCGAACCGAGGAAGAGACAGAGAGTGCACTGACCGTGGAATAGACTAGGCCGGAGTTGATTGGCCAAACACGGCGGCCGCGGCCTACACACAGAGTCTGAAGCGGGACGGGTCACACCAGCAAAATGCACGGATCTAATGCGTGCATGCATGGCCATAAATTCGGGTGCGTAGATTTGTAGGAATCTTCTGCCGTTGTCCGTTCATGTGCGCAGAGTGGAAGTTTTGTCCGTTGGTCTTATCAAACCGAGCAAACACACAGCTTGGCTGTGCAGGGTTTCGAAGTCGAAACGCATTTTTTTTCGGGTTCGCCTTTTCTAATTTGTGTTGTTCTGTTAACATACGGGGAATCATTGTTGCACTGTTTACGCATTGATAAGGAAACTTATTGAGCGCATTATGCAACTGGTGTAATTTTGGTGACATCGATGAAATTAGTACTGCGATTTGGAAATTTCAATTTCATTTACTGATTGTTTTCTGGGTTTTAAAGTGTTGTTGTACAGAAATGTTTAAAAGTATTTCAATTCAGGTAGTTAATTATTTCGTATTTTTAAACATGCCAGAAAGCTCTCCATGTGAATGTCCTTGTAAAGAACCACAACGCAGCCCAATCGAAGACACCAATTTGTTCCACGTGCGCCGTCGATTGCCGAAACCGACAGCTGCGTCCTCGACATCCTGCGTGTGATGTCCTTCCATCAGCAACGCTACCTCCAACCTACAATTTGGTATAGGTGATGCGATATTGCGTGATAGCAAAAGTTCGAGCAAGCCAATTTCGACCAGCACCATCACCATTACCGCTACTGGCTCGAAATTGGGCTGCTTCATTAACTATGAATATGGACAATCGCACACGTGGAAAAAAGAGCAGAACCATAAGTACTACCGCGCAGAAGGACATTCACGGCACCCAGCTAGATGATGATTAATTCAGACGCGTAATTTTTCGGAAGGAATAAAATTGATGAGTGAAAGTGTATGTATGTGTCCAAAAATTGGAAGAAAATTTGGCCTCCCTGTCCCCTGTTTTTTTTTTTTTAGGAGGTACCAGGTGGGAGGAGAACTTTGCGTGTGTGGAGTATTTGCGATCGATTGATAGCTTTTTTCCGATTAATAGAACTTGTATTCGTCGTGTTACATACCTAGTAATTTTCTGAAAGAAGCAGAAATGAATACTTAATGGACACCAGACGAGTGATTGTGCCCGATATTAAATAGATTCGATGCTATCCCCATGAAATACGGGTTCAGTGTACACAGAAGGAGCGTGTTTCCCAAGCCCCCAAACTCAAATGTACACATTTCTCGGAAAACGAAAAGTAGCGAGAAATCGCGCGGTCCCGCTTTGGTGTTCCACCTCCGCATTTATTATTCAATTTCCTGAAGTTCCAACCTCTTAAACGTTTAATCTCTACGAGAGCAATAACGGTCGTAAAACTTAAATGCACAGATTTGTTGACGACTGGCTGGCTACGCAGGTCACACCACCGGGATCGCATTACTGTACGGAAAGACGGTGGACGAATTTTATGTTAATCTAATAACCGACCTCTCTACGCCTTCAGATTCGCGTCCATTGGTGGCAAGGCGAGCCCCCGCACTCCGGCAGCAACCTACGTTGTTGCAAGAAAAACCTCCGTAAGCAAATTGCAGGTCCTTCCCCTTTTTCGTACGATTCGTAGCCGAATGCCAGAGATTCCGTCTCTACCCGTCATTGACCGGAAGTGGAAAAGGCATTCTGCGTTTCGATCGATTAGCGGGTTCCGATAAGCGTCGGCCAAAAATGCGAGCGCTATAAAACTCTACCGCCCTGCTTCTTTCGTTCGGGAACAGATTTCTTGACGAGCATGTGAACAGGGCCAATGAGCCAAATGTAAACAGTTACTTTAAACATCTATTTTCCACGAATCACAACACCCCCACGCAAGCTAACTACACTGATAGAGCCAACTTTCTCCAGCCTATGCTGCTGTTGGTTTTCTCAGCTGTGCAAATCTCGGCAAAAAATTGCCGAGCTGGTGAAAACTAAACTAAATGTGTGCTTCGCGAAAAACCAACATTTATAGTCACTGCTTCCATTTGGTTCATTGGCTCTTTTCGTACATTCGTCTCGATTTCCGAGTGAGTCAGAAAGCTCTGGCGATGGCTATGGAAGATGTCGTAAAATAATCATCATAATGCTTTTGGCTCGCAACTTTTTGTGCACTTTTCAACGTTGATCCACCCAGATGCGGGAAAAGGATATCGACCGAAAAGGCTCGAGTTATTTTACGACGTTGTGATATCGCTGGCACAACCGGCTGGTTAGGTCATTTGTTGATAGGTTTTTGAGGTTTTTTTTATTTCTGAGGTTTTAGTGGACGATTACGCAAAATGAAGCTTGTAAGAAATTGTTTTCATCACTGCTGTGGACAATGTTCAAATGACCGCTGACTGTTAGCTGGGATCTTGTTCATAAATGAAAAAAGCTTGAAATTTTGTGATTATTTACTCCTTCTCTAGAATCTTTTTCAAGTCGCATGTCGGAATTAAGCGAATGTTACGCTTGTACGGATATTCGATTCTATATTGTATTTATTGCACTGGAAAATTTAAACTAGGGGTTATTCCAAGAGTCGTATTGACTTTTATCACTAGTGAAGGGAGAAAGTTACGTCATGGTGACGTGACTCTCTGTGCAAATCAAATGGAGAGTTACTTCACCACGACGTGCCTTTTCTCACTTCACTAGTGACAGAAGTTACTTCGACTCTCGGAATAACCCCCAATGAAAGCTTGTTTTTATGGTTTCCCAATGAAGACAGATCTGTTAAAACAGGATTTTTAGTGCATGGGTATTGGAGGGTTTAAGTCAAAATTATTTAAGGCCAAAACGCAGTCACAGCAGAAGCGGAACGATAGCGGCAGTGTGAAAGTCCAATCTAAGTAAGCATACTTGTATAAAGCTTGTTTAAACTCCCCCTTATTCTGCGCCGCGAGTGTGGTGAGGTGACTCGCTGTCATTAGGAGGCGACAAAAGTCACCGCGAGTGAGGTAACTCTCCGTGCAAATCAAGTAGAGAGTCACCTCACTCGCGGTGACTATTATCACCTCATTAATGACAGCGAGTCACCTCACCTCAGCCTAGTTCAACTTCGATTAGACGATCTTGATGTAATTTGTGACAACTATCAACATTGCAGTTTCCATTCCACATTCGCCCAAATTGCGTTTTAGCCTTTACAGTCCTCCTTCCATAACGCGATATCGAAGAAACCGTCGATACTGGGAGAGATTGACATGATGAACAGTCAAAGTGACTTTTGTCACTAATGAAGTGACAAAAGTCACGTCGTGGTGACCGTGCAATTCAAATGGAGAGTCACCTAACCACGACGTGTGTTTAGTCACCTCACTGTAACGGAGAGTTACTTCAACTCTCGGAATAACCTCCAGTGTTTCAACTGCCTGATAGTATGATTCAAGAGCTAAGACAACTGGGTATAGATTTGGATCCAATTTATGATACAGTCGTTGATTGATTGGTTGAGAAGTGTACGGGTTTGCTTTTAATTTTGATCGGATAATTTTCAATAGCTATTCAAATGGTGAGATGACAGCATGGAAGGAGCGTTATAGACGGATTTCACGGCATCTTGACCAGTGGTTGGCAGCACCCTCGCAGAGTGCATATAAACTTTTAAATGATAACTTTAAAAATATAAGACCCACAAACGTGGTGTTTAAAATTGATTTGAAGAGAATAATGTGAGCTTTCATAAAGGCTGGAACGCGCAAAAATTGGTCGACAAAAAAATCGTTTCTTTCAGTCAAAATTCATATCACAAAAATCTTCTTATTTTTCAACAATTCATATCATTTATATTCATATCAATTCAAATATTTAAAGGAAAAAATGTTCGTTTATTCTTTTGGTTTGCCAAATCCGAACTGCCGTGCCTTCCGCTTAACCCCTTCCATTAAATTTTGCACAGTGGTCTCATCGACCTTATTCGCCGCCGAACGCCAGTTAGATTTAAACTGCTGCTCGTTTTCCATGGATTTATTAATTTTCTTTTTTTTTTTTTGAGATTCAGTTTGACCAAGGCCCAATACCGTTCGATAGGGCGGAGTTCTGGGCTGTTGGGAGGGTTGTGGTCTTTGGGTACCACAACCACGTTGTTCGCATCGTACCACTCGATTTCCTTTTTTCCATAGTGGCAGCTCGCCAAGTCCAGCCAGAACAGCACAGGTCTATTATGTTGCTTTAGGAATTGTAGCAGCCGCTTTTCCAGCCACTCCTGGACGTAGATCTCTTGATTGATGGTTCCCGTAGTAATGAAAATACCGCTTTTCAGACCACACGTGCATATGGCCTGTCTAATGAGAAAATTTTCGGGAACTTCGATGGTTTGATGGTTTTGAAAATTTCAGCCACCTTCCCTTTTCCTGATGCGATATAAAACTCATGTCCCGGAAGCTGCTTTAAATTCGCCTTCACATAAGTTGCGTCGTCCATGACGACAAAGTCGAACTTTGTGAGCAGATTCGTATACAGCTTTCGGGATCGCTGCTTTGCCGACGTATTTTGTTTGTAATCTCGGTTCGCCACCTTCACCTTCTTGAACGTCGACAACTCGGTTCGTTTCTTGGCCCGCTGCACAGTAGTATGGAAGACATTGAGCTTGCCAGCGACGTCCCGGATGGGGAGGTTAGAATTCCGCTTATATTTCACCGCCACCTTCTTCGTCGTCGCTGCCACGTCCGGATTACGATTGCTGCCGCTTCCAGGAATTTTGCCAATTTGGCGTGTGAGAACGTCGAATTCTCTTGCTGCGTGAGCAATATTTTGACACGCTGCTCGTCTTGCTTGGACGTCATATTAAAAACTGGAGAGCAAACGGTGAAAACTCATCATAGCAACCATTGTATATACACTCAACTTCCAAATGCAGCATTTCAGGTTTTTGTTAAGCAGAAATACCTACACCAATTAGAAGTTGACCAATTTTTGCGCGTACCAGACTTTAAGATATTGCATATTTCTCATCACAATAGATGCCTGAAATACAAATAATTCATCAAATTTTTTTCGCTCAGTTCAGTAAAAAAATCGATCATCTTGAATGCAACAAAGCACCACAATTTACAATAGAATATCATATCGACACAATTGTCTAGTATGAGCGAAAAAATACTGGAGAGATTTTTTGCGCAGAAGTATATTTTGGCGCAAAATGAGCAATAATGTAAGTGCATTTAAAATATCAATCCTATACTGAAAAAAAATCAACATTTAAAAATAATTTTCCTCAAACATCGTGAAATTTGTTCTGAAAAAAGACAAACTAGTTATCTACAAGTCCTTCATACATCCCAAGATGGGCACTTTCACAGGAAAATAATTATTTTCATTAAATACTTTTCTTGTTTGCACTGAACGAAATCTCAGCAGATGAATTTCATCCCATAGCAGATAAATTTCATTAAGTTCCCTTCCAAATTAGAACAAAACAATGTTGGTTCGAATTATATTATATTTTATTATGGAATTATATTTTTAACGTTTTGATTTTAATGATTTTATGATAGCGCACCAAAATATCTATAAATCTCTTTCATACAGGATTTTTCGTAGGTCTAAATTTTTTAGTTATAATTGTTTAAAGGAAATTAATGGCACTCTAGATTTATTTTAGAAAATAAGTATGCAAAGTTGATGAAGTAGAAAAAACAATTATTCCCACACTGTTTCATTGGAATCTGGTAGCGTGCTGCCAACTCCATAGTCGAGTTGAAGTGAAATTCGTCTATACCAACAGCTCTGGTCGTCACAAGTTTCTAACGTAACGCTTCTATGGGTGAAGCCGATGACGAAGACAAAGACTATGGGTGAAACCATGGTTTCGGATGGTGGTGATAGCATAATGAGGAGGTGCAAATCTCAAGCGTTTCCTGATGAATATTGGCGTATATAGTGGAATACTTGTACAAAGAAAGAGATAAAGATTAGTAATTTCTACTTCATTCCACTACATTGACAGATACCGTGGACCCGCGGTAATCTGAACCTTTTTTATCTGAACACTATTTAATTTGACCCCCACTAATCTGCACGCCGTGCAACCTAAAAATAACACAAACGTCATTTAGCGCAAGGAATGGAGTAAAGTGAACTGGAACATTGTGAAACGGAACGCAGAATCAAAACAAAACAGGCTACCAAAAACAAAATTTGATTATCATTGTTCAAATTAAAAATGAACCTCGATAATATGCATGAAGTGTCGTTCAGTTTAATGGGGGTCCACGGTACACGTATTTCGTCTACAATGGCAGACTTCTTTAGTGACTCTTAATACACGACTCTAAATAGTCTGTCCACCATGGAGGTGTGGCTCAAAGAGCGTCTGAATCGGAGCAGGCGGCTGAATAAAAACGCTGTATAATCTTTTTCCTCGCATTTCAATCTTATTGCTTTTCGCACATTAGTTTAAATATTGCGTGCTCTCATTTTAGTGTTCTAGATGCACTTCCACAGTTTTTAATTCAGAGCTTCCGATGCCTCTACCATTTATGCATTAGTATTATTGTGTGGCAAGTACAATCATACTCTATGCCCAGGGAAGTCGAAAAATGTACCAACCCGAAAAAAATCCTAGACCAGACCGGGAATCGAACCCAGCCACCTTCAGCATGGTGTTTCTTTGTAGGTGCACCTTTACCGACTGAGCTAAGGGAGGCCCAGGAGAAACGATGTATCACGTTAGTTATATTTAAGCTATCGCGACCTTGGTAAGCTAGCATACTGAATCTCAGAGGATCAAAGTTAGAAGAAGTAGCGAACGGAATTTTCGACAATCAACCCGGTAATGATATGATAAACAAAATCCAATTTGAACAGGGATCACTGAATTTAATAAAGGACAAGAAAAATAAGCTGGCTGTCAAATCTTGGCAAAGGTTGCAGTCTTATTATTTTTCTCGGATGTATAGTTTGATTGCCGTGAATGTGGAAAAATTAAAACATGTTTTGCATCCACGTATCGAATTCTAAAGACTGTGCTGATTGTTAAAATGGGAAGAATTTCCGATATAATTTTTACCGAAATCTGAACAGCGAACTGTTCGGTAAAATTTATGCAATTCAATTCAATTGCTTTTCAGCTACTTTGAAACTAAATCTCCACTAAAATGACAAGATTTGATCATTTAAACAAGGTTGAACATGTTTTGAAATTATTTTCAAATTCAATAGCCTTTAAAATGAAGGTTAAAGTTTTACCGAACGTTCAGCTGTTCTGATTTCGGTAAAATTTACCGAACAAGAAAACAAAATCTTAGTGTGCATACATATAAAACAGCCAGATTATCTTCTTCTTCTTCTTGTTCTTCTTCTTCTTCTTCTTCTTCTTCTTCTTCAAATTCTGTGAAAAATGTTCAAGTAAATTTTATCATGGTCTTTTAGTATTCTTCAGAATCATCACACATATTTTTTGTACTGCAAAATAGACGCAACATTTAATATAGGGGAAATGGATGTAATTCCCTTAATTTGGGCCCATACATAAATTCAGCAATCGACTAAATTTTCAATAGCGACCTAAAATAACCATAAGTACCGTCCCAATGACGCGTTCATCTAGATTAAATTCAAAATTCATTTCGTAGACAAAAATCAACAAGCAAACAACTGCGGTTGATTTTGCAAGCTGTGATATCGCAGCTCGGAATATCAAGCTAACAAAACTCACCAGCTGCAAATCTCACCAAACTGTGGTGAGATTGAGTTTCATGATTTTTGCTTTACACCCGAATGCAGCCGAAACTTCCATAACGGCTTGCAGCAGTCCCTTCGCGTCTGCCATCGGTGAAGATTAAAAAGAGATAGCAAACGATGTTTTCTCTTTCCAAGAAAACGATGTGTAAAGGAATCACTTATGTGTCGAGTCAACTCTCAGCTTCATTTTTGGACGTTGTGAATAGTCTCGCAATATCAAAGGAGCTTGTAAAATCAATATCAAGCATGATATTTTGTTCCAATATCACGCGTGATATTGCGAGCGCATGAGAGCGGAAAAATATCAATTGATTTTTGATTTTGCCAACACTGATCCGGAGTTCGGTGTTCTGTGCATTGCGGTAACGCGTTTTAAACATCATTTTAAGATCGCCTGTTTGGCATAACCGGTGATTAAAGTTTGAAATCTTCCAGTTTTTTTTTTTTTTTGCGAAGTCATCCAGTTTTATCCAGCTTTTCATTTTGAAGTATGATTGCCAGTATATAATGATTAAGATGCTAACACTTTAAACTTTTATATTGAAATTGAAATCTGGAAATGTAATATTCATTGAAAGTAATAAAACGACACCTGCAAAATGCATGGCGATGCTGCAAACAAGTTCTCTTCACGGCAACCGGACAGGCGTAATGTGTCACATATTTCAGGTTTGGTACTATAAATGTTAACATAATTTAATGTCAGAACAATGCAACCAGCTTAAATTTAACAGGTACTTAAGTTTACAAAGTCTAATATCTCATAAAAATCAAAGCCTTATCCCGACTTTCCGATGGAATCATTACTATGCTTGGTTGAATGATCGTTTTCGAGAAATCAGCGATAAAAGTCAAAAGTGACAGTTGCGTATCGAGGTATACCTGTAATTCGGTTAACTCTAAATCTAATTTGCTACTACTACTAACGCAATTAATTGTATCCTACTTATTTCCAGTACTACTAAGTTTGTATAGCACTCATTTGTATTACCAGAATGGTAGGTTCGACGCGAATCTATAAAAATAATTTGGAAACTGGTTGAAAACAAATATTCCCTATGAATCCGTTTCACAATTTCCATGGAATTCTTTTTTAGAATTACCTTGAAATTATCCTTAGGTTTCACACGGAATCTGGATTTCCTCAGAACTACCTTGAAAGCAGATTTCACTTGATGTTTTCTCTCTTTCATCCCAGACTCATATGGAATGAATTCCTTAGAAATTCAAATCAAATTCCATGAGGCTTAAAAATGTCCCTGTCGTGACGCTTCGTAGCCATTGTTGTGTACCGAAAAATTCCACGTCCACCAGATCCGTGAACGACCCTTTACGGCTTAGCATTTTAAGGGCTGCTGTCCGTACATCCTTGTTCCTTGCATGGGCGGCAACAGCACTCACAATTTCTTCGAACTCTTTTCCTTCCTGGTAGTCAAACAAATGGGCTGTAGAACCAACTCTCATAATAAACGACAAGTCTGATTCATCCGGACGCTGAATGATGAGGGCGAGCTTACGGCGTTGGAGCATAATGTCCGAAGCAGATCCAAAATAAGTCTTTAATCGGAACATGGCGTTTGACAACGGACAAGTTTCTTCATCTGGAGCCTCTGGAGTCGACTTCGTATTCTTGAAAATTTCCAAGAGCACCGGTCCTGCCTTAACCTTGAAGACGATGAACCTTGTACGCTCGTCCTCTACACCCGCCAGTTTCAGTGAATCTGTCAAAAGATCAATCCACGACTCATAATCACGACGTCCAACCGGCTCACCTGCTACGACTGACTTGCACTCCGGCACGTTGATAGAGGTAATGGACATTTGGTTCATCGAAGACATGAACCGTGACATTTCAACTGCAGTCTCATTGACCTGGTGCTGAGTACTGGAAGGGCCCGCATTTCCTGAGAATTCACCACTGTCCACACTTCCGCTACGAGGTGTTGCCAAGCTCGCCTGCAGAGTCATTATTGTCTCGTTTGCCCTGTCCAATTGATTGCTTAGTTCAATCCTGGCAGATTTCTCGTCCGCCAATTTCTTCATGATGGAGTCCATTTTCTTCTTCATTTTTCTGCAAAATTAAATGAAATACGTTCATTTTACAACTTGTTTTCTTTAGGTTTTGATTAACTTAATTCTAACAAAACTGTCCCATTGAAAATAAATATATAAAGATATATTTAGTTTTGCAAATAACTTTTAAATATTAAATTTCCTCAGCCTTCAATTAGCATTTCAATATTCACATCGAAACCTGTTGATTCACTTTTAGTATGGAGTACTACTTTTGATTTTTTTTTTTTTTTCAAAGTTTCAACTAGGAGTCCTCTTGCTCCGTGTTCCCTTGAGGAGTCCAAATGCCCCACTTTTCACCTGGAGTCCAATCGCTCCGTTTCCATTTCTAGGAGTCCTCTTGCTCCGTTTTTTCCTATCAGGAGTCCAATTGCTCCAATTTCTCATCCAGAGTCCAATAGCTCCATTTCCATTTCTAGGAGTCCTCTTGCTCCATTTTTTTCCATCAGGAGTCCAATTGCTCCACTTTCTCATCTGGAGTCTAATCGCTCCGTTTCTATTTTTAGGAGTTCTCTCTATTTTCTTTGGAGTCCTCTTGCTCCAAATCTAGTACAAAATAATCTGTACACTTGAGAATGCACCGGACTCGACCTAAGCTAAATCTAATAGTACAGTATGTTTTCGATTTTGGCAACACATATATTTTGACTTCTTTCTCTTCGACAAGTTTTTATAATTAAAAAAAATGATTATAGAATCACGCCTAAAGCTTCGAACGAATCCGTAAAGCCTATGAAAATTATAAAGTATGATTTTTTTTTTGCACAGAGAATAAGCAAATTAAACATTGAAAACGTGTTGCCAAAAATCGTTACTGTACTTAACAAATTAATCTCACAATCCTTTCACTTCTTAAAATCTTTTTTTTTCGAATCCATTCACTTTCACTTTCATTACGATCTTCATTAAATAGATGTTAACACTGCAAGTTCCTACATAGAAAAAATTATGACCCACGCGGTTGTGGTTTTCCTCAACTAAACGCCATTTTGTTTGCGAAAAGTTTCTTGCTTAATGTAATAAAATCACTACTCTACACTTCTTCACTAGGATAAGAAAGTCCTTGAAATTCACATGATGCACTTCCTAAAACTCAGTTAAAATACTTACCGGACGGGAGCGTCCACTGCGCCATTGTCGTGACGCTTCGTAGCCATTGCTGTGTACCGAAAAATTCCTTTTTTTTCACTTATTTAAAACGCGTGCGATTGCGTTAAATTTAGCCAACAGAATGTCTGACGAGCTACAGTCTCCGCAGCATCAACCCTCAGTCGATGCTCTCAAAACCGAATCGTCTCTCTCTCGTTTGCTTTCGTCCCATCTCAAAATGAGACATCGTAGGAGCAGGTAGCGAGCAGAAGCGAGGTAGCAAAAGTTGTGACTGGTCGAAGGGAACATTCTTCGTTGCTCGTTCGGCGATATATTCTCTCAGTTTACCAGTTCTTTCTCTTTCTATATATATATATAATTGAAACGCTCTCTGTCGGAGTCGTTGAACCATTGTAAGCAATCGGTATCTGATTTACTCTCTCGACAAAGCCGAATCGATTTTCTCCCGCTCAATGGCATCGTTCGTTGCCTCTGGCACGATCGGATATCCAGCTGAGTAGAGGCAAGTGCCATCCTTCATCTTTGGTACACCAGCAATCCGAACCAATTCTCTCCCTCTCTCGTATTTGATTTCGCTGAGTTTACCCTATGGTTGCAACGACGAGTCCCGCTTCTCAATTCTTTTCCAATCATGCACCCGATCTTTCTTTTCTTTTACGCTCTTTTTCGACGGAACCGAAAAGCAATCATCCGGCATTTCGCTACCAGTGAAATAAAGACTGTAGTTGAAAGTTATACACTGAGAATTTTAGATGTTTTGATATTGTTAAGTTATTTATTTAACATGAGACTTATACCTACTACAGTCCCTTGATTGTTTGATTTGTATTTTTAAATATGTGATCGTGGTTAATGTCCAATGCCCAACATAATAAAATTTTATCTTCGTTCTAATTTTTTGAAAATATCTTCAAGTTTAATTATTATTAAGACAAGACTTTAAATAAAATACTCAAGTATAAAATATATGAAAAATACCCAGGCTCCAAATACTGAAAAAAAATCAAGCCTCTGAATTTTAAAATTATATTTATACTAAAGATATATCTAATATATTCAGTGAACTAACATGACAAAATGCATTCTTTTCTTAAAAAGTTTCTTATTAAGATAATTTGAAAATTCCCTGAGAATGTCAGGTTTTTCCAGCAAAAATGTATTTCCCCTAGCATTCCCGGTTTAACAGGTAGCAAATACTATGATATAACCTTTTTTTTCTCTTGCACAATTTGCTGGACTCATGCCGTTATGTCTTACATTTACTTAAGTGAGCTGCTGTCACGTTTCCACAAGGCTCCTCATGATTGTGTTAGGGAGAACGCGTACGCAGACAACATCACATCAAAATATAATCGGTCAAGATCCAAACCTGCATGTTCGATCGCGATCACGACATTTATTTTCTACCTCAAACCCGAATCATGCTTCAACACGAACAAAATCTTAACTCATCACACGTATCCAACCGAGCAATACATCATGCGCGAACGAGGTTATCCCACCGGGTAGAAAATGGGGTAGCAATGCCAATAATAATAAATGTATGTTTTTCGACTCACCAAACCAATCCATATTCCATGTCCGGCTGTGAATTCCAGAAACTTCCAAGTATATTTTGCTCTAGCCAATTCTAAAGCTGCACGACAATTAGATGTGATTAAATTTTCGTTTTTATCATTTTGATTTTTGCTTGGCTGGCACCTTCATCACCGATCCCGGTCATAAACTCCGATCAGAATAATGCCAAGCTCAAGCACGGAACAAAATGTATGTGATAAACTAAATTAATCAACATATAACACGTGAAATCCAAGACTAATAATAACATGTGACCGCTCCGCTCAGTTCCTCACACAGCCGAAATTTCAGGAAGTAAGAAGAGAGCATTTAAGCGACTTAGAATACATTTACATACCATGTTGCTCTTTTCAGGTTGTTTTTATTACTTAAACGTTTTGAGTGTTACTTGGATAGTGTAGCACTTGCCACAAATTTGTAAGGAGGATCCTGCTAGGGTTCTCAAAAAATTCCGGCTTATGCGCCAGACGAAGAAGTCGTCTGCCGAGAATTGCAGATATGTGTGCCCAGCTAGCAGTTTTCTCAACCCAGCAGATTCCACCCACTAGAGTAACCCAACGACTAAAAACCATCAACGTCCCAAGTCCAATAGTCCAATCGTTCTTTTTCCCCCCCAATTTTGTTATTCTAATTTTATCTTCCAATTGTTTTTAATTGATTGAGTAAATTTTAAAATACGGTGCATGTGAAATAGGTTTATTAAAATCAAGTTCAGTAAAGTCAAATTCGATTTAACGAAAAAAAAAACTGGTTTTGAAAGATTCAAAAAATCCATTTATGAATTGCTCGTTTTAATTTTTGTTGTTGTTGTTTTATTCACAAAACCCTGCTCTACCTTTTTCTCCTATGTGTGACGTCACTCTTCCCTTCCCCCCCTTTGTGTTCCCTTGTGAGTCGTTCTAACCCCTAAAAAAGCTTTCTTCACCTACTAAATATAATTCAGGGTCCCTACTTATAAATCGGTGTGCTTGTGTGTGTGAGGAGAATGGTTCGCGTACTTATGGTTGCTGCTCAACGGTACCTGTTCGAGCCACACTCGTCCGTAGTGGGTGGCTCTTCCGTATGATGATGGACGATGATGATCACCCCGACCGTTGCCGGGGGGGAACCAATCTACTTCAGACCGGCTCGATGATGCTCGATGGTTCGGTGCCAAGTTGTTCACCGCGACCAAGATGAAGATGCGACGGTTGGAGATCGCTTTGACCGCAACGATCGCAGGGTCAGACAACGCCGTATCCTAACCTCAAAAAGGGAGCGTCGCCAGAGTGGCGACCAATAGCGTGCACCGGGTGGGGCGGATGTCGTCGAATGGCGTTGCCGGGCGAAACCCGCTAGATAAGGAATTCACCGTTTGGGATAGTTCCGGTGTGCACTAGATTCGGTGGGCGGTTTTTCTGTGGGGTGGTATCGCACGGAGGGCCTCCGGTTTTCAGGACGTGAGTCGGGCGGATTACGCTGGCGTTGGCAGCCTTCCCCCTTGTGGACCTTCCCACGAAACATGCAATCACTTTAGGCGTGTGATGCACGTGGGGCCGAGTTCTTCATCCGATGACCAACGCTCTCCGAATGTCCTATAGTGGTACGCAACCACGAGGCGATAGGAGCACTCAGGGTAACCAAGCCTGATACCACCAACCAAGGACTCAAATTCACTCTGGGAGGTGAACCGATGGAAATACCGTCCACAATAAACTCGCCATATGTTTAGCGAACGTTCCTGCCACAAGCCCAAACCGCTGTTGCCACCGCTCAGTGGCTTCTGAATTCTCAATCTTTTCACTTAAATTACTCCGACTCACTTTTAGCTACCTTAGCCTGTTTTTCTAGAAAAACTTTTTTAAACAATTTTCGCACTCGTGACTCACGTTTTTGTGTGCTTTTTATGTATAAAAAAAGGTTAATAAATTCTAAAAAAAATAATTACACCACATTACAACATTTTCATTTTTTTTTTCTTTAAGTTTTCACCGTACTTGATTTTATTATAGGCTTTGTTCACGGCACTGATTTTCTTAAAATTCTGTACTGATCTTCTTCACTCGGCGGTCCAAAAGGGAAAGACCAAATAGCTCTCCCTGACCAACCAATAAACTTCCCTTCTATTCATTTCATCTTTTCAATATTCCAAGTTTTGTTTCCGGTTCTATCTTGATTTCTAAAATTCATCATTAGATTTTCCCTGTCATTAATCATTGACATGGGTGAAAACAAGTCACCCCACTATCATCGTCATTTCAAAACAAATTGATTCGAGCACTCGAATTTACCTATTGCCTAAGCACTAGGAGCAACCAACTCTAACGCTTCTATATGAAACGATCGTTTGACCGTTTCAAATTATACCAAGCCATGCATTATTGCTATTGGCTGAGATTATTCCCTGTTAATAACTATGGAAGTATGAGTACAGCACTAAGATCATAAGCCACAATGGTAATGAATCATGAAGACGAACGATTTCCTAAATGAATCACACATACAGTGTATTTCGAAATTAAGCGTACAGATGAATTTCTGGCTGCTGAATCATCATAAATTTATCAATTATTGGTACCCAACAAATAATTTGAGCTGATTAAAAGCTGAATAAGCTATTTTTATCTGAAAAAGCATATTTTTGCCTGAATAAGCTCTTATTCCGCTTTCAATGTTTGTTGGGTACAGTGTTGGGCTTATTTGGTTGCGTCTTTTAATAAAAGATTTGAGAAAAACGCCTTTTCCTTAAAAAAAACCTTAATATCTTGAAATACAATGAACTAAACTTCTTGTAATTTTGCTCATTTAAAATCCAAATAAATTTCTAGTAAACTTCCATCAATGCCCAGCAGTATCTACATTGAACCAATTTTTGTCAAGACGCTACACAACTGAACTAGTTTCAATAAAGAACGAACCAAAACAATTAAAGATTCAAACAGCAGATCAACAGAAAAGCAACCATCATGCAGTTCAATGACACCGAAAACTGAGCAGCTCAAAACCTGGCCAATAACCTGCTGCTCACTAGGGAAGCGCCAGCCCCAGGGCGAACACGAAAAGGAAGAAGATTAACAATTCCTCAAAAGTCAGCAAGACAAAAGAATTGGTTCACCACAATGCCAATACCAAACAGCTCACCAAACTTATCGCTCAAGTCAGTCGAATGACAATATAATAAGTTGAATGTTTTCCGGACACTGGCCCCATACTGGGACACTGCTGCTACTGCAGTTCTTGTGATAGGTACACGCGTGTGTTTCGAAAGTTTCGGTTTCTACCTTTGCACGTCCGACCGATATGTACTGAGCAAAATATGATGAATGGGAAGAAATACCTGGCAGGCAAAGGTACATACATGAAAATGGGTCGGACGAGGGGTGGGAGCGTTATTGTTGAGTGCATTCATTACATTCATTTTCGGTAGCGCCAATTCTATGCATGAGTCCGCCGAGTCCATATGTCTCCTCATTACCAATTTCGGCGTAGCAGTTGCACTGCAGTTCAAAATATTCATAAAATTTTACAATACCGCAGGCAAAACTCATATCGGTGCCAATGACTGAACGGTTCAATGAACTTATAGCTCTATCAGGGGGTGATATGTATATTTTTCGGGAATGGAGCGTCAGGACGCGTGGACTCGATTTAATAACATGTGAATATTAAAAATATCCATACACGATTCGATGCTGTTGTGATGAATTTTAATTCCAATTGTTCGAGTTTTTGGTGCTGATAAGTATCCAAAAACAAGAAGCACAAGTTGAAAATAAAAATAGATGCGCTACCTGACAGGCGGCAGCTATTTGTGAGGTGCTATAAAGGTTCAAGTTTGTTAAAAAATTGCAACCCAGCGTAAGGTAGTGCAATTTTGTGAAACCCTTCCAAGTTATTATTTGCTCGAAAAAGGTTTTGGGCAGTTCGACAATCCTTTCGCAAGGACAATTATGCAGTCACGGTATGGTAAAAAGCGAAAAATGCAAATTTGTAAGAAGTCGCCCACCTTTTTGCATCATTTCTGTCTCGGAGATTCAATCCTTTCGGTAAAATTCCTACCTGCATTTGTGTTGGAACTTTTTTTTTACGACAGACCAACAGCAGGTTCGGTCCTAACTCTTTCACCGTTGTTTTTGCAATTCATTACTATGTGCATTATTATCACATCGTAAACGTATGCTATCTTGATCCTAGTGAAAGCACAGCAAAAAAGGATTACATAGACAAGCAAAAGTGAAACAACAAAAACGTAAGACGTAATTTGCATCGTCATAAAAGTAAAATGTACCAATAAAAGTGTCGCCTCGTATTGACGATTTCTGCTGGAACAGCAACGGCAGACAGCTCAGCACTCACCATTGTGGGTTCAGCGTTGGGAAATGAACGCAATTTATTATCTGCCGGTCTGCCCATTTTCAGAAATGTGAATCATCCCCAAGCCCATACACAGATTAAATCGATTGCCCGACCGAAGAAAAACAGCAAAATCAAGATGTTTGTGGCCTCAAATGTGCGATAATAACTTGATACCGAGAACCGTACGCATTGATTCATTAATCATAAAGCTAATTTGAAAGCCTAATCAGTGGGTGAGTCGAGTTACCCAGAATTGCAACGTCCCGGCCCCGGCTTGTCGCACAAACAAAAGTGTTCCCCTTAATACGCTTTCCCTCACATTAATTCCACAATCCACGGAATAGTGCGATTTTGGTCTGCGGCCGGTGACTGACCGACAGGAAAAAAAAAGAGATTCACGACCGTCGACATGAATTAGGGAGCGCAATAATTCACGAACCCCGGACGGTTCCCTCTGGGGTGGGCGCCCATTTGCGTAATTTTGCCGAGCCAAGAAAGAGGTGGAATGATTTGTGTGGATTATTGCGCTGGGTATGTATATGGGATTTGCCTGAAAGTGCAGATCGAAAGAATACCTAGAACAAAAGCACTTCTAGAACCTAGTTTCGGGAAAAAGCGTATTTTGGGCAAGCAAATAATCCCAAGAGCGCAAATGGTGGTGCCGTAAAGCATCGAAATACAGGACACATAGGCCACAATTTCGGACGCTTTTCAAAGTTATAGCCTGCCATGCTCAAAATAGCTCGTTATGATGTTGCAAATTAGATGTAATATTGATTTAAAAAAATGAAATATGCTTATTAATGAAACGTCTGGCATTCGATACACTACGGTAGCTAACCCTTGAATGGAAGGGGTTGATTTGTTATTTTGTGCAATCTTGGAACATTGCGACCGGCGCAAGCGATGGTGGAATGAGAAATGATGTGTCGTTCGTTTGAGTGGGTTGAGTTGTAGGAAAATTGTGTGGTTGCCGTTGGAGGGGGGCCATTCTATTTTCATTTATCATCGACACTTTGATTGCTGAATTTGGAAGTAACTTTTTTTTTCACGGGGGTTGGAAATGGTTTGTCGCAATTAGGTAGAAGGGAGTTAATGAAACCAACGGGTGGAGAATTATGTGAGAAATATGCACAAATTTGGGTTGTAATTTGATGAAGATATTGCTATAATTTGGGAAAGTAACTGGCAGGTTTGGTAGTTGGATTCCAACGGTTGCATACTGAACTTACAAAATATCTACTCAAGACGATTCAGTAAATGTTGTAGGTGGCGAACTCTCACTCTTTCCATTTTACCCTGCCCTCATTACATTCCATAAAGCCAGGTTTAGACGAGGCAAGTCAATTAATCAACTCACTTGAATTTAACTGGTTTGAAAAGTTGAGCCATGTCTAAGCTTTTTCATAAAGCGGCGCCGGTGGTCTAGTAGTGAGCGTGATTGCCTCTCACCCCAGCAGATCTGGGTTGAATCCCAGTCGGCGCCGCCGGGATGTTCTGAGGCATAACATCTCTGATCACGCCTTCTGTCGGAAGGGAAGTAAAGCCGTTGGTCCCCGGTTCATGAATTGATAGGTCGATAGATAAGATATAGGAGTAGGAGCTGCCTCCCTGGCGTCGGTAGCATTGGTGCTCAGCACGGAAAACAAGATCGACGGAAAACAATTCAAGAAAAAAAAAACTTTTTCAATTCAAGTCAATTGATCAATTCACAACTTGATCAACTTAAATGGCAAAGTTTACACGTTCAATTCGCGTTCAAGTCAGTTGATTTCGAATGACTTAATCAATTGACTTGCCTCGTTTAAAACCAGCTTAAGTGTAGCGTAAAATAAAAAGAGATATCGCAACAAATTAGCACTATCATAGGAGTCATCTACAAGTTATGTAAGGATTTTTGCGTGATAATTAGACCACCCTCTCGCTACATTGCAATAAAGGGTGATACGGTCAAAATTTGGTCAATATCAACTTGACGTATTTCTTTCAATTTTGCATTTAAAAAACCTGAACACCCCTCATTTTGAAGGTGTGTGTGTGTAGAATGTGGCTCCTATTTTGATTTTGGAATTCACTCTTCAGTTGTCAAAATGCCGTCCAAGCAAGAAGAGCAGCGTATCAAAATTTTGCTCGCGCATCGCGAAAATCCGAGCTACTCGCACGCAAAGTTGGCAAAATCGCTAAAAGTTGCCAAATCAACCGTTACAAATGTAATTAAAGTGTTTGGGGAACGTTTGTCGACAGCCAGGAAGTCTGGATCGGGGGGAAATCGAAAACCGGAAGCCGCTGAGACGATAAAGAGAGTTGCCGGTAGTTTCAAGCGAAACCCTAACCTCTCTCTCCGAGATGCCGCAAATAAGCTGGGTGTATCGTCTACAACCGTGCATCGAGCCAAAAAACGAGCCGGACCATCGACTTACAAGAAGGTAGTGACTCCAAATCGCGATGATAAACAAAATACGACGGCCAAAGCGCGATCCCGGAGGCTGTACACGACGATGCTGACGAAGTTTGACTGCGTGGTAATGGACGACGAAACCTACGTCAAAGCCGACTACAAGCAGCTTCCGTGACAGGAGTTTTGTACGGCAAAAGGAAGGGGAAAGGTAGCAGATGTTTTCAAGCACATGAAACTGTCAAAGTTCGCAAAGAAATATCTGGTTTGGCAAGCCATCTGTACCTGTGGCTTGAAAAGCAGCATTTTCATAGCTTCCGGGACTGTCAACCAAGAAATTTACGTGAAAGAGTGTTTGAATAAACGTCTGCTGCCTTTCCTGAAGAAACACGGTTGTTCCGTACTGTTTTGGCCGGATTTGGCATCTTGCCATTACGGTAAAAAGGCCATGGAGTGGTACGCCGCCAACAACGTGCAGGTGGTTCCCAAGGACAAGAACCCTCCCAACACGCCAGAGCTCCGCCCAATTGAGAAATACTGGGCTATTGTCAAGCGGAACCTAAAGAAGACCAAAAAAACTGCTAAGGGCGAGCAGCAGTTCAAGGCAAACTGGCTTTCTGCGGCGAAGAAGGTGGACAAGGTGGCTGTACAAAATCTGATGGCAGGGGTCAAGTGTAAGGCCCGGCAATTCGGATTTGGAAAAGCGGAAGCCTAACTGAATATTTTTCCTGAATTTTATACTAATTGAACTTGAAAAAGAAATTTAATTTGATTTTTTAAATAAACGATTTCACCGATTTACACGCGTTTTCCCTTGACCAAATTTTGACCGTATCACCCTTTACAATGTGAGATTTTCAGTTTGCTCTCAGATGTTTCCGAAACCGGTATCACGCGATCGTCTGTATACTCGATAGCAGCTATTGTTCGGTGTTCTTTGTTCAGTTTGTTCTTGGCGATCCTACTGTTGTCAACCTTGGAAGCAAACATTTAGTAATCACTGTATAAGTGAAGACCACAATTTGCGTCCATTTCTCCAATGGTAGCGCTATGCCCTCCTGTGGTGAGATTACCATGTTTGTGAAATCACTGGATCCCGATGTGATGCATGAAATTTGATATTACATAGTGGAAAATAAGGAGCAGTTCCAGTGAAATTCACTAAAAAACATAATTTAAGGATCAAACTTCTCCTTGTTGTATGAAACTTTGCATAACTGTTTGACATAGGCGTTTATGCTAAAATTTGGCCATTTTAAATAATATAAAATTTCAAAATGAAGATTCGAAAAATATTTCAAAAAATGTTAGCACAGAATCGGCATTTCTGATCAAAATGACGTCTGAGACATAGTTGTAAACCAAATAATGTCTTTCTGGGATAAATATTACTTAATATATTTTAACTAAAAATTAAAAATAAATTTCATAAGTCCAAATATATTAACTTATATATTGTTTCAGCACGATTTTTGAATTTTAATTTTTCAAAAAAAAAGCTTATGAAAAATTCAATCCTTTGAAATGATTAAATCCATGGGCACTGAAACTGACAAAAATCGTAGATCAAGAACTTTTGGTTAAATATTTGAACATTTTGTTAGTATGATGTTTTGTATATGCTTTCACATAAAATTATTTAAAATGAACCGGAGGCGAACCAGCCTCAGGCTGAAAGCCTCCCTAATAAAAAAAAGTAACTTAACTTATTTAAAATGTGTTATACAGGGGGATTAGTAATTCATGTTACACCCGAAAAAAGGTACAAATAGACCACATTTGCAGCAAAAAATTATATAGTAAGGTAGGTCGAAAATTCATTCCTTACCGAGTTATTGAGCAATTAATCTTCTACTGATTAAAATTGCCTCATTTTGCTCGTGTCTTCATATCCAATCAAAAATGTTGCACGACCGTGCACGGAGAAACTACCCTAAATTTGAGTTCTTTTTACTTAATTTTGAGTTGAGCCTGTGGCTCCAATTGAATAGAGTGGTTAGTAAGCAAAGATTGATCGTAGTAGCCAAGCAATGCTTACTCCCTGGTGGGCTTTGGTAATATTCGCGAGTGCCCGAGCAAAAAGTGGTAGTATTGCTCGGCAATGTAAAATAAATAGGGGAATATACGTTTTCTCGGCAACCTAAGCAGTGACCATCTTTCTATAGCCTTTTTCTCTGAGGAACGCATACATATACAGTAGTGGTGTGTTTACAATCTTTTGCTGCCAGCTGCTCTAACAATTCCAGTCGAAAGAATTGTCAAAAACCGTTTAAAAACACTTTTACAAAGCTCTAATCTTCTCTAGTGAGAGCGACTATTGTGGGCAACATCTTTTTATTCGGCAACCTTTCTATTTGAGCTGCGTGTTAAACTGCTGTGTTTTCATCGGCAACTCGAAATCAGCAGCATTTTATAGTGCGTGTGTTTCATTTCAAGAAAACCCTGCTAGATTGCTTTTTCTCTGTAGTAAAAATATAATCAATTTGAAGCTGAAAGCCTAAAGAATCGGTTTAATGCATTCAGCGGAGTGTTTTCGTAAGAAAATCCAGTGTAATTAGCGTTTCAATTTGGGTTGCCGAAAATAGTCTGTCATGCCGAAGCCGTCATTTCCCCTAGATCAATAACTCGGTAAGGAATGATTTTTCGACCTACCTTGCCCTACAATTTTTTGCTGCAAAAGTGGTCCACCTTCACCTCCTTTCGGGTGTAACACAAATTATTGCTCACCCTGTACATTGCTTTCTGAGGATCAATTACATGAAAATACATTCTAACCATAAGTTCAAAAATTTGAGCAAAAGTTATTGGAAAATCAAAGTTGGCACTCGTGGAGAATAGAAGAACCATGAAAGTGATGATGGTTTAAAAATTTTCCACGGGGAGGTATACGAGTACAATCTTAAAATGCCTTTTGTTTTGCAAATGAAGCATTTTATTTAAATCTGGATACTGCTATAGTGGTAGAAAAGCTGAAATCTATGTATACACCTAAAAATCTGAAAAGATTTTTTTTCTATATTATATGCAAGGAATCAAAAATATCTCCAAATGACAAAATGACAAGCGATCAACCGAATGATAACGCTATGTCAATAGCAATAATGATATAATCTTCTTCCTTCTTTTTCATGACAAGCAGCCTGTGCGACACAGCTCACTCGGGACGGTAGAAGGAAACGAGCAAGCTATGTCCTCATCCGTGTATATTGCAACAAAGCAGGCAAGCAATATATCATTATCCTTCTGCCACTCCGATCGAGCTGTGTTGCAGTGAGAGTTTGTCGTGGTAAACGTAGGAAGGGTTTTGTCTGTATCGTTGGTTGCTTTATGTGTTTAAGTTCGCTGATTATATGTCTATTGAGTAGTCCTAAAGTCTTCTACTAACGTAGCATTAACCAGATTTAAATAAAATTCTCCATTTCTCCTAAATAAAACAGAAAATAAGGGTTATCTTCCATTTGATTCCACTTAAATAACTATGGTATGCATGACAGATACGTATTTCGACTACAATGTAGTTTCATTTTTATACCTGCGATCTTGAAATTTTTACCTAGGGGATGAGTACATAAGGGGGTTAGGTTTTCGATAAGTCGTTAGTGGGAATGACACTGGTGAACACTGCACATTGTAGTCAAAATACGTATCTGTCATGGATACCAAAATTATTTAAGTGGAATTAAATGGAAGATAACCCTTTTTTGCTGTTTTATATCAACGTAATAAGGCATACGATTATTCTGCTCTGCGCTCATATTAGGATTCTTGATTATGTTTTTAAGATTTATTATTGTACTTTATTGTATTTTTGCAATGTACACTCCCGGTCATAAGTTTGGTGTCAATCTTAAAAAAAACATGTTTTTTACTCTTATCTTTGCCATGCTAGGACCGATTTTCCATCTTTATTGGTAATTTGAGAGTGATCGCGCACGGGCGGGATCCCTACGTTGTGTTGATTTTTGTGATAATTACGAAGACGGATAGAATTAAAACGCACCGATTGCTTCACCGTCCTGCCATGGCGGGGCGGAGGCATACAAGACACTGTTTTATTGTATTGTATATTGTTTTCTAGAATCGTACAGGGTCAGGGTAGTGGCACAAATAATCGACGATGCACAAACAGAGAGATATTGACTGAAATTATACTGAAATTACCAGGTAACTGGTTTAATATATTTGACAATTTTTGTATACTAAAACTTCTCTGAAAGTTACAGTATTTTCCAAAATTCACACTGAATTTTCATGACTGATATTCTCGTAATTTGGTCGTTCATATTTTAAAATGATAATGGAAGTTAAACCTTTAGTCTAAAGCCATCGAGATATGTTTGTGAAATGTGGTTGAAAAATTCAGAATATGCTTTAAATCAATCGATCAAAAGTTTGGGGACACCCCACAGTTTGGTTTGTCGATGTTGTAAGTTTACTTGGAATTGTAGTATAAATAAATGGAAAAATATGATTAGCCACATCGCAGGGAAGTAAGATCAAGTCATTGCCTTTCCTGGATCATCGTTCATAGCCGACTGACCTAGGGAATTGAGCTCCTCTATGCGTCCAGCGAATCGGTCGTCAGCCGACTAGCACCGATATATAACCAGATAACACAAATTGTGGCTTCTGCCCTCAACACCAGCCGATGCCACCTGCATCGAAATCGGAGTGCTACCTTTCCGATATTACATTGCGAAAGCAATCTGTACCAGAGCCGTGGTCCTCGACGTAATATTAAGAGGAGACGGGGAATCTGAAATCCTCCAGGAAATCGCTCACCAGGAGCTCCCCCCGTTGCCCCAGCTCCACTGGAACGGAGCCAGACAGTGGGATGCTTCCCCCATCCGAGTGGACAAATCCATGGCCAAGCAGTTCCGAGCAGGAGACAACTCTACGGCAATGAGATCCTGCCTCACCGAATTACTGCAAACACGATCCCACAACTACGAACTCCGTTTCACGGACGGCTCCAAGTCAGGAGGCAGGGACGGCTTTGGATTAACTGATGAACAGACCTCACACTTCTGGAGACTCCCCGATCAATGCTCGGTCTTCTCGGCCGAGACTGCAGCCCTTCATTACGCAACTTCCCTACACGCAAACCAAAAATTTATTACAATAAATGTTAGTTCCACTTCTTATCATCCTCTGCTTATGAACATCGCAGCGAATGTTAAAAGTTGACCTTGCAGGAGATGTAATGGTTTTTTGTCTTATTTATTTCGTGTTCTATCAACGCTTTCGACTATACCAGTAAGCTTTTTATTTATAACATTGTAGAACGACGCACACACTTCCCAACAAACAATTGCCTCTTGAAGAAACGACTTCTTGACGATTTTATTCCACTTCATGCTTAATAATAATTGTACTATTTTTAATAATAACTTCTGTTCAGGCTTTGTTCACACAAATCTGGAGAATTTATTCAACCACAACATCGAAATATTTGGTGTTGAATAAGGTATGTCGAGAAGCTTTTATTCGACTAAAAAGAGTTGTAACAGAGCTTATTCGATCAAATTTTTGATTATTCAGCGTTTATTAGACATCATTTACTTCCTTAAACAGCGATGGTATAAAGGTGTATATAGACGCTTGATTCTCATGTGAAATAATGTTTAATAAGACACTATTATACATTTAATATTAAACGATTTTTCAACTACGGAATAATTAATCCGAAAATAAGAACGATACAGAAGAGCAGGGTTGTGTTCTCGTCAGTGATTGTTGGGTCATTTATTTCGGTCGAAGCACGCGCACCCACCATACAAGATCTAGAAAATCTATTACATACATACATACCACACACATTTCGTTATATGGGATTCGAACCATGACCTTCCGATCACCAGCCGCTTGCCTTGCCATCTGAGCTATCCTAGATTACATCATATGGGCAGCTAAATAAGCAATAAAAGCTTGCATCTGAAAACCTATCAGCACTTCCAGCCGTAGCTCTAGCTAATTCAAGGAGATGTGAGAATGATTAATTCATTCATAGTTGTTTAACATTAGACCAACGTTATCTCTCCATCTATCTAATTTCGATGCAAAGGATGCTATTATTTTAGATAGATCTATGAATTGGTTGTCCTGAGTGATACGATTTATGATTACGATTTAAATTAATTAGGCGTAGAAAATAAATAAAAAAGGGTTGAGGCTGGGATTGAACTCGCGACCTTCTACTTGGAAAGCGGAAACGGTAACCACTATGCTACCAATTTCGTTTTGTTATTAGCCTGGAGCAGTGTTGTGGAGCATTTACAAGGCATGCAATTAAAACATGGACGCATAGTGGTATAAGAGCTATTATGCTGACTGTTTTCACCTTTATTCAGCAATATTGTTAAGCAATGCAATGGAATCTAGTAATGGAGCTAGAAAACAATTATTGGACGTTTAATAAAGCATGTTATTAAATCAATTGAAACAGTCGGATTAAAGCGTCAATGTATGTGCAAATTACACTTATTCAGTATGGTATTAGATCAAACTTCTGGTGTTGAATCAGGAAGACAGTCATCGTTTGTAAAGATTTTAAGAAGTATATTAATCAAATCAGAGCAATGAGCGGAATAAAGGCGCATCATCGATCTCAATGAGGTTTTCTGAGCACATAATTTGACAACCTGTTTTATTCAGCATTGTACACTGTTATAAAGCATTTATTCAATCTATATGCTTATTTGTTACTCTTAATTGTTTTTTGGGCAGTGTTGTGGAATAATGAATCCAATACGTCGTTTATAAAGCATTTACAAAGCATTCAACTAAAACATGGACGCATAGTGGTATAAGAGCTATTTTGCTGACTTATTCACCTTTAGACAGCAATATTGTAAAGCAACGCAATGAAATCTAATAATGGAGCTAGAAAACATTGATAAGACGTCTAATAAAGCATTTTATTAAATCAATTGAAAACAGTCAAATTAAAGCGACAATGTATGTGCAAATTACACTTATTCAGTTTGTTATTAGATCAAACTTCTGGTTCTGAATCAAGAAGACAGCCAACGTTTATAAAGCTTTTAATAAGTAAATTAATCATATCAGAGCAAACGGCGGAATAAAGGCGCATCTATCGATCTCAATGAACTTTTTTCAGCACATAATTCGACATCCTGTTTTATTCAGCATTGTACACTGTTATACAGCATTTATTCAATGTGTATGCTTATTTGTGACTGTGAATTGTTTGTTGGGTTGCCTCGAATCTCTCCAGCAAAAAAAGCATACGAGAAAATGAGCGCTTAGTGTTTGTTTTTAGGCTATACATATTCAGAATCATGGAGAGAGCAGTGAAGAAAGCACAGGTCTGATAATCTCAACGTTCGTGGTTCGAGTCCAGTGCAGTCGGCAACCCTTTTCCTATTTTTTTTTTCGACATGATTCATTTCACTCTCTAATACACTCCACATTTTTCGGTCTCATATTTTCTTGCATTGGACCGCAGCTAGGTATATCGCATCCTCGGTTCATGCGGTCTTCACTAGCATCCTCTGATGATGAAACCCACATAATTGTAAGCGAATCTTACATCCCCCGGTTGGGTGTACCATCCTCCTCTCCACTGTGTGTACTAAACGACTCTGCTAGCGCCCTCGTGGCACTAGAATCTGCCACCGCCCTCCACCCTTGGATTCAGGCCATACAAAATCACCCCCCCCCTTCGGGTCAACTTTCATGTGGATATCGGAAACATTGAAGCAGACGACCTAGCAGCCATTGGACAAAGTGGCCGACTCGCCAACACTTCGGTCCCCAGACAGGACCTGAAAATATGGATCAAGTCAACCTTCAGGACGGCATGGGACCGCAAATGGTTCGCCAGGAGAGATCTTTTCATCCGGAAGACCAAAGGGTAACCCTCCCCTGGACGGACGTCGCAAGTTTTTACGACCAGCGACTCCTGCCCCGGTTAAGAACCGGTTACACCCGCATCACCCACAACATGGGCAGCCGCAGTGGTGGAAACTTCCGCCAAAGATGCGACACCTGCAGAACAACAATAACGACAACAACTTGCTTCCACGGACCACGAGAACTCTATTGGATCCCGGGCAACGTACGGGACGCCCTCCATAACGACCCGGTATGCACTGCAGCAAACATTAAGTTCCAGTTTCCTGCCTGTATCTTTCGTGAGAGATGAAATTTGCGATTTTGAAATTGCTAGGTGTAAATGAGATTAATCAGAAATAAGAATCGCCTATGTCACTCCTAAACTTGGATAGTTCTATATAAATGTATTAATAAAATAAAATCCCAACTTTTTTCCTAATTCTCATGGTTTACTTGCCACTCTGGTATGGGGACTTGATAAGTTATTTTGGTTTGTTTTAAGAGGACTTGGAAGACTTGGAATACTCCTTGAAGTTCTCCTCATAATTTCCTTTGATATTTTCCTCAGACCCATCATGGAATTCACATCAGAACACATTTGGAATTGTCTCTAGAACTCGCTTGGAATTCATCTCAAATTCCCATGAAATTCTACTTTGAACTTCCTTGGAATGTTTTACAAGCGTTCGCTAGGAATTCCCCTGAAAGTTCCCTCTTGGATTATCACTGGGATTTTTTTATAATTATTTGGGAATTCTTAATAAAATTGTCTAGTATTTTTTTAAACCGATACAAAATAAGCATTTGGAACTTAAGTACTAACATTACCTTTGTTAACATTACATTCCCTCGAGATTTGACCTTGAGAATGCCTTAACGCAGCATGTTGGGCCAACTAAATATAGATGAGATCAGATTTTCTAATAAACTTATCAGCCTCAGATGGTCACAGTACTGTATCGGGCGAGTTATCGGCTTCATTTGAATCACTTAAAGCACTCCATCCAGGAGACTGTGTCCAAAAGGTTTAATTGCACTAGATATTTAGTGCTGTGCAATCTTCAATAAATCCAACCAGTCCATCTGCTTTGCAGTTGATGTGATGTTCTTCCGGTACTTGACGTATGAAAGTAGTAAATTAGCCTGAAAGGCAAAACCGGACATCTGAAAAAACATCGCCTAGCACGACAAATATGGAACTCGTCAATGAACCAGGCTGGAAGATCACGACAGTTCGTTAGGTATCCTAGCGAATTCAATATTCAAACTTACCCGTGCACATTCAATTTCCCAACAAGACGACAGCAAACATATGCGTACGAGTAAACATTATATACTATTCACCCAGCATACAATAAGGACAATGATACAGCACAAACCACTGTGCATTTTTTCCCGACTGCTGTGTGTAAATGACGGACATTGCGGTAAACGAAAGTTTCAATTTTCGGTCATGATTGTCTGTTTGCAGGACGACTTGCCGTACCAGAACACCGCTTTTGAAATGAACGTGGACAGCTTGCGGTACACGGTGGCAATGGGTTTCCCGCGGACAGGGGAAGGTGGAAAACTAATCACTATTAAATTACGCCAGGTCTTCTCTCGCCCCTCCCGTAGGAGACCACTTGCAGCGCACAACCCACCCTCGTCCGACTTGACTGATCAAATCGAACGGCGAAGCCCTGGTTTGGTTCTTGCACGATTGATACCGGCGAGGGTGGCGGGAAACTTCCATCAAAAGTTTCGTTATTTATGCACGCGCGAGGTTTTTTCACGAAACTGTCAATATGACACGAAATTGCTGCTTTCCCAAAATTGTGCCAGCCAAATGACCATGTGCGTATTTTTCGGGCTTTGAGTACATTGATACCGGGGTGCCGTGAGCGTGCTTCCTAAAATATTGACCATGCGTTTATTCATTATTCATATTGATCGGAAAATTACAGAGCCAGTTGAATGGAAATTCGTGTTTCGTGTCCGGTAGTTTTCCTCTGCTGCTTGTGTGGGGGAGGAGAACCGTGAGGAAAAGGAAATTTGAATGTTATCATCAAATAACAAAAAAAAAAGAACAAAAGGCATCAACTGTTAGCGTTGGTAATTTTCTCGTACAGTTTGACGGATATTCTATAAAAATCAATCTCCAATCGGGTGGGCGCAAAGCATAAAAATCCTATACTCATAAAATAGGCTGTATCGCATAAATTGCCCCTTGATTGGGTCATAGTCATGGGGAAAATATAATTATGTAGTTTGCCTGTAAGGAGTAGGGATGTATAATTTTCGAAAAAAATTTGCTGCACTACTCATGTCCAGAACTTCGAACACCCCTTATTACTCCATTTCTTGGTCGCAAAGCATATCATAAATCAAGCTACATTTCATCTTTCAATACAAGTCATTCGCCACCACACTTCCTCACCATTCAACTGTAGTTGACCTCAGAAGCTTTCGTTTTATTTTGCTCTCATTTTTCATACTTAATTCTCATTATCTCGTTCCTTGGAATTTACCGGACGAGACGAGAAAGAGCAAAAAAAAATATCAGGCTATAATGCTTTTATATACTAAAATCCATCCTATCCATCGTTGCTTCGCTTAAACTTACGATAGAGACTCGTTTATGGCATTCCAAGTTCATTCCGACCAGTCGGGTTGATTAGCAATTTTATTCACTTCTTTATAGATCGGAACCCAAAACTCCCACCGTCCAACGCCCCGAAAACAAGGAAATTGGCCGAAAAAGGGACACGAACAGCGAACAAGTCGCATTTAGGTCCGTTCGGTTTTCCGTGGCAGTCTATCACCATTTCCTGCCCCTCACCCAACACCAGCAAACCCCCACAAATAGCATAATGAAAAAAATAAAATAAAACAAAATCCCATCGTCAGTGCTGCATCTTTCCAGCGGAGGTACGCTTGAGGTGTTCGGTGTGCGATACCTGAAGTGCAAAAAGTAAGAGAATCCAGAAGCTACTAAATCCATGATGGAAGGCACTGACAAACTGGGAATTATTGCTGTTTAATAGTTTTTGGCACGCGAATAATCTGTGCTGGGAAGGAATCCGATTATTTGTTGGTTTTCTTCAAGCTTAAGTGCAGACATATCAGTACAACATACGGCTTAATGGACCATAATCTTTTAAAGTAAAAGCTTTCAAGTTCTATGTTAACTTTAAATGCAGCAAATTGAAATGAATTTATAAAAGCGAGCACTCGGCGTCTCTACTCAAAATTGGAAACGAAATCGTTGGAATGTTATTGCCTGTATTTGAAATTGGCTAAATAATTCACAAAGTATTGGAGGATTGCGAGGAAAAAAAGAAAATAAAGTTACATAACAACAAACTGAGGTCACTACACTACGGTTTGAAATACACAACGCAGCAGAGGGACCAGAAAACACACAGTTCAGTTAGCACAGCAGTGGTTCAACCCGTCGAAGGTTTTGTGGTAAATCGCTCGACGCAGCAGTTCTCAGAAGAACAATTGGCACTTCTCAACAAGGCATTAGGATATAGGATCTCCACAAAACCTGACATGGAAAAGGCCATCGTTGAAATGGAGACTGCAATCACTTACAGACTTCCTATTCAATTACACGAGGCTGCCAGAAATATTATTTCAGATACAATACAAAACGGTAAGGGCCATTCACTTAGTAAATCCTAAAAAGCGGAAATTCGAATTTTCAAATAACTAAAAACGAAGCCGGTATTATATACAAAAGCGTTATAAAGGATTGACACCCTCCCCTGGATAAACATGTGGATAAAACTTTGAAATAGTGCAACGGGTTTATTGGCAACACTACGAGTCAATTGAAAGTTTCAAACCCTATTCTACCTAGGATCAAGGGTTAACCAAAGATTCACAACCCAGGAAACGAAATGAGGGAGATTATATCGGCTGAAGTATTCCCTCACTCATAAGCATTCCAAATGGCTAGTAAAAGACATTCAAAATATGCCTGATCCCTTTGCCACTCGCTCAGTTAACAGCACACAGGATTTCGCAAATCAACTTCAGGTTTACTTTGATGTCACAGCACTTTTTCCGAGGGATATACTTTAAATTATAAAGAGGGTCCCGATCAACAATGAGCTTCCCTGAAATAAAATAATGTTCTCTTAACTTCTACGAAGCTTTTCAAACTCAAATAAATTTTCCTTTTCTACGCAATTTTCAGAACTTTTCCAAGTTCCAACTTTGCTATATTGTTTTCTATCAGAATAATGAAATCATTCGATGTCAAACCGATATGCAAGGCTTGAAAGTTACATTAAGTATATGTTGAACACATAAACCTGTAGTTTTTTTATTCGTGAGCGCTCAGTCTGAATGAACGCATCAAGATTATCTTAACTCCTCAAATCACCTAATTCAGATTTTTTCGATTTTCTTGATTCTATTAATATAGGAATCCACCTCTCTGAGCTTTTGATTTAGATGAATCATATGTTTTATATATATTTTTAAATGCCTTGATTTTAATTTTTTTGATTTTTTCACTTCTTGATTGAATTGATTTTCTTTGTTTTTTTTAAATTTCTAGCAAAATCATACTATGATTTTCTTGATGTTCATGATTCCTTAAATTCTCAAATTTATTGATTCGCAGATTTTTTTTTCGATTTTGAAAAATCTAATTTTTTTGATTGATGATGCTCTTAATTATTGACTTCTTTGAATTTTTCAAAATACTTTTTGTCTCTACGCAACAATCACTTTGAATTAAAAAAGAAAGTTAAGTAAATATTTTAAAACTGAATGATCCACTTTTGCTTGAATTTGCTGTTGTACAGAATTAAATTGATGTTTTTAATTCTTTTATTTCTTTTGAAATTCTTGAGTCTCTCAATTTTTAAGATTATTTAAATTTTCAAGATCCCCTCTTGATTCGAATGATTTTCTGAAATTGTTCCCGAACGGAAATCAAATTTTTAAAGCAGCCACTTTTTTTGATGCTACGCTTAAACTGTAATTTATTTATCGTCAATAAGTAATCATCATAATAATTAAAGTAAATTACTCACAACAAAGTGGTTATCTTTACCACTAGACTCCGTTTTCTAAATTCCCGTTTTGTTGCGTTTTTGGTTCACTAGTCTCACTTCTTCTCACTACTTACAGATTTGAACCTCGATTTGAACCGACGTTTGATGCTTGTTGCACTAACTGTTCACTAATATCGAAATTGAACTCAATAAACCACTTCTAACTATTGTTTTAACTGCTACAAATTGTACTGTAAACAACCGAGTTTGATTACAATCTTATCCTTTTCCTATCTGATTTGTTTTCTTTTCCTTATGTACTACCTACACGACCATCTGTATTGTTTTGTTTTCCTACCACTACCACTCCTGCGCGCGAGCTGTCATGCTGAAGCTATGCTCGTTAGCTAGGGGTGTCCAAGCGGCGTCGCAACACCTCGACTCATAACATCCGGCATTCCCGGATTTACCTTACCTCCAGCGTCGCTAGGTTCACCACGCTTCGCCTCTGCATTTTCCTATCAGCGGTCCTCACATCCGCTTGTCGAACACGTCCATCCGAGTCCTCAATCACTGCTTTCACGATGCCTCGTCTCCAGGATTTCCGATTCTTTCCGTCGACTACGAAAACTAGGTCACCTTCCTTCAACGGCTGTTGATCGTCGAACCATTTCGACCGTCGGTTGATCGTCGGAAAGTAGTCCTTACTTCATCGTCCCCACATTCGATCTGCCAGGAACTGCGAGGGCTTGTAAAGGTTTCGCAGAGCTTCTGCAAGAGCCGTCGGTCCTTCATCCACTATCGAGTCTGCACCAGACACCGTCCCAGTAGGAAATGTTTCGGCGTCAGTGCTTCGGTTTCATCAGAGTCCTGCGGCAAGTACGTAAGCGGGCGTGTGTTCGTCATATCGGCCGCTTCCGCAAGTGTTGTCACCAGGATCTCATCGGTCAGCTTTCTCCCATCGTCTAGCGCTTCTTTCACCGACCGAACCATTCGCTCCCAGACTCCTCCCATGTATGGGGTTCCAGGCAGGATGAAGTGGTGGTTGTGGAACTGCTTGCGATCTCGGCGCACTCTTGGTTGATTTTCTCCATCTTGACCATCTCGTTGTTTGCTCCCTGGAGACACGTAGCATTATCGGAGAAGATTTGATTTGGCTTGTTGAACTTGCTACGGAAACGAGCGATGGCCATTCGACACGACTCTGTTGTGAGACTAGGCACGACCTCCATGTGCACCGCCCGTACGGTCAAACAGGTTTAAACTGCCAACCAACGCTTCTTCTTACGCCGGCCAACCGTAACTTCGACAGGACCCAAGTGGTCAATGCCCACGGAGCTAAAAGGAAGATGAGGAGGGACTTGCTCAACTGGAAGTGGAGCCATCCTCGGTGATCGTGAACGACACTTGTTTACCTTACACCAGACGCAATCGCTAACTACCTTCTGGATCGCCAGACGCATTCTTGGAATATGCAAACCAACAAAACCATCGAGGAAACTCTGAATTTCCCGATAGTGCTCTAGATTTGCGTAGGCGTAGTTCGCGGGAAATGGGCATTTCAAGTTTTGTTCACGCGAGAAATGTGAATTTATTCAGGCTTTTTAAAGCTTCCAATAAGCATGTATAGTAACTAAAAACAACATATTGGTTGAGGAAAGGTATAAAATGAGCCATTCACCATGAAGACGTTTTGCATAATAATTTTTGAGTACATTCAATTCTGTTTTGGAGTGATTTTTTGTCCGTCTCATATTGCAACCAAATTTAGTGCAATTTGTTTCAAAAACACAATAATAAAATACTTAATAATGGTATTGAAATGCTTTTTATGTTGTTATTGAAACAGATTTGAGTGCACATCAAAGCAAAGCAAATTGCAACTGAACTAGCAGTATCAGAACTAATTATTTTTATGTTTTTTATCATGCCAATAATGAGCTAGTTGAATTCAGTCAAAACAAACTGAAGGATTCATCGGGCATCTTTTTAACGTTCTAAATGGACGAGAAAGAAAAAATCTCTAACAGTGCCATAAGTCTGGAAGCACTCCAAACAATAACCTTCCGCAGCGTGAGTGCATTATGCGAGCGAAACACTTGCAGCACCTAATCAAGACACCTATAATGGTCGTCGGCACGATTCTAGATCTTCAAGTATCCGAGACTGCTTTCAGAATAAAATAGAAAAAACGACGACGACGACGACGACGACGACGACGGCCTTTGGCACACGGAAACCGACCAAACGTGTAAGTGATAATGAGCGAAGGAAAAGGATAATGGGCGGCAAGCTTTTTGATGTTCCAGCCAACTCCTTTATTCGTGCTCCGTGGTTTGCCGAACGTGTGTAGATAATTAATTGAAACCAACAGGGGTAGTAGTTTTATGAACGATCTTTTTTTTTTCTTACAGTAATTTTGAACACATTGGAGGAAAGTTATCTTCTAATGCTTCTGGAACGCCTACGATTTACTGTGGAAATTCTTCTACTTCTCGAAATACGTGCGACCTCGGGTTCCAGTTGGGGTGGCATGCTGGGTTGCTTGATAGCCGGACTATGCGGGGACTGAATCAGGGACTTCAAGCATCGGTACAGGAAATAGAAGGCTACTGCAAATTTCAGTTGATCGGCTGCCATCAGTTTCAACCATTGACTAAGGCCCATCATTACGTAGGTTGGCTTCGAATTTTGATCTATCCGGATTGACAGCGTTGTACAAACGTTTGTCATAAACGCAACGAATGGACGCCAGATAAGCACCGTCAACAAATCACCAACCACCAGATTAACCAGTATTGATACGATCCAGGCCATGCATTTTCCTACCGGGGAATCACTGAACGTCTTCAGCGATAGTTGATACCGCGTTAGAAGGTATATGACGGAACATTTGAGCAGGAAATCACTCAGATCCGGAACTGTCACATCTAAGGCTGCATTCCTGAATTGGCTTAGCAGGCTAATGTTGGTACAGTAGAGTGCGAATCCAATGGAAGCGTTGACCAAGAAGGCAAAGATCCATCCAAGGGTAAAACTGCAAATTTCGAGACAGGAATTGTTTGTTACAAGGGAACCGGCGACCTCTGGAGCGGGATCCATTATTGGAAGGCTGTAATTTTGACACGTCCAACTCGGAAGATGATCTGGAAAAATGTGAACTATCCTATGGGTACTATGATCGATCTGCGTATTTATTTGTCCAACATTTTCAATCGTATCAATATCATCAATTTTCCATTTGCAATTCCAAAGAAGCAGTCCAAAGTTCTCAGAAAACTGTCACCAGCAGGGGCAAAAAACATATCAATGAACTCGAGTGAACCCGACTGAGCAAATATGCGTGTCTCGACATACCTAGCATTCGTATGAAAACTATGAATCTTTTGGTGATAAGTTTTCTTCGTAGCTTCTTCGACCTCTGGAAAAGACACACACGTTAGTTGCAAGGCGCACAACCAGTACAAAATACGTGAACAAAAAGTGCATGCAAGTCACAGCACATGTGCCCATGCTTATCGCTTCCAAAATATATGAAATAGATTCAAGCTGTATGTACATTCGTCCGACTAAACTGTGGCAGATAAGGCTAAACCTAACTTTGGGCAGGGTCCATTTAGGTGTCAAATTCGTTGATAAAGGCTGATTGCATGAATTGATGCATTAGTGCTATGCCATGTTGTTTTGAAATTTCTACCTACAACCACATGATTTCTGGCAAAAATAGACATTCTCTCAAAAATACCTTGTTTCAAGTTGCTTTTACATTAGTGATTGAAAAGCACGAAACACTCTTCCGACAACCCTTTCCTCGACAATAAAACCCTTTGATCGAGAGCTGTAAAAACAAAACTACACCCCTGCAATTATTGGCAAAACGTAAATACTCCCTCATCCCGACAAAAAATGTCCCAATAATGTCGCATACCGAGACCTGAATCCTTTGATTTTATTGTTGTCACCATGCCCACCATCGACCGCCAGGCAGGGGTCTATACAACAGCTTTTATTGTGGTTATTAGCGTCTTTTTTTTGGCAAACAATAACGACCGGGAGGAGTTTGCTGGTAAAAATGCATTTCACTTTGAAAAGGAAATTTCGAACGATAAAAAACAACAACAAACGCTCATTCTGCGCCGCTCACCGGTGGCAACAAAAGTGGAGAAAAGGTTGCAAAAGAATGGAAGAAAGAGAGACCCACTTCTCAACTCAATACCAATTACATCATTGTCCTTCGGTTGAGGGTTTAAAATGTCATAAAACAGGAACTGCACACTGCACTCCGGATCTGTTGTTTGTGAAAGGGAATGGGCTTTGAATGGGCAAATTTCAGACTTGGAAATTGATCCCTTTCTCTTGGAACAGAGCTGCAACCCATTGCTGCCGCATGATGGATGAAGAATCTGGAGAAAGAAATTTTGACAAAAGTTGATTCTATTACCGCTGAATGGAGAGCAATATCAATAACAATGCCGTGTTCTTGCATTGTTTGCAAAATTACAAAAGTTCAGACATTCTTGTATTTTATATAAATAATTAAATAATCGCAGGCTTCGTGGTCACGCGGTTAACCCGGTGGATCTTTACGTAGGGGAAATAGGGGTCAGATGACAATAGCAGGCAAAATGCGCCCCCTTGTATCTGCTGCTAGTTAATATGATGGCGAAAAATTGCTGCCAAACGTTAAACTTCAAACGTACTACATGAATGGAAGCAAACAACTTTTAGAAGAAAATCATTTTAAATTGATGAAATTGAATAACAATTTTGGCACTAAACCATACAAAAATAGTAATTTATTGAAACAGTTGGTGTCTCTGAATCTTTCCAGAATTATAGATTTGATTGATGCAAGTTGTAAGATACATGGCAAGTTTATTCGAAAAATAGTAGTTATTTTCAACGTTACAATTTTGTTCCTCCAAGTGGGGTATAATGCGCTCCCTGGATTGTAGTGTGGAAAGTTGGCCATATCAATAGTAATTCTGGACAAAAGTCTAACCCAACAAATAGATAGTATTGCGCTGGAATATCGATTCTCTTTGTGGATTAAACGGAGATCTTTCGTAGCATGGGTATTTTAACGCTACATCCCCTAATAAATAGGGACATGGAGATTCGCAATTTCTTGACAGTCGTGAATTCCGCGAAATATGGCTATAACCGTGAAATTTCTTAAATTCCCCTAAATTGGTTGAAAATGACAAAAGTCTATCAAGAATGGTTTTTGCGGTACCGTAAAACTGGGTATCTTTGATAATGCCGATAGATTTGATAGTAGATAGTCTGCACTATTTCCGAATTGGAAAGATTGGTTCCATTTTGAAGCTTAGTGTATTACCTTTGATAACGTATATAGAGTTATATAGTATGTTTTACATATTTTCCAAATGTCTAAAAAAACAGTTTTCTTGTGTTTCACCTGATTAAAAAGGCACTCAAACAATCACTCATTAAATGTACTTCCAATATAGCCATCACAAATTCAATCTTGTCTTTTTATTGCTTCTGATTTTTTTGCTATATACTCATTCAATGTTTAACATTACTTGAACTACATTGTTAGAGATTCACGCATGTTTTGCAACATTGATGGATCGAATCCCGGTTTTTTCCCAGTTATTAAAAAAAAACTCTAACTTAAACAAAAAAGGCGTTCAAAAATAACAATTTAGAGATAATGATACAATTTTGTCAGCATAATTCTTCTACAATATGCAGGGCTGGCAGTGGGTTATACAATAGTATTGACTACAATTACGAAAAAAGTGACCAAATAGTGACTTTAAAACAATAAAAAAGTGACCAATAGTGACATTTATTGTTCGGAAAGATATTAAAGATATGAATCTAATCTGTCGTTGAATGCGATCCGTTTTGACAAATGTTATAAATTCTCAAACCAACATGAGCATTTTTCAAGCTTTTTTTTAATAAAACAAATGGTTGAAGGATCTTATAAATTTGTTATCGTAAAAGCAGTATTAATTGGATAATCAATAGGTTAATTTGTAACCTCCATTTCCTCGCACAGTACTCATTTTTCTGCCACGATTTTTTGGAAACCAACCGTTGAATAAGTTGAATTTAGATTCAGATCGCCAATTTTAAGACAAGCAATTTTAAAGATCTTGAATATAGAAACTTCTGTAAAACTTCAAACATAGACAAGATTTCATATCTCTGGAACCTAGACAAGTGTTCTGGATCGTATCAATAATTATCATTATTCTGGAACGAGGAAAATTTTCTCGAAAAATCTCGATCTTCGAAAAAGTTGTAAGATTCTGGTACACATTTTAGACATATGGGACATTTTTTTTGTTTAATGCTGGTACTTAGAAATTTGTTATCTTTAATTCAAACAAATTAAGAAAGCGTAGAATAATTTACGATATTTTAGAATGTTAGTTCACAGTCCGAGAAACATTTAATGATTCTAAAATAACAAAATATTTCATGATTTTAAACATAGAATTGGGATTGGAAATTTTCTGATTCCGGACTTGTAGAAAATACAATTTGATGGGCTTGGAAAAGAACTTCTGAAAAAAATTCTACTACATGATTCTTCGATGTTTGCCGATCCTAAAGCTTTCGGCCTTCAAAGATTTATCGAAATTCAGGTCTTTGAAAAAAATTCTAGCGCTTGGAAAGTTTCCTAGACCATTTTGCAACATATTAGGCTTGGAAAATTTTCAAGATGACGAAAAGATATCGGAACCAGAGTTTATTTTTTTTTTCGAAACCTCAGAAAATTTGTGATATCTCGAGATCAATGGAAAAACATGTATATCCTAATTTTTCTTGAAGATAACGAACTTGAAATAAATGCACTCTGGCCATTCTATTTAAGAATTTAAAAACCTGTTTTTTTGTTTTTATTATTCAGTTGTCTGACCTAGTTTTCCCAGTTTAATTGAAACAGTTAAATATGGTAAAATACCCCAAGTGCCATCACAAGTTTCATCGCATGATAAAACCCAAATCCTTACTTGAAGCATTAGATTATTATTTCGCTTAACTGTTGACCCTAAAGAAAACAGTATGTATTATGTATTAGGTCAAATTATGTTATTCTACATTAGGGAATGAAATTGAGAAGAGAAATGTAAGGAAATTCCAATGAAGATTTTGAAATAATCTTAATAGAATCTTAACAGGATTCCAAGAGGATGATTTGAGAATGCTTAGCAAAATTTCAAGGCAAGTATTTTTTATTTGTAGTAATTTTCACACTCTCGGATCATTCGTGCTTTATCCGGGTGAGATTTGAACTCATGATTTTGGAGTGAGAGGTATGGATTCAGATCTTTATGTTTTACAGACTAACCTCGGTATTCAAAGATGCCCTAATCTTCGTATCTGGTTAGCACAAAGTGCAGAAATTAATGTTTAATTTATCTCTATGTCCGGTGTCGAACATTTGCATGCCAAGCATGATCGGAGTTTGCAAGGAGTTTTAGATGGCATGAATCTGCTTCTCTATCTTGAAGTAGCTTCGTAACAGGATATATCTCGCTCAGCCTTTATACTAGAACTACTTCACTAGGAAAACTGTAGCAAAAGAATTCAAGCAATGACACCATATGACACCGTATGAAATTATATAAATTTGGCTATCGTAGTAGGACCAACGACAAAATCACCGCTTGATCTGGGCACGAACTAATTGCAAGACCAAATAATAGCCTACAAAACTAATATAAAATCAAAAAATTTACTTGGGATGCGCATATATGATCTTTCCCGGTGCAATTGGATTCTTTAATTTTGAAAAATATATCGGTTTTTATATATCATCTGAAAAAGCTTCGTTTTCTGAGCACAGCGATATTTTTTTCGAACCCACACACTTTCATCTCGGTTTTTAAGTCAAAAAAATAATTTCACTGTTTGACACTGTTTGACACTAAACTGACAAACTGACAGCTCGTTCCCATACAAAGTGACACCGAGGGGCGCTAATGAGGTGATTTTTGCAAATGTAATCGTTCTTATTTAAAATAGTTCCAGTGTACCAAAGTTCATGAAATTTTGGGTTTGGGTTCCATTTTTAATGCAGATTATGAATATGCATTTACCTCAATACCCTTAAAGAACCCAATTTGGGTTTTCCCATATTTTTCCCGGTTTTTTCCCGGTTTTTTCCCGGTTTTTTCCCGGTTTTTTCCCGGTTTTTTCCCGGTTTTTTCCCGGTTTTTTCCCGGTTTTTTCCCGGTTTTTTCCCGGTTTTTTCCCGGTTTTTTCCCGGTTGAATGGACATCCTGCTGAGTATTATCAAAGTAACCTAAAATAAAAAAAAAACTGGTGTTCGGTCACAAGGCAAAATATACTAGTGCAACTGCAATAACTTTGATTAATCAGTGGAGGCGAACCAGCCTCAGGCTGAAAGCCTCCCTAATAAAGATAAATTAATTAATTAATTGATTAATCACTAACGAATTGATTCTACGATCCTCAATACTTGTTTAAAAATAATTATATATATTTTTTTTTTTAACTAGTTCGTTTATTTACTAGGCTCAGTCGTGTGTGACACTTTGCGGAGCCAAAATCAGTAATGTTTGATTTACATTTTAAATAGCAGTATTTCTAGGTTAGTATTGGGTACCAATTACTCGTGGCGGGCTCGAGGTTAATAGGTAACAATTTCAATTGGAAGGATCTAGGTAGGAAACTGGTTTCTGAAGCCTCCTTCAGATACTACTCTCGGACGGTTGACCAAATTCTGGCTGGGCAGGGGCAAGTAGCACAGGAACAGGAGGATAATAAGACTGGGACACAATGGCGGGAAATTGTTTGGAAAGGAGGGGATAGTCACATCAAACTCTAACATCAGACAAACAAAGGAATTCGTAGATCGCTTGCATGTAGGGAAGATCACGTGTTCCCAATACATCTCTTACTTCACGGAAGGGTTGTCTACCTCGGGCCACTAGGGTATCCAATAGTCGTGCTCTGGAGGCGTCATTACCCGGGCAATACCAAACTGCGTGATCGATGTCATCATAACCGGTTCTGCACCTACATATATTGCTGTCAACGAGGTTTATTCTATAGAGATGTGCGTCTAGCGAGTAGTGGTTGGACATAAGTCTTGACATCACTCGAATGAATCCCCGACTTACATCCAGACCTTTGAACCACGCTCTCGAAGAAACATTTGGAATAATGGAATGTAACCACCGCCCAAGAGAATTATTTGTCCAATCGTTTTGCCAACTTAAAAGAGAACTCTGACGTACTAATGGGAAAAATTCATCATGTGAAATTCTTCTATCATAAATCTCGCCTTGTTGTGCGCCCACCTTTGCGAGAGAGTCTGCCTTCTCATTGCCTGGGATTGAGCAATGTGAGGGGACCCATACAAAGGTAATCATATATGATCTTTCGACCAGCAAACTCATCTGTTCCCTTACCTTTGAAAGGAAATAAGATGAGTGCCTACCTTGTTTCATCGACCGAATAGCCTCAATCGAACTGAGACTATCCGAGAAGATGAAGTAATGGTCTATGGGCATATCGGAAATCATCCCCAATGCGAAGTTGATTGCTGCTAGCTCAGCAACATAAACGGAACAAGGTTCCTGAAGTTTCCGAAAGGCGGTTGAGTATTCATTGAAGACGCCGAAGCCAGTGGATCCATCAATGCGTGATCCATCAGTGAAAAATCTTCTATTGCAATTGACTTGTTGGTACTTTTCAGCAAAAATGCGGGGAATTGAGATAGGTCGAAGTTGATCTGGAACTCCTTGAATAGCCTGTTTCATGGAGAGATCATAGCCAATGGGGGAACTGTAGTTAGTAAAGCATACACGAGAGGGGTTATAGCAAGGAAGGCTAATATCCGATGACATATAATTAAGATAGATTCGCACGAATCTAGACTGGATGCTCAATTCGAGCATTTCTTCGAAGTTTTCAATCACAAGGTTGTTACTGACACTACATTTAATCAATATTCTTAATGAGAGCTCCCAGAAACGGTTCTGCAGGGGTTTTACGCCCGCTAGTACCTCTAGGCTCATATTGTGTGTTGAATGCATACAGCCAAGGGCAATACGTAAACAACGATATTGAATGCGTTCCATTTTAATTAGGTGGGTTTTTCTTGCCGAGAGGAAGCAAAAAGAGCCATACTCAAGAACTGAAAGAATAGTCGTTTTATATAGTTTAATGAGGTCTTCCGGGTGAGCACCCCACCATGTCCCGGAAATTGATCGTAGAAAGTTGATCCTTTGTTGACACTTTTGTTTCAAATACGTAATGTGGGTACCCCAAGTGCATTTTGAATCAAACCAGACTCCAAGGTATTTGAAGGTTAAAGATTGGGTAATGTCTCTGCCCAAAAGATTTAGACGCAGTTGGGCTGGAAACCGCTTCCTTGTAAACACTACCAATTCAGTTTTTTGCGGTGAAAACTCGATCCCTAAATTTCTTGCCCAGAGAGACAGATTATTTAGGGAATTTTGCAATGGTCTTTGCAAGATTTCTGCACGTGGACCTCTCGTGGAAACCACGGCATCGTCTGCAAGCTGTCTAAGCGTGCATAGATTATCTAAGCAGTTATCAATATCTTTGACATAGAAATTATAAAGCAAGGGACTTAAACATGAACCTTGGGGTAAGCCCATGTAGCTAATTCTAGAAGTTGTCAGTTGACCTAGTTTGAAGGTCATTTGTTTTTCTGACAGCAAATTATACAAGAAATTATTCAAAATACCGGGTAATCCACTACTGTGCAAATTGTCTGACAGTATGTCTATGGAAACCGAATCAAATGCGCCCTTAATATCCAAAAAGACTGAAGCCAATTGCTCCTTGTGCGCAAAGGCCAGTTGAATATCAGATGAAAGCATCGCTAGACAATCGTTTGTTCCTTTACTCTTCCGGAAACCAAATTGCGTATTTGAAAGTAGATTGTTTGATTCAACCCAATGGTCAAGTCTTAATAGGATCATTTTTTCTAATAATTTCCTCAGGCATGATAACATAGAGATCGGACGGTAAGAATTGTGATCAGACGCTGGTTTCCCAGGCTTTTGAATAGCTATTACTTTAACCTGTCTCCATGCTGGTGGAACTATATTGAATTCCATAAATGAATTATATAGGTTAAGTAATCGTCTTTTAGCGATATCGGGGAGGTTTTTTAGAAGGTCAAATTTGATCATATCGCTTCCCGGAGCAGAGTTATTTGATGAAAGAAGTGCCATTGAAAATTCCAGTATTGTGAATGGTTCATCCAGAGAACCGTTACTTCGGACTGTATCCCGTAAAGTTGGTTGTGCTGGAACAGAATCTGGACAAACCTTTTTAGCGAAGTCGAATATCCATTGGGAGGAGTATTCTTCACTCTCATTGGAAGATGAGCGGTTTCGCATATAGCGAGCCTTTTTCCAAAGCGTTGTCATCGAGGTTTCTCTAGAAAGTCCCTCGATAAAAGTACGCCAGTAGTTTCGTTTCTTTGCTTTTAGTAAGTTTTTAAGCTTTTTTTCAAGCTTTAGATACTTTTCAAAAAGCTCAGATCTTTCATGTCTACGATAATCTTTAAAGGCATTGGATTTCTCAAGATACAACTTTGTGCATTCGTCATCCCAGCCAGGGGTGGCGGGTCTTCTTTTGAGGGATGCACTTGGAACACGTCGTTTCTGAGCTTCTAATGCGCTTTTGTAGATTAGCTCGGTAAAGAAACGATACTCTTCCAGTGGTGGTAGAGGATCGGTAGAATCAATACCAAGAGTTACCGCCGATACAAATTTTTGCCAATCAATGTTCCTCGTGAGGTCAAAAGAAACTTGAATTGACTGATCTGTTTTTAGACGACCACTTTTGATTGAAATAATAATTGGCAAGTGATCACTACCATGGGGATCATTGATAACCTTCCACAGACAATCTAATGATAGTGAGTTAGAGCACAAAGAAATGTCAAGACGGCTCTCTCGAGCAGGAGGGTTTGCTATACGTGTTGCTTCACCAGTGTTCAAGATAGTCAAGTTGAAATCGTCGCACAAATCATAGAAAATACCCGCTCTATTGTCATCGTATGATTCGCCCCAACCAGTACCGTGTGAGTTCATATCGCCCAGTATTAGAACTGGAGATGGAAGGATATTAACTGAACTCCAAAGCTGACGGCGGTTTATGGAAGTCCTTGGAGGGACATATACAGAAGCTATGCAAAGATCTTTGTTCTTCACATTTATTTGGCAAGCGACAATTTCAATGCCTGAAATTATTGGGATTGAGATTTTATAGAAGGAGTAGCACTTTTTGATCCCCAAAAGTACGCCACCATATGAATCATCTCGGTCCAGGCGGATAATGTTAAAATCGTGGAAGTTTAGTTCATCTTCAGAAGAAAGCCAAGTTTCACAGAGTGCAAATATATCACAATCAGAATTGTGAATCAAATACTTGAACGAGTCTAATTTAGGTATTAAACTACGACAGTTCCATTGTAATAAAGTGATCATATCTTGATCCTCACTCGACGAATTATCCATCGAAAGATATGAATTCACCAATGAGGGGCCATGATGCAGTCAATTGCTTGAAGTAGTTTCCGACTATAGGAACAAGCAGGTCAATAAGCCCTCGAAGTGGCGATTCGTCGAGAAAGCCGAGGGCATTCAAAATGTTATCCACAATGTCCTTAAATTTAATCTTTCCTCGTTTGGACGGGAGAGTTTTCTTTGAATTGCGAGTAGACGTGGTGTTTATTTCTGGTAATCTCTTACGATTACCTTTATTAGGTAGCGGCGGGGTGGAAAAGCTGCAGCAAGGATCAGATGGAGCAGCAATTACCGATTTGTTCGGCTTTTTCAATGAATCCCCGCTACCTTCAGATTTTTGCATGCTTTTGAGAGTGGTTTTATTTTTTTTTCCGGCGCACTCCCGGGGAGCTAGTCGGCTTCCTTTTACCAGGGGCGTGTACCTCCGGAGACTCACTCTCATCTGCTATGTCAGAGTCCAGTTCATCGGAAGACAAAATCTCAAAAGTGTTTTCATTTTGAGCGGCTGATGCCAACGAAGCAGAGGTTCCATTTTGCAACTTAACCATTTCTGCAAACGTCAGCTTGGAGCGTTCTTTTATTGAACGCTTCACATTATTGGTACGCTTCTTGTACGCGGGGCAGTCCTGCAAAGCATGAAGAGGTTCTTTGCCACAGTAAGCACATTTAGTTGCTTCCTGTTGGCAAGCACCCTCCATGTGGTCTTGGCTACATTTGCCACAACGGGGCTTGTTGTCACAAAACGCAGCTGTGTGTCCCAACTTTTTGCAGTTGGTACAATTGTATACCCTTGGTACAAAAAGTCGCACCGGGAAAAAAACATTTTCAATTTCTAAAAACTTTGGGAGAACCGATCCAGCGAAAGACACCTGTAGTGAGCCTGAAGGGGAATAAGTCTTTTGACCATCTACCGTGGTCGCTGAATACAATATCCTGCAACCCAGAACGTCCACGGTAGATGTTGCAGCATTTTGAAGGCGCCCCATACCTTCCATGACGTCATCACACGTCAGGCTCACTGCAGAGACCACGCCGTCTATCTCCACATCTCGAGATGGGATGTAGACGTAATACTCTTCATTATAACCCTCGTCGTCAGCAATGTCATTTGCGACTTTATATGTGAGTGCAGTTATACGCAGTTTGTTCCGATTGACCTGATGAAATTCGGTCCCCGGGAAACGACGCGTCAACGTTCTTTTAATCCCTAAGAAGTTTAGGGCTTTCTCTTTCTGCCGAAAGTAGACAACCCAAGGTGAAGCAGAAGACGCCTGGTAATGACGCTTTCTAACTTTATCATTGGGAGGCTTGACGCCCCCCTGTGCATCATCCATACGAAATTTAAAACTTTCGTTAGGAAGTAAATAATTTTATTTTTACTTTTTTTGATTTACGAACCACCCTATGTGGAATCGTTTACTGGGGGAGAGACAGACGATTCACAAGCAAACAGTCAGAGGAATGGGTATACAAAAAAACAGATACGTGCTACTATTTGCCCTTACCGTTTCTACTGCTTATATTGTTGCTGCTCTGCCACAATAGATGCCGGTCGTACACACCGTCCGTGCGGTGGCTCACTGCTTTCTGCTGGTTGTTGTTTCCAGTTGTACACACCGTCCGTGTGTTTTGCCGTATGCCGAATTTCGATATCGTCGAAGCGGGTTTTAAAGGTGGACAGTCCGACCGTAGGCTTCGCCAGGATCGGCTGCTTCCTCCAGAAATGCGCGAGTCACCTGAGGCACAAAAACTTTTTCCGGAAAATAATGTTTCGCGGTGAAAAAAACACTTTCAAAGCTATGCCTTGTGACGAGACAACAGACCCTGATGTTGCTCATTCGCTAGCAGAACGAGGAATGAAAAATAATTATATATGAAAAATATAAATTGTTGTAAAAATGTTTAGAATATAACACAAAAAACTACCAAAGACACCCCGTTTTACGGTAATGTTTTTTTTTTTATTTTTTTTTTTTTTTCAATGATAATGAAGTATATTGAGTCTCGTTGAAGCTATTCTATCATCGATCTGGTATTAGATGTTTGTTTTCGTTGTTACAGAAGTTTTTTGCGCTACGTCAAAGACCAACATAAGGAATCCGGATTGTCATCTACGAAGTTGATTCCACCACTGACATCGCCGACCTGTTCCGTTCTCAATTCAGCAACGCTTTTACCAATGAACCCATCGACCCGCAGGATATAGCCGTCGCCACCAGGAATATTCCATTACTTTCAGTAATATCATAACGTCATAACGATGAGGTTATATCAGCAGGAACGGAATTAAAATCCTCCATGGGATGTGGTCCGGTTGGCATTCCATCGCTTGTCCTTAAATGCTGCGCGGATACACATGCAACGCTACTAGCAAGAGTATTCAACCAATATTTGGCTACTGGTGTATTCCCGAACTGCTGCAAGCGGATTGTTTTGAACTATCGGGGCATAGCTGCGTTGAGCGCCACTTCTAAGCTGTTTGAGGTCACCGTTCTTCATAAGCTGGTTCAGATCTACGCACACTACATTTTACTGGATCAGCACGGATTTATTCCTAACCGTTCGATGACAACTAATTTGACTTGATTCACTTCGTTCGTGATCCGCCAAATAGAAAATGGTCAACAAGTAGACGCTATTTACACAGACTTATCCGCAGAGTTTGATTAACTGAATCATCAATTCGCAGTAGCTAAATTCTACAAACTGGGAATGAACAATAACTCACTTTCCTGGCTTCGATCCTACCTAACCGGTGGAAGTATGTCCGTCAAAATTGGAGACCACGTTTCACCCTCCTTTCTAAACTGGTGTTCCCCAAGGAAGCCACTTGGGGTCGTTTCTATTCTTGTTGTATATGAACGATATCAATTTCATCTTAAAATGCCTAAAACTCTCGTATGCCTATGGCCTGAAGCTTAACTACACGATTAAGCAAACACAAGACGCGCTTTTTCTGCCTAGAAGCCTTCGTTGAATGGTGTAATATTGATCGAATGTCGCTGAACGTGTCTAAATGTTCGGTTATCTCATTTGGCCGCAAGCACTCACTCTTCCATTTTGGCTATGCTTTGAGAGTCATTAATCTACAACGCGAGTCGACAATCAAGGACTTGGGGATTCTTGTTGATACCTTCAAGAATCACGTCGCGTACGTTGTGTCTAAAGCCTCATCTCAACTAGGATTTTTATTTCGTTTTGCAAATAAGTTCAAGGACGTCTACTGCCTAAAAGCTTTACATTGCTTAATTGTGCGCCCTATCTTGGATTATTCGTCCATCATCTGGTCTCCTTATTACCAGAATGAAATTAATCGCTTTGAGGCTATTCAGCGAAAATTCATCCGGTTCGCTCTACGCCATCTCAGGTGGAGAGATCCATTCAAGCTACCGAATTATGAAAGCCGTTGTTTGCTTATAAACCTGGAGTTTCTTTGACAGTCCTACCAACCGGTGGAAACTAACGATTTAAAATTGGATCACTACTTGACTCGCCTATAGGTCCCAAGTACATTTATAAGCGTACCCCATTCTAGTCAAAATTCTAGTACTACACTATGTTTGTTTTGATTCGCTATGAAAGTTTGACAGATAAAATGAGGGGTTCGTGGATTTTTCTATGTTTCGAGGGGTGCACCGATTAGCTTGGGACCGAAGATAGTACCAGAGCTGAGCCAAAAAGTTGAGAACGTTTCTTTGGGATCTTCTGGTCTTAGAGTTGCCTCTATGGTCCTACACTTCTTTGTCTCTTGGACATCAACACAAGTCGTTGCAATCTTCGATCGCATACATTCATCACCATCCCTCCGGCAAGCACTAACTATGACTTTCACGAACCTTTGCGATGCATATCCTGTGTATTCTACCGGTGTTACTATATGTACGATTTCAACGTATCTCGAGAGACAAATAAGCGTAGTTTTAAACGAGTTTTATATGGTGTCCCAGAAAGTATAAGCACCAACTCTGCACACTGTTCCAAAACACAGTATGCCACACCGATCGGCACATTTCGGCACTTTAGGGTAAACACTGACAAGTAGGACACAAACAAAACGGCATCACTGTTGAGTGTTGACTTTTGTCAATCGTTGCTAAGGTTGACTACTTTGTTTACCTTGTTCAGACTTCATAGTTATAACATGTTATAGCTTGTCAGTCTGGCCAGCACTTTAGAAAAATATATTTCATACTTAATACTTGAAAATGGTGAAACATCGATTCAACCAAGGATTTAAAAATGGCAAACGTTTTCAAGGGTCGTTAGTTGCAACAGTTAGAAAAATGCTGTAAGTATTATCTGAACCATAATCTCTTCAAAACTAGCAAAACTCAGATCAACTCATCCGATTCACAGCGAAAATCCTAGCTGCTCTCATACAGAACAGCTTTAATTCGCCTCACGCCTACTGAGTCCTTCTTCCACACTATGGCTGAACGAGTGGGTCTTATCGATACGGTAGTCAATACGGCCTAAACGGGTTATCTCCAGCGATGGTTGGTAAAACGCCTGGTAGATCTGGTCGTATTGGACGTTGATACGGTTCAAAATGAGATCGGTGAAGTCGTTGAGTTTAACTATGGTGCAGAAGGGTTGGGTCTCGTGTTCATGGAAATGAAAAACAACCCCGTAGACATCCAACTTCAGTTTATGCACCTTCGTAATACAAATACCTGTAGGGACAAAATTTCTCTGAACGTAATAAAAATTGTTCCGGCTGTGGAGACAATTTTGAGGAAGTCTGATCTCGTATCATCGTAAATTGCTCGTACATACTGACTATACTGGGTAGTGCTATGGCTATGGAAATTAGAAGCTGGTCAAATCGACCAACATTGTTTCGCCCGTTGCCTTTGATGATAAATCCGCAAAGAAATGCTAACAACCTCAACAACTTCAAGGAAGAAAATGGATCCTATATGCCGGAATGGAACTGTATACCGGGGATGGCGGAACACTTATATTTTACTGTTATCCGTTCGAATCATAGGATATCCTGTCGTGGGTGTCCGATTTCGAAGCGTACAACGACAAATCCAAGCAGGATCTTCAAGAGTTGAACTACATTTACAGTTCTGTTGTTATATAATAAACAATAAATTAAATAAATGTTAACAAAGAAATGGGGACCATATTCAGATCCCAATCACGCGTAGGATCTTTCGGAAATTTGCCCTGCGTTTTTCCTCTGATATTCTTACCAGTCATTGGCAGTGACTGGAAATCCACAGTTTTTTAAAGGGATGTTCAAATAGTTTTGAATTTATAATCTTCTTGAAAACTGAGTATACTAGTAGATTTATTAAGGCATCGTGCATCTCTGGATAAATTAAAAAATATCCTAGGCACATTTTTGACTTATGTATGAATATACATATATGGAATTGAAACCACCAGCAACATCAACTCAATAGCAGTGACCAAATCATTGACAAGTAGGCAGTACTTTCAGGGTTGCCAAACGCATATCCCATGACATAATAACTAGCACACTTCGATACGTTCGGCCCAGCGGCTGGTATAGCTTTCGACACAGCTTAATCTCTCGGCACACATTAAGATGTGCTGAGTTGAATACCCCTTGATAAGCACAGTATAATATTAGAATAGAACAACGTTATGTCAATGAACTCAATTTTTTATTTCATATACATGTTCTCTATAGTATTCTATTTCAATTGGATGAAAAAAATCCGCAGTTCCTTTAATCGTATGCCAAGGAGTGAACTTTTAATCTGACGCTGCCCATGGACTTCAGCACAGATTCCTTGGCAATTACTTTGGCCACTTTTGTACAGTATTTTTCGAATTCTTTGAATGAATTCGCTGCCTTAAAGTTTTTCTGTAGATATCCCTTGGAAATGGCTCAAAACAGTTTCGATTGACCGGGCCTCCGGACAATTCGAAGGATTCATCTATTTTGTCACGTATTGCACATTGTTTGCTTTGTACCAAGCTACCGTGTCTTTCGAGTAGTGCATTGACACCAAATCGGACCAAAGTAGTACTGGGCCATCATGTTGGCCGCAGACGCCGATTCAAACACTCCCGAACTTAAATTTCAGTGTTCATCATCTCCTTCGTCACAAATGGCTTTGACAACTGGCCACTCTTACATATCGCTTGCCAACCCATGGCCTTCTTACAAATCTTTTCGACAAAAATTGACTTATCGGCGTCGTCAACTTCCTGACCATCACGCACTGTCTAGTATTGGTCTCCCGGAAGCGTCTTGTGATTAAATTTGACGTATGTATCATCGTCCATGATAACACACGCCAATTTTCCACACAGCAGGCTATCATATAGCTTCCGAATTCTCGGTTTGACGGTTGCGGCTTGTTTCTGACTCCGTTTCGGTTTCTTCTGCTTTTTGAACGTTTTCAGCCCGCGTCTTGCCTTGGCACGTTGGACGTTACACACAGAGTTTTAGATAACCGTTGATTACGTTGGACGTTATTCTTCGATATTCTCAGTTTTTTTGCCAAATCTCAATCAGAGGCACTTTTCTTATTGACGAAAGCTTGGTGATCTTCTGGTCCGCTTTTCGGTCCACCGGTCCCGGTTTACGGCCAGATTTCAATGTGTCCTCGAAGGTAACTTCTTCACCGAACTTCCGGATGGTGGTTTGGACTCCCCCGATACCTACTTCCTCCATTTTCGCCAACTTTCTTACTGATTGGTTGGGAATAGTGCACCATTTGTGCACGATCTGTTTGCGCTTTTCCGGGGAAATGCTTCGCATTTGGATGATTTTGTTAACGACAACAACACATCGATGAACAGCTGAAATTTCGACAAGTTAATGTGTGCTTATACATATTTATATGGTAATTTATGTTATTTGTTTGATTTGTATTAAGTTGTTAAATAAATGTTATTGGGTGTATTTTATCTGGGTGTATAAACAATAAACAATATTCCATGCTGGAGGTGGCGGGTTCTATTCCCGAACCAAGTCTAGACGATAGCTCAGTTTGTGTTGTGTCAATTTCAGAAAAATGTACATTTTTGAGAAGCAATCAAATAAACTTAAGTTTAATGATTTTAAAAATGTACCTTTTTTGCAATAAACATATTTGTTCAATTATTTCCATGTGTATTTTTTATTATTATTATTTTTTTTGTTAAACAATCCAGTTTTCTACAACTTTGTCACACACGTCATTTCAATAAGATGAGTCATTTTAATGCTATGTTTTATTTTAAATATCGGATACATTATTTTGAAAACAATAAGCGGAGTCATGACCCTTTTCTTCACAAGTTTGTTTCATTGACGGAATGGTAAAAATAAAATCGATTCGTCTGTTGGCGTGGAACTGCTCAACTGTGGAAGTACTATAAAGAACACAGCAGGTGTAAACCCCGTAACGTTGGTAGATCACCTTTTCGTGGTACGTTACGGGATGTAAGATCTACCACCGATTGACTCTACTTCAAAGTAGGGGAACAGGATTTTTCAGTAATCAAAGGAACACATCTTAGTCCTTGTTACTTTTTATGGCTTGTTGATAGTGATAAGACTCGTGTTAGATACAGGCTTACAATTGCTCATTACAGCCAAAATGCTATTTTTCGTAATTATGAAATAATGAGATACTATAGTGATAATTTTTATTTGTAAGACGCAAGAAGAGGTGGTAAAGTTTGTGTATGACATATAAAATTTGTCAATTTTGCTTTCAGAAGGTCACAACTAGCGATTAGCTGTAACGATGAGCAACGCGATGAGCGAGCAATCAGCGATCATAAAATCGCAAGTTGTGGCCTTCTGAAAGCAAAATTGACAAATTTTATATGTCATACACAAGCTTTACCACCTCGTCTTGTATCTTACAAATAAAAAGTATCATTATAGTATCTCATTATTTCATAATTACGAAAAATAGCATTTTAGCTGTGATGAGCAATTGCAAGCCTGGTTAGATAGTCTTCATGTATGTTATTCCTAATCTTCTAATCGTTGTTCCATGTTTTGAAGTGGTTAAGACTAGGGTTCTGATGCATGGTCATTATCAGTGTCATTGTTTAATTTTGTTGCTAAGGAATCCAATTTTGACTGACAAAGAGGCGCGCCTTAGGAGGGTGTTCCAACACTTCGAAGGGTATAAATAGCGGGACCTTTCAAGTAGAATCTATTCCTTGCGATGAAGAAAAGAATGACAACTGTATTAAAACCGAATACTTCATCATTTCTCAATAGTGATGGAGTAATACGACATGCACTAAACTAAGGACACGGGGTATACTACAATAGATCAAATTTCTGGTCGCAGTGCACACTAATCGAGTCAGTACGGTTTTACCGAGTTTTTGAATTGCGGAACTGTTCGGTAAAAGTTTAAAAATCTGTGGAAAATTTATTAATGGGAAAATTTGTTCTGAACTTGTACATACTTAGTTCTGTTAACCCCATTTAATGATAGAAAATAAAATTGGTCGATTTCATTGATTCCTTACGGATAACGGTCATTTGAATTTTTACCGACTTTTTCAGCAATTCAAAAACCCAGTAAAAAAATACTGACTCCTGTAAAAAAATCTTAGTGTGTGGTCATTGGCGTAGCTAGAAAATTTTTCCAGAGGGGACCTAGTGGGGGCCCGTTGTATTTTTTTTTTTGCTATAATACGGTCAAATAAAAACTCGCGAAGATGCTATTCTATCAAATTGCATCAAGGCAACTTAATTTTGGGTATGACATTGAGGATCACTATTATTTTAATGGATAAACAATAACTCCCCCAATGATTAGGAACTCGGTTGGGGGAGCCTTAAAAGCTTACTGATTTTGATTGATTAAGCATCTCAAACATAAGAAAATTCTCAGAGCTAGCTAATTCAATGAATTTTGTAACAAGCTTTTTTTAGATTTTGAATATTTCATCATCAGTTAAATATCAGACATATTATTTTACAATTTAAAATTTTCTTAAATTCTGGCTTCGAAACATGGAAAAGTGCAGACAGAATAAATTTCATACATTTAGGACTTAGGAAAATGCTCAAGATATATGTCCATGCACAATTCTTAACATTCTGAATGTGAAAATATCAATAGTTGTGAGATCCCAAACCGATTTGTTTTCAATATTTTGTATTTAAAAATTGATATCTATGATACAGATTGTTAGTATAAATTACTCGAACACAATTGTAAATAAAAGTCAATGAAATTAGTGCAATTGTCGTAATTCTAAGACTAAAATAAAATTACAAGATCTTTCCTAGACAGTCATTTCATAAAAAAATGCTAGTACATGAATATTAGAACCAAATAAAATTATATTTTAATAATTACTATATGTTTTATTTATTTATTTATTTATTTATTTATTCAAGTGTTTTAAAAAACTTCACAAAATAAATATTCCTTAAAAAATTTAATTCGGTTCAAAATAAATTTTAGGGATTTAAGAAAGGTTTTGCTAAGCGTTGAATCTTCTCGACTATATTTGTAATTCAAGATCTTGGGAAACTTCCCTAGATTCTTAGACTTACAGCATTTTTCGAGAGGATTAGAAAGTAAGAAAAATTAAGATGTAAAAATTTCGAAAAATCTTGACATCTGACAAAAGTTATGAAAAATCAGGTTTTTAGGATACCGGATTTTGAAAGTCATTATTCTGATATTTTACCAATTCATAATTTATACGTACTTTATCCGAGTAAGAGCTTTTTCAGTGTGTTTAATTTATTTAATCATACATTTCCATCTTTTCGTTAAAATTTATGCTCGGAATTCAACTGGTGAAGTGTTAGTTCTTGACAATATAGCTAAATCACCAAGGTACGGGTCTTTCCTATAGAGAATGTACAAACATGTCCATAAAATCTAGATTCTTCATTTAAGATTCCATAAGATTCAATTAGCAGGAAAACATTTCTGAAAAATCTGCAGTCTTGAAAAAATGTCTGAATTTTTCGACAGTTGGAGATCGTCAGAATTTGATCAACCTGAAGTCTAGAAAAAATATCCAGAGATCTTTACTGATATCTTCGTGTATACGGAGATCTTTAGAATATTTCCTGCTGTCTAGGGAAAATATCCTGCAAGTTATGAAACGTTTCCTGCACATCTACAAAACTCCTTCAAGTTTTACAAAATTTCCTCAACTTCTACGAAATTACCTAAATTTATTCCAAATTCCATATTTTTGCCATCTCTCTTATTTCTACGAACATCTCTGAACATCTTTCAACTTCTTAAACATCTGTAAAGTTCCTCGAAATTTAACGATGTTTCTAAAACCTCCAAGAAGATCATGGAGCTATTTTTAAGTAAGATCTCTGATAAACTGCAACACAGTTCCCTAAGCTGTTGAACTATTTCTATATCTTAGTTTATTGAACTATTTCTATATCTTCTACAAAATTCCCTGAACTTCTTCAAAATGTTTTACTCTCATATGAAGTTTTAGGCAGCTCCTCAAAATGCTACGAAATTCGCAAAACTTCTACAAAGTTTGTTGCACTTCTGCATTTTTCGTTGATTTTCCGCGTTCCACGTGCGAATATTTTTGAATTTTTACGAAACTTCCACAACTATTCCATGTCCATGAGGCTTCAAAAAAGTGCCTTGAAAATATATAGAGGTTCCCGATCAATATTGAGCTTTCCTGAAATAAAATAATGTTCTTTTAACTGCTACGAAGCTCTACCAACTTAAATAAATTTTCCAGTTCTTCGCAGTTTTCAGAACTCTTCCAAGTTTCTTGTTTGTACGAATTTTTCTGAAGATCTATGAAGTTCCAAGATTTTTTTTCTAATTTTCTTTAATGTCTACTATGTTTCCTTAATTTCTTCGAAACCCTTGAAGTTTTACCACGTTCCCAGAAGTTAAAGAATAATCCTTGGTCTCATGATCAATTTGTAGAGCCGAAAGACGTCTTATTATGCCATCGATTAAATATCGATATAATATAATTTCTCAAAATTGTTTATTCTTGTTCAGAGCATAAGAAAAGTAGTCAACACAAAGGACTTTAAAAAATCGATGTTTGTGGTCCAATTTAATTAATCGCGTTAAATAGTAACTTCGAATTTGACAAGCTTGACAAAATACGAGTGAATGAAAAAAAAAACACGAAAAATTCTCGAGGGGGCGTGAATAATTCTGGAGGGGGCCTGACCCCCTTGGCACACCTATTAGCTACGCCAATGGCAGTGGTGTTATGTCCTGAGCAGAGGGAAAAAAAAGCTCGTATACGGACGTCCAAGCCAGGAATTTGAAGAAAGACCATTTTGGCCTTTTTGAAGCGATTTTTGTGCTTTTTAAAGCTACGTTATCATACTTACATCAGGGTGGCAATTAAAAGATGTAAAACCGACCATAAGCAAAATGTTCATTGCTTCGAAAAAAGACCCTATGCCAAATTTGGGCTCAAACGGAGCAAAATCGTCAAAGTTTGAACATTTTACACTCGAAAAATCTCCCAAAGTAGGGGTAGGGGAATTTACGTATTCTCATCAGTCTAAGCAGCTTCCGCACTTCTATTAGCAATATCTCATCGTCACGCACACATATGACGTTTTTGTTTGTTTACATTTACCTGCTATTCTATGCATTCCAATTGACAGAATAGTCCAAAACGGGGTGAAAACGTTTTTACAACGCTCTAAACTTCTCAGGTGAGTGTGACTATTGTCGGCAGCCTTTTATTATTCGGCAACCTTTCCATTTGAACTGCGTGCCAACCAAATGTTCTATTATCGGCTACTCGAAATCAGCCGTATTTTGTAGTCCGTATATTTTGCAGACAAACCTGACATAACAGGTAACGTTTTATGCATTTTTAAGTCATTTGGCATCAAATTTTGACAATTTTGCGCCACTTCAAATCATGTCCGATTGAGCCCAAATTTCACATAGGGTCTTTTGTTGAGGCAATAAACACTTTATATATGATTCGATGGTTACTTTTTTTCCCATACCTTTTAAGAGGCACCCTAACTTACAGTTTATACTTTTTTACCTTTGGTAGAACCAATATATTGAGTATATCATTGTTATGCAATATTCAACTATTTGCTCTAAGGCCCAAACCGAAGTTCGTTTATCTTGGATTAGCGAAGCACTTATATTTTGGATGAGAAGTGTTTTAAAGAATGCTACGTATTCCCTCATTCAACAACTTTCAATCTGTTGAATGAATGTCTATTGCCTAAAGACGCTGTTGCGTTCTTTTTATCGGAAAATAATGTTCAATGCATACAATCTATTGCAAGCTACAAAATACTCAAAATCGCCACAGGGATAACGTTCATGTCTGTTCCATTTGTCGACTTGGCAGGTAACGATTGCAATGACGAATGCGGCGTCATTATAGCTAGAATTCATCGCAGAGGACACTCATATTTGCTGACCTAAGGACGCGAACGTGGAATGAGCCAACGAAACGGTTGCCTCGTGGACGTCGACACAGGTCAATTGGGTAGCATCACGATCTGCCACCGTTTATTGGCGTCTGTCCTAGGTTTCTAAGGTATCATGGGGAAGGTCGGTGGGGATGGCAAATAAGCTGCTGAAGCTAAGCAAAAAAAAAACAACTCAACACCGACGCTGACTGGCTAGAGTCAAAACTATTGACATTCCCGTGCTGTTGATTAGCAGATTAGAAATTGATGGAATGACTAAAACTTCGACAAGCGCTAGGTGAAAGGAGCTCAAGACGGGGTAAAAACAGAAAATTGCACGAAAGCTTTCATCGTTGTTAGCTTTCAGACCGAAGTCTGTGGAAGGGGAGAGGGAGGTCCTCTTTATATTTTCCAGCTCATGTCTGACGGTTTTTATCGCGAGCTGCTAAAGTGCTTTCGCGCGGCGGCAAAGCACCACCACTGTGGGTACATTGTCCACATGAAAGGGTCACGAGAGATGGGTCACCGCCACCGCCGCTGCTGGTGGCCCAAAAAAAAAATAGCAGCACGCTTCAATCGAAATCGCATGCAATCGAGATAGGTAGTTTGCATGGCGCTTATTTCTTCAACCTAACAAAAACAATGGCGTCAGATCAATTTTTGCTTCAACTTTTCTGGATGGGAAGGGGGAATGAACAATAAATAAATTGCAAATTTCCGTGCTTGCAGGCGAAGGTGAAAATTTTTTTCAACCAACACGTCCAGCCTGGCCCGGTCAGAGCCAACCAACGCTATGACGCTCACCTGGACTTCTAATTCTGTGTATTCGATGGTTGGTGAATTTTTTATGACGGCTGAATTACATGTTGTGTTTTTTCTCCTGAGAACCTCTCACAACCAAACAGTACAAATACCGCATTAGCTGGACTGGCTCACACCGTACCGGCATATTTATATGCGAAAGTGATGTACTGTACAGCGCCATGCTCCATGATTGCTGCTAATATGGTATAAGCTTTAAAGTTCGTGCATGATTCAGTTCGGTCAGTCAATGGGGGACACCCAGAGCGAGGCATGAACTTGCGAATTATTATTGTGGTCGGTCGGTCGGTGGCTTGCGGTGGATTACTGGCTGACCGCACTCACATTATTGCTTCGACTCGAGCGCCAAATGCTGATAGTGTACCAACCGAGTGGACAGGACTGTGGTTTATGTGCTGCTTCTGGGTAGGTACCAAACTGCTCGTCGAGCATTCGTGATTCGCAATTTTTGTTTGGACTTGGCACGGAATGGCGCAATTCTGCTGCAGTGTAGTGCTAAATTTTTCACGGTAATCATGTTACCTGAGCACCCCATTTGATAGGAAGAAGTAATTTGAATATTTCATTGGGACTTTAGTGGTTAGACATTGTTGGGATTTGACTGTGTCGGATGTGGATTTTCCGTGTGTCTTCTATAGTCAAAATTTATAATATTTAGCACTAAAACAATTATCTTGACTCAATCATCTTATCACTAATATTTCACATTCCCCGGTTAAACATCTGAAAATTAATGCCATGATCAAGTCACAATTTTCTAGCTTGATCGATTATGCTTTATAACCGGCTGTCACCACACACCGCAAACGAGCGTCACCTCCGCCACAGACACTATAACCAGAGCAGCCAAAATCTACACCCGCCTAAGAAAACCGGCATTTTCTGCAACATTCCCAGCCAACCGTACACTTTCCATGCTCTCACCCAACAGCATAAAGTTGGTGAACCTATTTTTAAAAATAACTTCCCCCTTGAGAAAGCCATCAGCATCGGAAAACCGCCATTCAAATCCGTGGTTGACATCCGCGCGATGCTAACGATTGTCTCCCCATATACTTCTCAAAAAAGGGAATGGCCTACAAGAAAATTTCCCTGCTCATCCGAAGCAAAGCGTACCACGTCGTCGTTCTTGGCATCATCGTGGGCCAAAATCAGTACGAAAAAAAAACCGGGCCCAACGCCCCACACCAACACTTGACTCGGCCGGAGTGCATTTTTGCTTCCACGAATCTATGCTCCCAACCAAATATACACGCTGGCAATCAAGTTAAAACATAAATGCTTACTTCTTGGTGTTTGTAAGCCGCACTCACACATTCAGTAGGGTGGAAAAAATTATGTTGTGATGAAACTTCACTCAGACAACAATTTGGCGGCGGCGGCAGCCGAAAATCTGCCTTCTCTTCTTCGTTGTCTTCTTCTGCTGTTGCTTGTTTCGATCTTTGGACTCGTTGAGTGGCATCGCGCCGACCGCGGAATTTGCTGCGCTGCGCATACACACAGATCAACCGATCGGTCGTCGCGCAGCATAAGCCAATGTTGTCTGGGATGTGCATCGTCATCCCCACCATCACTTTACAGCATAGGGAGCATAGAGTTGACTGAGTTGGGGTGGAACTCGCTGCTGGTGCTAGAAGAGTTATGGTTATGTTGCGATCGGGTTGATGCATTGCGTGATTCAGTGGTGCCAGGCTGGATCGTTAGGATCTGGGTTAATGAAGGTTTATTGAGAAAAATCATCACAGCAGGGGGAGTACAAACTCGTTTCATGGAGCCGCATGGTCACTCACAAACAATAGGCTAACCCTGTATTAGCGCAAGCGAAATTGTGCCGAACAGCCATAATCAAATGTATGTTTTTTTTTTTAATTCTTTATTAAAGAGATTTTTAGCCTTAGGCTAGTTCATCTCTAATCAAATGTAGGGTTACGGTATGTAATGTGGGTCTAGTCCTTTCATTCGGCCTATCACGCAAATAAATAATTAATTAAGGAATATTACACAAAAAATAAGGAAAATATTGATCACTGATGATTGATAAATGTGTACCACACACAAATCAATTTATATCACAACATTTCAATACATTTTCAGCTCTCGTAAGTAATAAAACTGGTTGAGAATATCACTCTGTTCGGAGTTTTTAGCCGCCATGACTTCTAAGGTTAAGATGGGAAGGTTGCACTGACGATCATCAAATGGCCTGATTATGGCATTTATTGAATGGAATTACCTGATAATACACACTAGACGTAAAACTCACAGTTACTGTTTGAATATTGTATGTTTATTTTAATTGTTTAACAACGTTTTCACAAGTAAATCATGGACCCAACTTTAGGGACACATTTCTTTTCTATGTTCCTAACTTTGGCCCATGAAATTCATTTGACAGCATATAGCAATAAGAGTAACGTCAACAATGTGGTTTGCATTTGGATGATAAGGAACGAACAGGAAGGGAGATTTTTTCTGAAAAATCTGTATAATGAACATCACAATGTTTTGATTTAGATATTCTGCGGTCGAAAGACGATAAGCGAAATTTTTAATTTTTAATTTTTAACTTGAGTGATTTAATGTAGTTTTCGTAAAATTTTCTCTAAGAAATGTTTTGAGGAATGAAGAGTATTAAGTTAACAGTGATAGTGATAAAAAAAAATACATAAGAAAACGTTACCAAGAGCGTTTTTTTTGAGAATCAAACAGGATAGGACGAAGTTGCATCCATAAATAGACCCAATTTGGGGACAATAGACCGATATTACATACATTTCCCTGGTGAGTTTTTGTCTTAAAAAAAGTAAGTTTTTCAACTTTTTGCGGTTCCTGATAGCAAACGACATGATAAGCATATCTAAGCATACCATTTAGCAGTAGAATATCGTTTGCAGGTAAATTAATTGATGAGTTATGATTAAAAACGTAATCTATGGCTGCATATTAGACCGAGGTTAGGGACGTATACCCTATGTGGTTATTTTGCTTAACGACGTGTTCGGTACATCATTTGGGTTATGTATGGTTCGGTTATAATATTTTGTTTTAATAGGGAGTGTTTCCACATTCCAGCAGTGAGACCGAATAAAATATAAAAAAAAAAAAAACAAAATTCGGCGACCACACGCCCTTTTCAGCATAGATGGGTAACGGGTTGAAAATTTTTTCGACTTCTATGGGCATAGGGTATCATTGGGCTATAATACCTTAGAGCAGCAGTTCTCAAACTTTTGTCGGTTTCTACCCAGTTTGATTTTTTTTTAAGTTCACAGCTACCAATATTTTTTAAAGGCTAAAAATACCTAAACACTCAAAAACGGCTGCAAAACGCAAAAATAAACTGCATATTTGTCTGAAATCCAAAACAGAGTGGTATGGGGTTTAAAACGCCAAAATAGCCGCACACACCATTTTTGCAAAGCCTTTTCCATCCAAGTGCTTGATATTAGCCGTCAGGTATCGTTTGTGAAAAAAGGACAACTCTGTTAATAGCCTTAAGAACGACTTCTTTAGAAATTATCGGTCCAAGATAGTCTAAATGGCCAAGACTACCCAAACTGGCTTTAAAATGTCAAAATGCTAGCAATAAATAAAAACCAATAGATTGCTAATATAGTTCGATTTGAATTATCCCATTATAATTTTGAAATCAGAAAAAATTTGCATGAAATTTTTAAAACATATGACGAATTTCACGCTAACTCGAAGAAGGAATTGGCAGCCCCCTCTCAGATTTCAATGAAACTTTGTGAGTGTGTAGATTTCGTCTACTGAAGCAACTTTGCATACTTATTTTCTTTCAAAAATGCTAGACCAACACTTAAAAAGGGCGGAATTATTTTTATCAACATTTTCTTTAAAAAATTATAACTCAATAATGTCAAGTCCTACAAAAATCTTGGCAAATAATTATTTGTAGAGAAATAAATGAGCTTCAATAATAAAATATAAAACATTGAAAATGTTATTGCTGTACTGTAAAAAAATCTTTAAATAAAGATTTCGAAAATGCCTCTTTTAAAAGTCACATTTTTTTTCTACAGATAGACATACCATTTATCTACAACTCGTTCATAGATTCCAAGATGGGCACTTTTAAAGAAAAAAAAATATTAAGCAAAAACTTTTTCGTGTTCGCACTGAATAAAATCAATGATTTTGTTTAGTGTGGACATGAGAAGTATTGAAATGATGAGACTCATGTGAAGCCTACCACTAAGCCGGATTGCGCTCAACAAGCTCCAAATGAAAGGTACACCGAAAAAGATATGAAAGACGTATTCAATCCTAATGTGAATGATGTAGAAAATTTAATTTTAATGTAATTTTTAATTGGCAGACTATCAGCAAAATGGTGTTGTTATTTCATAAATTTTTATTAAATCTTATTTAGAGATTAACTTATACATTTTATTTCTTAACATTGGCAAACAAAGTTTTTTTTTATGTTCCGTTGAATTGGAATATTTTTAGCTGCAATTTGATTATCGGCAATAGGCTAAAACTATGAAATTTTTGCATATTGCCAGTTCACAGAAATCTTAGCATTCATTGAATTTTCAGAAAGAAGAAGAAGAAACAACCACAGCTGTCAGTCATTTCAAACACTGACAAAAAAACTTATTATTAATTCTTAAACCTCATTTTTTGAGGTTCTGCGGATATCAAAGACCTCAAAGCATTTAACCATGAATGAATGTTTGGAATTTTTTACTCTCATCGTTTATCGACAAATTGAACTGTTTTCCACTGTCCTGCTAGATAGCTTGATTGAAAGCTTCGAACGTATTAAGTATAGCTGGATCGCTCTTACAATTTATCCGGTTTACCTTATTGGACTAGATTGCAGGTTAAAATGCAGGATGAACTTCCGGTATATGTATAGGCATGATTGGTGGGTTGAAAACCGTGGCTGGTTTGTCAGCTCGATTATCGACTGAACGTTTTACCTCTTTATTTCCTACTCTTTAACTGTTGAAAATCTGGGATGACACAGCTGTAACGCTATAAATCCGCACACACACATAATTTTTACTCGAACTTTCATTTGTGTTATTGTTGTTTTGCAAAGTTTTTCGCGTTGTCATGGGGACATGGCCTTCTGCGAATATTTTTAGTTCAGTGCTTCAAAGATTAAACCGTTTCAACGGCATTGGCTGTCAGTGACGATTGTCAATTTCGGTTGTCAAATCTGACGCCAAATGCTAATTTTTCTCTGAATTGGCAATACCAGATATCGTCTTTGCGCGGTGAAACAAATCTTCTAATTCTTCTGACATTTTTTCGTATTGCTCAGTAGATATATAAGAGAAATTCAATTTTGTAATGCTTTTCTCTGTTTGGCCAGTCGCAGTCGTAGAGCTCTCGTGGGGTTGTAGTAGTATTTCCGTATTCTTGGGCAAAACTTGCTCTTTTTGCTATTCGTTTTAAAGTTCCACCAATAGCATCACAGGGACCTTTGCCATGAGATGTTGCAACGAAATGCCATTCTGCTTCCAATTTATGCATTGATTTGAAGTTACATAGGCTGGCATTTTTTCTGTATTTATAATGAGCAGCTGCTCCATCTGACATATATATAATTTTGGAGAAATCTATTGATAATTTCAAAAATTCCATCAGTTTTGAAATGAACAATTGAACTGCTATTGTATCATGGGCCAATACATCTCATATTATCACAAAACTAACGTTTTCTATTTTACTGTCCTTCATATAAAAAACCATAAAAGGGTGAATAGTTACCTGTGCGTTATTCCAATGGTAACCCTGAGCAGCGTTCTGAATAATAAATGAATAGTTCTCAGAGAAATCGTAAATTACAATAAATTCACCTTCTTTTAAAGAATCTTTTTAGTTCCTTAGAAATAAAGAATGTTCTTTACAAATAAAGTCATGAGTGATTAACTTATCAATTGTATCTACGAAGTACGTGGCAAACTCATCTGCAGGTTTCATAATGTTCTCCAAGCTACAGCGATCAGTAGTTAGCCACTGTTGAAAAATCACATTACCACTTTCTCCTAATAGTGCCGCAAGTTCGTCTGCATCTTCTTCATTGGTGGCACATTTCTTGCAAGCTCGAAAATAACACTCTCTCGACCTAATAGAAAAATTACAAAGCAGTTTATCCATTGTTTCTTCCTGGGATACGATTCTTAAGCTATTTAGCATTAATTTTACATTTTCGTGGATTGTGCACACACATACATTATAAGTACCTTTACTATCAAGTAGCTTACAATGTTTAGGTCTCAAGGTTGTAAATAAGGTGAAGCCAATTTTAATACTCTCATACGTTTCTTCAAATATTGTATATGCCTCTTTGAGAGACATCATAACAAGTCGCTTCTGAACCCGTTCTTTTTGGCCATTTCGGATTTCAGACACGTAATCGTTAATTCCAGGTATTGGCCTGCTTATAGCATTACTATCAAAGAAATCTATAACAGTCTTTTTGTCTGATTCACTGATTCCGTGTCTACTTCGTGCACTAGTGGTACAAAGAATACCTTGATCTTTCACTATTTATTTCATTTGTCTTACCATATATACCGGTGCATTGAACTCTTCTACGATTTTATTTGTTGACCAAGAGTGCAGTAACACTGATAAAACTAAACTATAATCTGGAGATGAATTAAACTTATTTTTTAATTGTGTTACCATTTCGTTGAATGCTTCTGCTTTACTGATGTCTGTTAGATCCATATTTAAAATTTTCTGTCGTACTGCTACACGGTAATCCATGGTCCTCATGTTCCTTAATAAAATTGATGAAACATTCAATGTTTGAACGATGCTATTGAATATTTCCACATTATATGATCCCTGGTCCACTCATGCAATTGATTCTAATGATGGAATTGACGGTACTTCTGTAAGTCAAGAAAAGTAAAACATGAATTATTAAGTGTACGAGGTGTATTTTTAGCCTACAAATGAAAAAGGCGTAAATTTAAATTATCGGTCCGAGTATACTTACCTGGTATATCATCAGGTTGGTGGCCACTTGTTGATGGTTGTTCATCACTTGTTGGTGGTTCATACCTACTTGTTAATGGTTGTGGGTCGCACAGATCCGAGCGCGGTTTTTTGGATGTATATTGCATTTTTTTTTAATTAATGCTGGTGTTAAGTAACGTAGTTTGTTTTGGTTGTACATGGGCAGGCATGGTAAATCATTTGCATTCATATCGTGCATTCATTTGCCTCTAAATTTTTTCTTCGACAGCATTTTGCAAAATGGTGTATAGAACTTTTGTAGGTTTTGTTATTAACTACAATTTTTCTTAATAAGTCAAATCCATATCTCTTATGCATGACGAACCAGAGCGAACAGAAGCCACTACTGTTTTTCAGTGAATGTATTTTACATTCACTGAAAAACAGTAACAAGTTCTGCCCGCTCTAGTTCGTGATGCATAAGAGATACAGATTTGAGTTATGAGCAAATGTTGTAGCTAATAACAAAACCTACAAAAGCTCTATTCATCATCTTGCGGAATGCTGTTGATGGAAAAATTTAGAGGCAAATTAATGTAAATGAATGTATAAAATGAATGCAAATGATTTTCCACGCCTGCACATGGGATTTGAAACACCAGCACTGCATTTAAAAACACTTAAGGCATCCATGAGAATAATTGATTACGTTACAGTAATTTACTTTCTCACTGTCACTGTTTGTACACTACATTGAATAGGATCGTATCTACATCTTCACTTAAATATAAAATAATGTATACCTACAGACAGGCTTGTAGTCGTACCAACATCGTACCTGTTTTATACCTACAGCTTAAACGGGAAATAATATATATTTTCTAGGTAAATTTCGTGACATTGAAACTGGTTTTCTCACTCGTTAAAAATATATTGTTTGCGATTTATGTGATTTGATATATTGACACCCATATTAACCATAACATATTTCGTCCATATCTCCGAAACAAGTTGACCCTCCTTAATATTCAAGGCTTTATAAAAGATCATTTTATTTTTCATTTGAAGTTGAACACGATCACGTGTTTCAAAATTTTGAAATTTCTCGTCCCCAGAAAATCATAGATTTTATTCAGTGCGAACACGCAAAATTTTTTGTTGAATAACTTTTTTCCTTTAAAAGTGCACATCTACAACGAGTTGTAGATAAATTGTATATCTGTCTACAGAAAAAATCAGATTTTATAAAATGGCACTTTTGAGAAATCTCAATTTTAAGTTTTATTTTTTTTTCAGTGTAAAAAATTATGTTTTTATATTTTCTTATGTAAGCTCATTTATTTCTCTACTAATCATACTTTGGCAACATTTTTGCAGGACTTAACATTATTGAGTTATATTTTTTTGAAGAAAATGTTGACCTAAAAGCTCTGCCCTTTTCAAATGTTGGTCTAGATTTTTTTAAAGAAAATAAGTATGCAAAGTTGCTTAAGTAGACAAAATCTATACACTAACAAAGTTTCATTGAATTTTCTGAATTTCCGCGACCCACCTGAGATTAGCCCAGTGGGTCGCGACCCATAGATTGAGAAACGCTGACATAAAGTATGTCACTGATCACATATTTGAAAAATAAAATTCAAGCTGCTGGATATTGGAAAATTGTGATGCACTTGGATACATTTTTAGGTTTCTGACACTCTGACTTTTTTTTAACTCTATGTGATTTTTACCCGTGGGCTGACTGTGTGTGATATGACTCTAAAGATTTTTGATGGGAGTAGGAAAGATTGTATGAGAGAATTATAAAATCAATTCATAAAATAATTCCGAGCAGAATGGTGAATGCCAAGGAGAATTGTGACAAGAATACCATGCGCATGCTATGGATAATGCCTAAGATATTTGCTTAGCTCTGAAGCGAATTAAAATCTTAATCTGCAAGTGAACACTGGATTGGAGCCCAAGAAAAGAAGAAATCAAGAATCAAGGCAAAAATAAACTTAGTCGTCCAGGATGGAAGACTTTCACGTTGGCCATATGCGCAGATTACATGGTGGAGGTGCGCAGATTACATGATGATGACGGTGACGCAGCTGATGAGAATTCCAAAGAAATTCTGAAGATGTTTCAGAGGAATTTCTAATCAGAATTCCTAGGAGAATACCCAGACTGTTTTGAGAAAAAATCTTTAAGCAAATACGAGATTATTTCCAGTATTATTCTGAAGTAGATTCTGAAGGATATACCAAGGAAATTAAAAATAAAAATCGAAGGAAATTTGAAAGATAAATATGGAGAAAAAATTAAAAGCATTATGAACAGTTCGAAGCGATTTCAAGAGGGTGTCACAAATCATTTAGTTGATTTAGATGAAGTATGTAGAGGCTGTATGTAGAAAGCCTACTCAAGTCACCGTTGGCACGTTGTTACGCATTTTTGGCTATATACAGCTGAGCGGCTAAAGCAGTGTTTTAAAGGTCTCATGAGGCCAGCATTAGGCAGAAAGGGCCACTTATTTGGCTTATTCGTAATCAGCTAGGGTACGGCACTATTTAAACCGAAGGAGACGGGTTCGATTTCCAGTCCGGTCTAAATAAACGTTTCCGGTTGGTAAGTGAAGATTGTGACTTCACATTTCAATCAGTTTCTAGTAAGAGCGTAACTAATTTAACTAGAGAGGAGCAAATGGGAACAAAAGCTCAATAAAGATATTGTAAAATCATGTTGTGGTCTAAAACCTTTATATAAAGGGTGATACGGTCAAAATTTGGTCAATATCAACTTGACGTATTTCTTTCAATTTTGCATTTAAAAAACCTGAACACCCCTCATTTTGAAGGTGTGTGTGTGTAGAATGTTGCTCCTATTTTGATTTTGGAATTCACTCTTCAGTTGTCAAAATGCCGTCCAAGCAAGAAGAGCAGCGTATCAAAATTTTGCTCGCGCATCGCGAAAATCCGAGCTACTCGCACGCAAAGTTGGCAAAATCGCTAAAAGTTGCCAAATCAACCGTTACAAATGTAATTAAAGTGTTTGGGGAACGTTTGTCGACAGCCAGGAAGTCTGGATCGGGGGGAAATCGAAAACCGGAAGCCGCTGAGACGACAAAGAGAGTTGCCGGTAGTTTCAAGCGAAACCCTAACCTCTCTCTCCGAGATGCCGCAAATAAGCTGGGTGTATCGTCTACAACCGTGCATCGAGCCAAAAAACGAGCCGGACTATCGACTTACAAGAAGGTAGTGACTCCAAATCGCGATGATAAACAAAATACGACGGCTAAAGCGCGATCCCGGAGGCTGTACACGACGATGCTGACGAAGTTTGACTGCGTGGTAATGGACGACGAAACCTACGTCAAAGCCGACTACAAGCAGCTTCCGGGACAGAAGTTTTATACGGCAAAAGGAAGGGGAAAGGTAGCAGATGTTTTCAAGCACATGAAACTGTCAAAGTTCGCAAAGAAATATCGGGTTTGGCAAGCCATCTGTACCTGTGGCTTGAAAAGCAGCATTTTCATAGCTTCCGGGACTGTCAACCAAGAAATTTACGTGAAAGAGTGTTTGAATAAACGTCTGCTGCCTTTCCTGAAGAAACACGGTTGTTCCGTACTGTTTTGGCCGGATTTGGCATCTTGCCATTACGGTAAAAAGGCCATGGAGTGGTACGCCGCCAACAACGTGCAGGTGGTTCCCAAGGACAAGAACCCTCCCAACACGCCAGAGCTCCGCCCAATTGAGAAATACTGGGCTATTGTCAAGCGGAACCTAAAGAAGACCAAAAAAACTGCTAAGGGCGAGCAGCAGTTCAAGGCAAACTGGCTTTCTGCGGCGAAGAAGGTGGACAAGGTGGCTGTACAAAATCTGATGGCAGGGGTCAAGCGTAAGGCCCGGCAATTCGGATTTGGAAAAGCGGAAGCCTAACTGAATATTTTTCCTGAATTTTATACTAATTGAACTTGAAAAAGAAAATTAATTTGATTTTTTAAATAAACGATTTCACCGATTTACACGCGTTTTCCCTTGACCAAATTTTGACCGTATCACCCTTTACATCCATTCCATAGCAAAACGATTTAGTGATTCTCAGATTTTCGTAAAAATTGTAAAGTTGTAAATTTGTTCCTTATCGCAAAATATTAGACCGGTATTTTTTTTTATTTTGACATTAGGGTGACCATTTCCATGGTTCCAAAAAATCGAATGACCATTTTTAAAAATTCTTAACTTTTGAACCACTGTTCTGTTTGGAGGCATGACAAATATCACTTAAATCAACCTCTTTAGGGGTGGTTCATTCGGGGTTAGAAGGTTTACATTGTTCAGCATAAGATCAGTGCGCAAAATGGAAAAATGCCTCAATTACATGCTGTGTGAGCGAAGGCAACCGGTGTGAGTCGCCTGTTCGTGAGAGTGACTGAATGTTTTTGTTGGCTCTTTCATTGCCTCATCCATTACCGTTTGGTACAAACGGTCTGCACAGAGCAATGGATTGAATAGTGCAGTGCTTTCACACTCAGCCTAAGCAGTCAATACTTGATTACTTTTTCAAAGAGACGTATCAGCTTTAGTAAACAATGCATTTGATCGTCGATTTGGCGTAACTGGTAGGTCGCCCACGCATGCTAACACTACCATCAGATAGGGGAATTTTTGTCCCTACCTGCTAGTGGTGTTATTAAGCGTGTGCAAGCTACCAGTTACGCCAAATCGACGATCAAAGGCATTGTTTACAAAAGCTGATACGTCCCTTTGAAAAAGAAATCGAGAATAATTGTACGCTCTGAAGATAAGCTCTGAAATGGGGTTTCGTTGACTTATCAGAGAATTATCGCATGTATTTTTTGCGGTTCTGGTACCGATTACGGATCCAACTCCGATGTACAATCAGGTTCCCTCTGGGCCAGTTTAGGCCAATTCCATGTTTAATATTCATTTAAAAAATAAACATTGGAGGTTATATTAATAAAAAAAAAAATATCAAAATTTACATGATATGCCGTTTTCAAAATTAACACGAATTTTCAGCTACACTCAAAAAATTCCACACGCCATCATCATGTGTCTCACACTTAATTTTGCGCTTATTGTGAAACACATCCATTTCATGTGTGAATATTATGCTATGAACCATGCCTGAACACTATGGATTTGAATTGTGACACACTTGGATTCTATGTGTCTCATATGGTGATATCAATAGCTTTACACACCATAGTTCAATATTCTACAATATTCTACTTTATCGACTTCTACTTTACCGACTCTAAAAATTGAAACGACAAATATATAATCAAAACTGCCAGAGCTTTCACATATCTTTTTAATGGGTCTGATTTGGGATTCGATCATGGACTGTTGGGGTAAGCTGCTGCCGGAGTCTTCGTTCTATCTCACTGTGCCAGGATTGTTCTCATATATGAGGCGGGTTAATAGGATAAAGTCACAACTCTTGTTTTCGATGTTTACCTTTCTGAGCAAACAATTCACATCTTATTGAAATGCAAAACACTTTAAATCCATCTGTTTTGAACAGTAGCGTGATTCAATGTGCAATACACTTGAATAGAAAGTGAAAATTTTTCAACATTTCAAAGTTTGAAACACTCTAAATTAACGTGTATAACACATCAAACCAAGGTGAAATACACTTAAAGTAAATGTGATTCTGCATTTAAAAAATCAAGCGTTTAAACACTTCGATCAAACGTGTGAAATTTTTTGAGTGTACACTTAGCATGTAAGCACAGTGGGGTATAGGTTGGTCATAATTCGATATTTGTTTATGTGAAAAATTTTCAAGTTTTGCTCTAAAATAGGAAAGTATATTCCCTATAGAATCATTTTCCAAAGTTTCATTACTATCGCTTGCACTATTGCTGATAATTTGAAAGTAAAGTTGAAAGATTAGTGTTAAAAAAAATGGGTGGAATATTGACAAAATCACTGTGCTATAACTCTGAACCATTTGTATATTATCTTATGTAGACATATTTATATCAAAGATATGAACCAATAGTGACTATTAACATGTTTAGTTGGACTCCAAAGAATCATATATTTGCTAAATAGCCTATTTTACTTACTCTTCAATTTTTCGAAAATCATGTTGTAGCTAAAATATACTGCAACATTGATGCGAATCATTGCGCATCAATGAAAACATATCCACTTGATAGGATTTTCTCACTTCTTTCAAAATACGGCAATAAACTGTTGTGCAAATGTGCGCTAGTTCATTGATGTAATTTCTGTTGGTATCTCATTATTCTCGAAAAACTTGTAGATGGTTCTTACAATTGAACATATAAACAATTTATTAATGAGATAGGAAAACAAAATTGCCTCTATAATTTTTATATTATCAAACCGCTAAACAAAATTTAAAATTATCTAATTTTGTCATTTATCTTATTTACTCCATCGTAAGTTTTTGAATAAAACTAATGCAATATTTTATTTTTCTACTATTATCATCACATATTGTCTGAATTATCATTATATGATAGTCCAAGCACATTTCATTGCTTAAAAGTTGGAAAAATAATTATTACCGACTTTTGTATAGAGCTATTCCACTGTGGGTATGGCAGCTGCCAATATGTTAACCCCAGGGTTACTTCCACTCACTTGCTATAAAAAAATATTTTTTGGTATTATGAAATCATGATATAGTATAATGCTTATTAGTACTTGTAAGTTACTAGAAGAGGTCATGAAGTATATGTTTGACACATAAAATCACAATCACACAATCAGAGATCTTACGACTCGTGAGCGCTCACTCTGAGTGAACACTCACGAATCATAAGATCGCTGATTGTGACGCTCTCAAAGCGAAATTGACAGGTTTTATGAGTCAAAAACATACTTTACTCCCTTGTCTTGTTACTAACAAGTACAACATAGCATTATTGCATCTAATGATTGCATAATTCCGGTATGATATTAGCATAACTGGCATCCTAGATATGGTATTGATGAGCCTGACATAAGAAGTAAAATACCATAAATAATACCTCAAAAATGTTCTACGAATAACGAACAAATACATAATTTAGTTATTCATTAATAACTGACGGATAACAAACGCTTTTTTGATGCCAGCATACCATAATTCGTTATTTAAAAGGTCTTTTATTACCAATCTAGTAACTCTTTTAGGTGTTATAATCTAAAACCTGAAAGATCACGTTTTGTTATTTTGGAGTTTATTTGATATTTTACAAAATATGTCGATAACTGAATAATATCAAAACAAAGTTGTATACCACAAGCGTACCAAAATAAGGCATTCATATGTTATCGGTCAGCTACCCGAGCAGGAACCGATAGCTAATCGATAACAAATGAATATCTTAATGTGGTATGATACCAGAATTTGGTATGCTTGTGGTATAAAACCTTGTTTTTATATTATTCAGTTATCGAAATATTTTGTAAAATATCAAATGAATACCAAAATAACAACTTTCAGTTTTTGGACAATAACACCTAAAAGAGTTATTGAATTGGTATTAGAAGACCTTCAAAATAACAAACTATGGTATTCTGGCATCTAAAAAAGCGTCTGTTATCCGTTTGTTATTGTAATAACTAAATTATTTATTAGTTCGTTATTCTTAGAATATTTTTGAGGTATTATTTTTGGTATTTTACCTTTTATTTATTATTTATTTATTTATTTTTTAGTTATTTTTTTCTGCTCGGGTATCGGTTCTTGCTCGGGTGGAATTGAAACTCGTGTGACGAATTTGGAATTAAGAAGCAGTGTTCGATTTTTAGTAAAATTAGTGACAATTTGTGGCTCTTTATCAAATTTAGAAGTCATCTTTAGTAGAAACATCACATTTTTGCTCAAATATGTTCTAAAGACAGGTAAAATCCGGGTTATTCTTAGTCGAAATGTTAAGAATCACATGTAATCTGGAACTCTCCTGCCATAGCACCAAAACACTCGATTTCATGGAGACGCATGGTGCACCAAGCTCAGCCATTTAGTGGAATGACATTTTTTGGGTAAAGTAAGTCAAAATGTATCTTCTTGAAGTTCCGAATCGGAATTCCAATCCTTCTTGGCAACTCTGCCAAGCTACAAAGTCACAACCAGTCGTAGTCGGGAAGCGCAAGCCGAAATCACCAAAGTCACTCACTCACAAAATCCCACCGCAACATGAGATGCATTTTCATCCCCTCCACCGGGGCAATCTATGCTCTAGTCCAAGTGAATCATAAATTTTGCATTACCCCCACCACTAGCACCGCACGCATACTGGCACTGCATCGCCCGAATCTGTTGCACCCGAATGCACTCACCAAAACTAGTCACTTCGTCTCGCCTCTTCTATTCCACTGCTCCCTGCTTACCGTACAAGCTAGAGTCGATCTCACATAGAAGCATAGGCAGAATATAGCGAAACCCTCCGTCTTCCCTTCCCTATGTGTAGATGCTGTGTTGTGTGCTGTATTTGTTGCTGGATTTTGGGTAGGTACAAAGGGCACATTGCATTCGCGTTGCGATACACATGCCTACTGTTGTTGTAGATAGTGCATAAGCGTTATGTGCAATCCTTCTCTCGGTCGAGCTTGCTTGGTGTGTGACACTGTATGGGTGAGTGATTTCGGAGTATGCGCAGGAAAGGGATACCGAGTGCTCGGTTGAAGCTCAGAAGGGATGAAAAGGACGTCCTCTGATTGCCGGTCGCCACGCCGTGCAGGAAAGCTCAATCAAGTGAAGTTTTAGGTTTTTTTTAGGGAAAAGGGAAAATGGGAAGGTCGGTTGCACGGAACTCACTGCTCGGCATACATACACGTACGTGCACACGAAGCTTTGTTGTGCGAGACATTGTCGCGTTTGTGAGTTTGTTTACGACTTTTCGGCCGAATCGGTTTGGCCAGTACCCGAAAGTCAGTTCACGTGTAAACAGCTTCTTCATTCCTTCCGCTGACGTGCTGCAACCGTGACGTTCGACGAGTCCGTTGTTGGGTTGATTGTGATATATCGAGGCCGAAATTTGGGACGAGCAGTTGCAGGTCGTGATTATTTTGGCCAAATTGAGAGTTAATCCTTCGACGGAATATTTCATAAACTGATAATTTAATGGAGAAGTGACATATGTACTTTGTGATTTTTAAATAAGTAATTCAAAATAAGAAAGTGCTGGCAAAATTGATCAAAAGTGTTTCCGCTGAGACCCACGTGTGCATGCTGAAAGTGTTACAAGAGTGGAGGCGCAAAAGTGCACATGCAACAAGAATCCACGCGCGGACGTGTTACACTTGTCACGCGTAGTGCAACATTCTTGTCGATCGTGCATGGGCACTCACGCACCGTGTGACCCTTCGCGATCCCTAAAGAAAACAACAGCAACAACAACATCACTTTGGGGAACTCACCCACACATCTGTTCTTCTTATTCCCGAATAGGAACAGCCACAGCAGCATAATCGCATCGCAATCGCAGCGCAGAGACAGTGTGTGAAAAATGAAAATAAAACTATCAAAACAGTACGAAATGAAATTTTGTTGAGTGAGGACGAAAATTTTTGCCCCTCTCCGCAAAGAGATAGTGTGGGCCTCTCAGAAGTGCGGGCGAACGGGCGCGCGCACACACAGGAAGTGCAACGGCAGAGGAAAAGTGCGGTGGAAAAGTGAGCAGTCAAGTGTGCAAAGGAGCAAGAGCGAATGAAAGCGTGTGTGAAGGGCAAATAACCGCAAAAAAAAAACTACAGATGAATTTTGAAACTGATGGAATCAATTGATAAACTTGTGATATTCTAAGTGGAAGCAATATTGAACAAACGATATGATGTAAAAAATATGAAAATTTCGGAAGAAGTGTAGTGAATCGCATGAGTATTGCACCGAATATAAGCAAAATTAACTAAAGTATAAAAATTCCCTCGCACAGCAAATATTTTGGATTTTAAACAACAACAGAAAAAAAGCAGAATCAAGGCACAACAGCTATCACTTTCATCCACTAAATTTAGTTTAGTTCCTGCCTTTTCTGTCCAAAAAATATCTCACCATTTTTTGCAATAATCGTTTCGGACCCGCTGTGTTTGAGGTAGTCAAAATTTTAAAATTGCTCAACCAACCCCGTTCTTGAGAAAAGAAAGATACGGACGCAAATCAAAATTTGCAATTGTCTATGTTAAAGTAAGCAGAAGTACATCAACGATTTGTGATTATGAACAACCGCCTGTAGGATCCGGCAATCACAATCCTTATGAAGAACATCTAATGAGTTCATGATCAACGAATTCAACTATTTTTGAAATAAGGTAAGTTAAAAAATTTCACCATTATGATAAGTTTATGAAAAACAAGCTAAGCTTGCTCTTTTTGCCCAGCGAATATTCAAAAATAAATTATGTGAGCAGAAAGAGCAAACCAAGCCTGATGTTTCCACCCCTCTTGGGACTAGAATTCTAAAAACTGCACGAACAAAAAAAACAGATAACACTCCTACTCTCCTACTGCCACGAAACTACCCTTCGGAACCAAAAGGACACCGAAAAGCAAACGTCGAAAACAGTTTTCTTAATTTTTCAAAACTCAAGCACACATGTGCGTCTACTTTCTATACCGACCGACGACGAGCGCCACATGTGGCGGTTTTCCATTTCGCTGTTTAGACAAATGGGATTTGAGTGCATTAAATTGCACAATGCAAACTCACGGGAAAAAGGACGCGCTCGCTTAGCATACAGTTGGGATCAGGACGTCAAGCTGCAACCGATCGAAAGCCGGGCAGCTGTTCTCGGGTTGAACTAAATAATTGACTAAAAGGGTCAACTGCTTTTTGGTGATTGCCTTGAAGCTAAACTCACAATGGGGACGCGTGGTAGTTGCTCAAGGCTATCAATTTTCGCAAATTTGCTCAAACGTAAATTTTTAGAAAAATCCCATAACATGCAAATTAAAAACAATAAAATCGTCCGATTATTTTTGAAAAACTAAAAAGTTGCAACCCTAACGGCTCAACACATATGCCGCATAATTGCACTATAAAACGATCGTGATCCTAGAAGCTTAAATTTCCTCAAAAACGAAACCCATGAAAGTAAAAGTTACACAATTTCTTGTTCCATTTTCGACTCATCGTCATCAACGTTCTTCTACTCCTTCTAAGCCCGACAAAAAAAAACCTGTAAGAACACCGTGCCAACGAAACTGGATCACAATTTCAAAAGAATACCCAGATCTGAACAAAAGCCAACCTCAGAGAGAAGCAGAACTAACTTTCCGATCCGGGAGCCGGATTAGGGAAGAGGATTTTTGCACTTTACTTGCGGGGATGCAGAAGAATGCAACACCGCATGGCTTTTTTGTTTTTCTTCTTCGGGTTTCGCCATTTATTCACCAACATTCAATGAATTGCACTGAAGAGAACAAGGTAGAAAAAAAGGGCATTTTTCGCTACCCGAGAGCAGGATTCGATGGGAAACTAGAAGTTAAGTTGTCAAGTTCTTTTTGAGGTCCTGATTTCCGGATAATGATGGGTAGGATCAGGACAATGGGGTTTTGTTTGCCTGCCTGAGGGATTATTACGAAAAAACTAATGATTATCCAATTTACGGATTTCCGCTTCCCGCGGTGAGGGAGATGGTGAACTAATTGAGATGTTGGCTTTTTGACGGTTCTCTTGGTTTTAGGCTAAAACTAGTGATATCGTAGTTTTTTTGGGTTCATCAAAATATAGAAAATAAAAAAAAACTATGTACAAGAATAACAACTCCCGTGCTTTAGTATTGTACAACCCTGATAGAAGGTATTAAAAATACATTCAGTGCTGTTCGACATAAAAGTAGCGTATGCCGATTTTCATACAAAATGCTCAACTTTGACATGATGTAACTTTGTTGTCTTATGATGAATTGAGCTGAAACCACAGTCACTGATCTACAAATATATTCAACTTTACGATTACGAAATACCAATATTTTGGAAGCATCTGCCGGAAAGTGAGATACTAGGTAAAATGGTTCGAAATTACAACCGTTTTAATAATTTGCATTTCAACTCAATTTTGAGATTTAAAATTTTACATTTCTCAAAATTCAAACATGGGTGGGTATTAACAAATGTATACATAATAGTTAAAAATGTTTCAAATATTTACAGTAGTACAAAATTTTCTAATCAAAAACTGCTATTATTTCGAACAATTTTACCTAGTATTTCACTTTCCGGTACATGCTTCCAAAAATTTGGTATTTTACAATCACATATTTGTAGTTCTGTGGCGAACGTTTCAGCTCAATTGATCTTAAGAGAACAAAGTTACAACATGTCAAAGTTGTCTATTTTGAATGAAAATCGGCGGGCGCTGCTATTTTATCAAACAGCACTGTTAGTCTATCTAATGAGATGTACCCAGTATTATTTACAAGGTTGCAAAGACTCATTTCAGCTAAAACAATGTTTTTCTAAATTATGAAATAATTAGATGCCATGATCAAATTTTGAATTGGTAGGATACAAGAAGAGGTTGCAAAGAATGTGTTTGACATATTAAACCTGTTTATTTCACTTCATGAGAGTCACAGTCAGCGATTTTTCACAAACTCACTCACTCACTCACTCACTCACTCACTCACTCACTCAGCGATCAGCAAATCGCTGATTGTGACTCATAGAAAGCAAAATTTACAGGTTTTATGTTTCCAACGCATACTTTGTAACCTCTTCTTGTAAGTTACAAGTAAAACATGCCATCATACCATCTTTTGGTTTTATTATTCCGAAAAACATTATTTTAGCTGAAAAGAGTCTTTGCAACCTTGATTATTTAGGGACAATATTTAGTTCAAAAACGACCAGATATATTTTATTGAATTGAGAAATTTGAAAGTAATCGTAATATCGTTGATTTGGAATGCTTCAAAATACTAAATAATCATAAGGCCAAACATGGCCCAATAAAAACCATTAGACCGAATTGTTCATTAGGCTGAATTTCGATAAGTAAAATATTGACTATACACACCTACAAATGATCGCCCACTTTGGTAATGTATGCCGAAATCTCAAGCGCTAAACTGTTCGGTAAAATTTGGACAATTCACTTCATTTGCAGGGCTGTTACAACAAGCGCGGATTTCGCAAATTTCACGGATTTCGCTATTTTCGCGGATTTGTCGCAGATTTGAACTTTCAGTCACGAAAATCGCGAAGGGACTGAGATGCTGTCACAAAAATTGTGGAATTCATTGTAACCTTTCCGTCCCGGATTATTTTGCTGTCATCAATTTTGTTGTTCATTTGGCTCTCAATTTTTTACCGGTTCAAACCAAACACCCTGCAAATAATCGAGCAATGATCTCAATTCCATAAGTCACACCGGATTTATACGGAAATTCCCTGGGGTCTGTACAATGTGAGACATGTATACCGGATATTCTAGGTTATCTAAATCGTCCTAGAGTTCAGTTGATTTGTTCTACTATATCAACCAAGACTGCAATAATGTATGTAGTATCGAAATAGTCCAAACAGATTCAAAGTGTCTATGTGGATAGATCACCCAAAAGTAATTCAATATCTTTAGTATCGAAATATGCCCATACAAATTTGCAGGTTCTATGTGGATCATGCCAACCTATTTCCGTGTATGCCAAATGTTCTAGGATTTCCAAATCGATATTTCACTACTATAAATATTATCTCAGTCTTTGTTGATTTAGTTAAACAAATCAACTGAACTGCAGGACAATTTGGAGAACCTAGATCGTCTGGTACACGTGGAAATAATTAAACATTATCCATATAGACACTATGAATCTGTTTGGATATATTTCGTTACTACAGACTTTATCCCAATCATGGTTGATCTAGTAGAATAAATCATCTGAACTCCAGAACGATTTGGAGAACTTAAAACATCTGGTATACATGGCAATAGTTCATGCATTATCCACATAGACACTGTGCATCTGTCTGGAAATATTTCGATACTAAAATCATTGTCCCAATCTCGGTTGATCTAGTAGATCAAATTAACTGAACTCCAGGATGATTTGAAGAACCTTGAACATGTGGATTACTCGGAAATAGATCATGCATGATCCACATAGACACTTTGAATCTGATTGGACATTTTTCGATACTACAGACATTATTGCAGTATTGGTTGATCTAGTAGAACAAATCAACTGATGTCCTGGACGATTTGGAAAACGTATAATTTCTGGTATACATAGTAATAAGTCGTGCATGATACACAATGTCACATATATACGATTCGGTTATGATTTGACAACGAACAAATGCTAGGTTCATATTAGAAATAAAAAAAATATCATGAAAATGTCTCACCATTCGACAGACCCCAAGGAATAAGTGTCAATACAGAACCGCGACGTGGCCAACAAGTGTGAATTATGAAACCCTGGTAATTTCTCGATTATGTGCAGGGTGTTTGGTTTGAATGGGTAAAAAATTGAGAAAACTAGAGCCAAAATCAACTAAAAAAAATAACAGCAAAATACGTCAGAGACGAAAAGCTTAATTTTCAAGAAAATTTGCATTTCAAATGAAATGCATTTTTTTTAAATAATGTTCCATAAAATCTAGACCGGAATTATTCAATAGAATCTCATAATGTAATGGTGTTTTATTATGTTCATTAATTACTCATAATTTATACTATACATAAATAACTGAAGATGATACATTGTTATTTTTTAATTATTTTTTTCAAAGGTCACAAACGATACTCCTTTAGCTCAGTCGGTAAAGGCGCTGCTACAAAGCAAGTCCATACTGGAGGCGACTGAGTTCGTCCGGTCTATTAATTTTTCGGTTTGGAAAATTTCTCTACTTCCTTGGGCATAGGAAGCACTCAATTAAAATGTAAAAGTACTTCAAAGAACACTAAGTTGAGAGCAGGCAAAAATCTAATATGCTATAAGCAATAAGCTTGAAATGCCATGTAGTAGTATACAAATGGTGTTTTAAGGTAAGGACAACAGTTTTTTTTTTTTTGTCGCGGATTAGTATTTGAAGTCGCGGATTTGTTTTGAGAAATCGCGGACACCACAATTACAAGATTTGATCATTACAACAAGATTGAACGTATTTTGTAATAATGTGTGTGCAAAACAGGTTTTAAAATTAAGTTCAAAGCTTTACCGAACGTTCAGCTGTTGAGATTTCGGTAAGAAATTACCGAACACGACAATAAATTCTGAGTGTGCAGTTGAACCATTTTTTAACACACTGTACTTTTGAAAAAATGCCAAGATCTTCCTAAGTCTTCTTAATCAGACACAAACTCATATTACAAGATCTTGAGCAAAGAAAAAAAATCAGGAGTGTTGATGTATAAACAATATATAATCCCACTCTTAGATAAAAAAAAGTGAAAATGTTGGGACTTGAAAAAATTCTCAGTCTTTAAAAAAATAACGATCCTATTCAAAGGGAAAAATAGGCTCGAATTTACATCTAATTAATATCTCCATCTTAAAAAACTTTCCAAAGTTCTGTGACTAAGATAAATTGGAAAATGATTTTTGATCTAAGACAGATAGTTTTTGAGATTTCGCATGTACATAGAACACTTCGAGCTAAGCAGTTTTTAGTATATGATATGTCGTTGCAGATTTCTCCTCCTATAAAACTATTTTTACACAGATGGCGCTGTTCCATTGTAAAATAATAAGAAAGGAAGGACTTCGGATGTTAATCTAAATGCATATACAGTGGTGGCCTTTAAGTAAGCACAATAGGCCGATTTTTATACAAAGTAGCCAACTTTGGCATGTTGCAAATATGTTTTGTTATGATCAATTGAGCTGAAATTTTGACACATAACTAAAAATATGCTGAATTTTGCGTGTACGTAATATCAAATTATTGGAAGTGCTTTTCGGAAATTGACGGGCTTCCTGAAAATGGCCAAATAATGGCACAATTATAATTCGAAATTTCCTTGCATTTATAGAGGTACCAGATATGTTTTGCACTGCACTGTCCTCAGTGAACAATTAACAGCAAACAGATTATGCGTAGTTTCCGATAGATGTCACCGCAAGCAACAGCAGTTACATCTGATAGAAAACTAATGCAGAAGCTTGACAAAATGGTTAATTATTTCACGTTTTAAAAATGTTCATCTGAATATATGTTTAGTTTAGTAAATTCCATAGCAGCGTTTTTCCTCTTTGTAACATGAACGGTTGATTCAACACACTTAGAAATTATCGCCGACTTTGGTAATTTTTACCGAAATCTAAACTGTTCGGTAAAATTTATGCAATTTAATTCAATTGCTTTTCAGTTTATAATGAGAGAGAGAGAGAGAGAGAAACATTAGTAATTTCCATTTAATTTCACTACCTTATTTGCTTATCCTTGACAGATACGCGTATTTCGTCTACAATGTGCAAACTTCCTCAGTGTCTTGTACTAATTCTCGACTTGTTTCAGGTGGTGCTTTTCAGTTACTTTCAAACTAAATCTACACTAAAGCTGGGTTGAGACTAGGCAAGTCAAATGATCAACTCAATTGAATTCAATTGGCTTGAAAAGTTGAGCCTGGTCCAACTTTTTTCAATTCATGTGAGTTGATCAAGTCAGTTGAATGGCATGGCTAAGACGTTCAATTCGCGTTCAAGTCAGTTGAATTCAACTGACTTGATCAATTGATTTGCCCTGTGTAAACCCAGCTTAAATGGACAAGATTTGATCCTTTAAACAAGGTTGAACATGTTTTTAATTCAATGGACTTTAAAATGAAGGTCAAAGTTTTACCGAACGTTCAGCTGTTCTGATTTCGGTAAAATTTACCGAACACGAAAACAAAATCTTAGTGTGAAGGCATGCTGTAGCAATGATTTTCGACATCTTAGTTGAACTGTAGCCTGCATGCGTAATTGTGTAAAAAGCCATGCCAGGAAGCTGTTCAAAGTCCTCTAGGAAATAAGTTTCATCGTCCATTATCACGCAGGAAAATTTCGTCAAATTTTCACGATACAACTTACGAGCACCTGTTTTGGTCGTCACATTCTGCTTATCATTGCAGTTCGGCACAGTTTTCACCTTGAATGACTTCATTCTTTGTCGATGCTTTTAAGTATGCACGAAAGTTGGCGATATTTTTATTTTACGAGTACGAGTACGAGTACGTACCGAAAGATCTGGCCGCGTCCTTAATGTTTGATTCACCTTCACGTCCTTCTGGTGGTTCCTTAAATCAGTTTTTCTTCCGCTTCCCGTCTTCCTGTATACTTAGATTTTATTGCCGATATGGGCACCACTGACCAGCTTAATGTTTGTTAGCTGAGATCTCGGCAAAATTCCCATTTATTAGCTGAATCTCGGCAAGTTTTTAACTGAGATCCAGCAAAATAAAATGCCGAGCTGCTCGGTGGGGCCCATCTCGTTTAAAAAAAATCTAAGTGGGCAGCTATTGTCAAACGAGTATCGAACGATTTTAAAACGCTGTGAGCAGTGCTTGCAGGAACACCAAGCTTTTTGGAAAGTTTTCCGATCGATAGATCCGAATTTTCATTGCGACCGCACACAATTGCTTTCCGAACTTGTTCTTCTTTCGACGCCATATTCGACTAAGCTCTTCTAATGTAAACAAAGGTTGTAGGGTATACGTCCCTAACCTCGGTCTAATATGCAGCCATCGATTACGTTTTTAATCATAACTCATCAATGAATTTACCTGCAAACGATATTCTACTGCTAAATGGTATGCTTAGATATGCTTATCATGTCGTTTGCTATCAGAAACCACGAAAAGTTGAAAAACTTACTTTTTTTAAGACAATAACTCACGAGGGAAATGTATGTAATATGGGTCTATTGTCCCCAAATTGGGTCTATTTATGGATGCAACTTCGTCCTATCTTGTTTGATCCTCAAAAAAACGCTCTTGGTAACGTTTTCTGATGTATTTTTTTTTATCACTATCACTGTTAACTTAATGCTCTTCATTCCTCAAAACATTTCTTAGAGAAAATTTTACGAAAACTACATTAAATCACTCAATTTAAAAATTAAAAATTAAAAATTTCGCTTATCGTCTTTTGACCGCAGAATATCTAAATCAGAACATTGTGATGTTCATTATACAGGTTTGGCAGAAAAAATCTCCCTTCCTGTTCGTTCCTTATCATCCAAATGCAAAACAACATTGTTGACGTTACTCTTATTGCTATATGCTGTCAAATGAATTTCATGGGCCATAGTTAGGAACATAGAAAAGAAATGTGTCCCTAAAGTTGGGTCCATGTTTTACTTGTGAAAACGTTGTTAAACAATTAAAATAAACATAAAATATTCAAACAGCAACTGTAAGTTTTACGTCTAGTGTGTATTATCAGGTAATTCCAATCAATAAATGCCATAATCAGGCCATTTGATGATCGTCAGTCAACCTTCCCATCTTAACCTTATAAGTCATGGCGGCTAAAAACTCCGAACATTGTGATATTCTCAACCAGTTTTATTACTTACGAGAGCTGAAAATGTATTGAAATGTTGTGATATAAATTGATTTGTGTGTGGTACACATTTATCAACCATCAGTGATCAATATTTTCCTTATTTTTTGTGTAATATTCCTTAATTAATTATTTATTTGCGTGATAGGCCGAATGAAAGGACTAGACCCACATTACATACCGTAACCCTATTTTCAGAAAGAACAGAGATACGTCCACCACTCTGCGAAATATTTCACTAGTCGATGAGATATTTCAGGAGATGTATGTGTTTAGGGGTATCCAGATTTTGTCGTGTACGTTTAAGGCCCTGTTTTCACTATGAAATATTCTTCATTCCGTTTAATTTATCAACACCTGAATATCATTACTCTTTGTTATTTTTTCCATATCCTAAAGATTGATCCTGGTAGTGCTGCACCAAACATTCAGTTACCATAGTATAAATTTAACCCAAAGCTTTTATCGGTCACTTGTTAACAGCACCGTTCGAAAAATTCATGTAAATTTCTGCGAGATATAGTGCACATAAAATTAACGCTAGATTTGGCATAAATTTACGCGACATTTCGTGTAAATTTAAGCGCAATATCGCATAAATTAGCAATATTGTATGCAAGCATGCAAACGATTTCACTGTTTATGCCAAGTAGGTATAGCTCAAAATTAAACGAAGGGAGATTTTACGCGATAGTTAAAATTAAGATTTTTTTTTTCTGTGAAGGAAGAGGCCAAATATCAGCCAAAATTTAAATGTAGTTGTTGTGTGTTGGATAAAAATCTAGAACCAGGTCTTAAGATTTGTAAGTATTTTAATTTAAGGAATGCATACGAATATCGCATCCATACGATGCCACAAGACATTCCTTGAAATTTAATACGATCCACTTATGGTCATAAGACAATCTTATGAAAATGATCCTCATTGTAAATAACAGTTGCAATCAGGATTCGATCCAGGAGTTTTGGGACTTGGAGGCGCACACCTAACACACTAGACCAACGACACTTGTTGGATCACGGTGATAAAAAGCACATAAGAAACATGCATTCTTTGGTGAATGCAAAGTAATAATTTCATATGATTTCTTATGAACTAAATTTTGGCCGCATTCTTCAGGGTTCATTATTCTGATGTTGAATGTAATGCAAGGATAAAATAAATTTTCTATGAATAATAATTCTAACTATTTTTTCTTACCCAAAAAAATGAGTATTAGGTAAAGTAATTTTTTGAAGCCCGTAAATCTAATCCAAAGCTACCCAGCATCTTCAAATTCTAAGCAATTGGCCTGGAAAGTTAATCAGATGGTGTCCAAAATATGGGATCCTTAAAATATTGCTATGTGTGGAATTTGTATATATTTTAAATCCATGGGCCTTGTCTTTCAAATTTATCAAAGTACAACATGAATAATTTGAGAAATTTCCAGGAAATTATATATACCTACTTTTTAATTAAGTTCGCTATCCATTTTCAAAGAAGTTAAATATTCAGCTTGGCCCACTTAGTCTTTTGAAGATTGTAACATTGTCACGATTTCGTTAGTAATCTGAGATGGATACCTAGGAAGAAACTTAATTCTGCACACTCACCTTCAAAATCCATCATGATTGGGTAGCAAATTCGTGAATCTATATAGAATTTCCAAATCAATCGTTTATATTGGGCTCGCGCGTTATCCTGGCAGATCATTTGAACCATTTGAGTGTAACTTCTGGTCTAAAACTTCCGGAGAAGGTGCTGAGGTCAATTCAAACTAACTCTGGTAGTTCTGACCATAATATCGCCAAAACATTCGATGCACCTTGCAGTACCGTTTATCCCATTCAAACAAACAGGACGATTAAGCAGAACGAGGTAGCTAAAGTCCGTGTACGAAAATTGTGTACACAACCCAAGTAACAATTTTGGTTTTATAAGGATTCTGTAGACCATGATTTAAACTTGAAGAATGCTTTAAAATCACGGTAGAACTTGCAATGTTACTTGCGAAGAGTCAAGTTTTGGAAGATACCAATGAACGATGACAAATATGTCCAAACAGATTGCATACAGATTGCTGGTCAAACATACTATTTTCCACGACAAGGGGTCCCTGATAAATTCTCGTTTGATTTTGTGGATAAATTTGCTCGCAAGCTAATGATGTGGCAGAATATTTGCATCTCTGGGAGAAACAAAATGCATTGACTGATCAGACAATTAACATCCAGATCTACAAAAAAAAGATTATCTCCAGTAGAGAATTCTATCATTTATTCGACCAAGACAACAACGTTAATTTTGTAGCCACAGACATCAACCAGCCCAATTCAAAACTAACATTTTTAGCTGCAGAAAGAAAGAAGGATTAATAATGTCTATTTCACTGCCTTAATTGCTTATCGTTGACAGATACGTGTATTTCATCTACAATGTGCAGACTTCTTTAGTACTCGACTGATGAAACCATTGCATCTTACTGAGCTAGGTTTAAGTGAAACTTAGGCTTAGTATGTAATCGGAAAGATGCGATGATTTCTTCAGTCCAGTACAAGACACTGAGGAAGTCTGCACATTGTAGACGAAATACGTGTATCTGTCAAGGATAAGCAATTAAGGTGGTATAATTAAATAGAAATCACCAATCATTCTCCTTTTCTTTATACATAACAGGTATTTCACTAAAGACGCTAGCATTTGTCAAGATGTCCAAGGAAGCTTTCTGAACTATTTGAATTATATCCGAGCTGCTCGGTGGAGGCCACCTCGGTAAAAAATCTAAGTGTGTAGCTATCGTCAAACGAGTATCGAACGATTTTAAAATGCTGTGAACAGTGGTTGCAGGAAAACCAAGCTTTTTGGAAAGTTTTCTGACCGAGAGATCCAGATTTTCATTGCGGCCGCACACCAGTGCTTTTCGGACTTGTTCTTCTTTCGACGCCATTTTCGACTAAGTTCTTCTAATGTAAACAAAGGATGAATTTTCACTCGTTGATGAAATATTTCAGGAGATGTAGGCCAACATTTAAATGTAGATTTCACTGTTGGATGAAAATCTAGAACCATGTCTTAAGATCATTAAGTATTTTAATTTAAGGAATGCATACGAATATCGTATGGATGTTTGCCACAAGACATTCTTTGAAATTTAATAACATCCACTTATGAAAGATGATCATAAGACAATCTTATGAAAATGAGTCTCATTGTAAATAACATTTTTGATTTATATTTTCAAACTGTCTCTAACATGTTTAGTAAAAACTAATTACTTATTTCACTCGTTTTGAAGCAGAATATCACGTTCTTTATTGCTATTTTGCCAGAGAATGCCGATATTCGGAAGAGAGTATCAGAAGATATCCACTGTACTTGAAATTCTATACATTTAAGAATAAGATGTGGAGCCCTTAAAACTTCTATTGTGATATAGTATTTATCTCAGTAAATCCGGACATTCAGAGGATCCTTTACTGATCGCTTGGAAGCAAAGTGGATATGATGGAGATAAATGTGTTTCCATTAAGCTCAATTTGGGAAAAATATCGTGGATCTTCTGAAAAACTTCTAGAAAACGGCCATTTTCCCGAGGAATCCGGATATCCGGGGAAACATTTACTGATCATCCGATAGCTGAATCTATATTGTTATGATAAGTTTCCACTGTTCTTAAAAGTCTATAAATTTAGAAAAAAAAATCGCAGGGCTCTAGTACTACATTCTTAAATGTGTCTATTTTTCCATAAATCCGGAATCTAGAGAACCGTTTACTGGTCATCCGGAGTCAATTGATACGGCGATGGCATAATTATACTATGCATAAAAGACTATACATTCTTTAAGGATATGGCTATTTGCCTAGTGAATCTCGAGGACTGTGTACAGGCTAACTCAATTTGGTAATTAATTAGGGCGTCTACTTCGCAGCATAGTAAACATGAGTGATGATTCTGAACGATGCCATAAAGTCGTGCACAAATATCAGCTTCTACGACACGTGCAACATTCAAATTGCACTGCAGCATACATGAAGTAGCAAGTTCAGTTCCGATTTCCGAGATTTGTGTAATCGAAAATTCGAAGTGGTAGTGCATGTATAGCCTACGTGGCGGCCATTTGTGGACTCTACGAGGAATCACCTTAAAATTGACGTGCTGTTTTGAGCATAGTAGGCAATGATACTCAAGTTTTAAAAGTGTCCAGATTTCGGTGCATTGCAGTATTTCTACTTTTCTCAAGATTTAATATAGTTTATTAAAATCCCTGCAGCTCTAGGACTGCTTTCAGGAAATGGTAACTTTTCCCAGATACTCCGGCTTCCCAAAAAGGTACTAAATATGAGCACAGTGGAGAAGAAATATTGATTTAATTTAACGAGAAAATTATATAATTGTCAAGTTCTGCGCAAATCAACATGCAATTTTTTATCAGTTCTGACATGATCTCTACTAGATCTTTTTGATATTAGAGACTCACATCTTTTAAATGGTGGCTCAATCTTAAAGTTTGAATTTCTTATTTAGTACATGAGCACTCATCCTGATTATTGGTATACAGCAGGCCTGTCTCAAAATGAGAGTATGTATAGGTGGTCAATGCCGTTAATATACATAAAAAGTGTCATAAAAAAAAACTTACGAGGGGATCTGGACATATTTGGACCTGTTTCTTACAATCAAAAGGTGTATGCTGGTCATAATTGCCTTGCCAAATTGATTTCCTACGCAAGATATGTGAATTTCGCAAGGGGTAGGTCACTCCGCATACCAATCTTGGGTCATTTTTTTGTCATTGTGCCGCAGGTTTGTTGATTGTGCCGGTCATAGAGCAAGCTGCGATTATTTGTAAAATACTCATCGTAGCAACCCGGTATTTCTGACACCTTGAATGTTTTGGTTTGAAATCGCAAGGATAAATCGGATTGAGGATGACGCTGAAAGTGACGGGTGTGCGAAATTTGTTTTCATAGGATAATAAAAGTCCTGTGTTTTAGGGTTTTATAATGCCCTCAAAGGCAGACCAGAAACCTAGCCTTTCGTGAAGCGAAAGCAACGGTCTATCAGTGATCGGAAAGAGTTGAAAACGGTGGGGAACATTGTTGGAGACCAACTATAGAGGATGATGAATAGACTTATGTAGTTTGTTTTGTGTGAGTTTCAGCATTATTTGAATTAAAGGTACTAATGGGGTCTGATTAACTGCCTCTTTCTCTCACTCTAGAACCTACATTTCGTATTTAGATCTATAAGAGAACTGCTGGTCTGAGTTCCTCTGTTATATTCAATTAGAGAATGTTCCTGAACATACAGTCAAACAGCACGTGATGTTGTGGACAACTTCAATGACAGTTGTCCAGCAGTGCTCCTATTTCATTTACAATAGCAATGTACAATCCAATGCCTACGAGATTGTGCCGAAGGTATGCCGATGGATGTGCCCGAGCTGTATCGAATTTAATTTGGGCACAATGTGCTGAGTGACTTACTCCTTGCAATTTCGTGACTAAACACGAGAAGGATTGATTATAGCAAAACTTGCCATATACAATCGTCATAGTTCATTTTAGTAAACAAACTAACACTTCTTGTGTATATAGGGCTTCTAGGACCTGCCTAACCTTCCTAAACTTGCATTTTGAAATAGCTTTATCTCTGCTCGATAAACATGTTTCAAGCTGCATTTTGTTTATTTCTTATTCATTTTGGGCAGAAATGCATTATGATGCATAAAATAAAACCATTGATGAGCCACGGACCACACCTAGTTTGGCAGCGCTGGTATACAGGATTGTTCATATTTGAATATGCCAATAGTTTTTTTTTTATATATCTTTATTAAGGAGACTTTCAGCCCTGGGCTGGTTCGTCTCCAACATATGCCAATGTGATCATCCACTACAAGAGAGGTCCAGGAGAAGATAGGAGTGAATTCGAAACAAACTGCCTTGGCAATCTATGCCTAGGAGGTTTCTAGCAACACTGCCAATTAAAACAAAAAAATTCTCTGGCTTGAATATTGTCATTTTAGGGAAAAATTACAGCGCAGCATACTATTGAAGCTGATCATCTGACGACAAATCTCGATTTATAGTTTAATCAGACAGGGAAAATTTTACCCTAATTGATAGTGGTGTTAGTATGCGTGTGTGATCTACCAGTTACGCCAAATTGACGATCAAATGCATTGTTTACAAAAGCTGATACGTCCCTTGGAAAAAGTTATCGATAAATGCTTATTTTTCTCTAAATTGGCAATAGTTTGGGTGACACAAACTCAGCTAGGTCACTCCTCCCTTATCCTAGACCACATCTAGTGGAGATTAGAAGTATGTTTAGCAACTAATTTCAATCGAAGCAATCGTAAAATAAACTTGTTTTCCAAAAGACACAGATATTTGCTAAATATTCATCAGTTCACTTCATAGACGATAGTATCCTAAAAATCTTATATGTGTGTACAATAATCTGGTACGTGACGATTTGTTATTTATAATTGTATGTGTAACCCAAGGTTCAAGGTCAGTGATTGATGGAATCTCTCCATTTTGCGTTTTCAAGGGCACTAAATCTAAACCTCCAAAAGTCGTGCAGATCTGAAAAAGCGAAGAGCACATTTTTAAAAAATCATGTAAATTTAGGTGCTCTGAGATATCAATCTGAGATCAACTTTCATCGAGTAACATGAATTCCGTCACGTGTAAAATTAGTTATTTCTAAGTGTGTGGCCTCCATTAGCTCAGTTGGTAAAAGCGCAGCTATAAAGCAAGACCATGCTGGAGGTGGCTGGATTCGATTCTCGGTCCGATCCAGGAATTTTTCGGGTTGGAAAATCTCTCATTAGATTAGGCATTAGAGTATGATTGTACTTGCTACACAATTATGCAAATGCAAAAAGGGTACTGGCATCGATACCGGCACAAAAAAAGATCCACATCCACACACTTAGAAAAAATCATGTAAATTTAGGTGCTCTGAGAGTGACATATACGAGCGTCAATTTTGACATAAATTTGAGTCATAACAGACGCGAAATATAGCTCAATCAAACGTACATTTCGTCGAGCAACGAACATTTCAGTCTCGGAGCACTTAATATTACATGACATGTTTGTTTACGTCTCATCTTTTATGTCAACGACGGATTCCGTCACGTGTAAAATTAGTTATTTCTAAGTGTGCACAGAAACATTTAAACAAAACTTATTATGAAAAGCTTTGAGTGGGTTGGTTTATTTCCTTTAAATTCCGTTATAATTGCTTATCTTTTGACGGATACGCGTATTTCGTCTACTACTTGCAGACTTCATCAGTGCCAAGTACTCAGTGGTGTTGAGTACTTGGCACTGATGAAGTCTGCAAGTAGTAGACGAAATACGCGTATCCGTCAAAAGATAAGCAATTATAACGGAATTTAAAGGAAATAAACCAACCCACTCAAAGCTCTTCATAAAGGGATTCCGTTAAGAGGTTCGACAAATTTAAAGGATTAAAATTTATTACTTTTCAATTGATTTAATTTATATTCCATAAAATAAAAACCAGGGGCTATTTTGCCTTCATAGTAATAATGATTTTTATTGCAGAATTTAAAAAAAATTAAAATGTTTTAATTCGTAAAACAAAATAATCAAAACAAATGACTAATAGTCAATGTGGCCTTCCTTCGCTTTGATGACCAATTGCAGCCGCTTTGGCATACATTCTACCAAGTTTTTGAGGTGCTAAGGATTCAAATCGTCCCCCAGACCTTTAGCAGTGCTGCAAAATATATTTGTATGTTTCTAACACCGGTTTTCTCCACACAGTTATTGATTAGGGTCAAATCGGAGCTCTGAAATGGCCATTCCATGGGATTTATGCGACAGGAACGGAAACTGAAACGTGTAGTTACCTTCCAGTCCCATTTTCAGCAAGGACTCTTCTAAATTTTCACAAAGAATATTGATATACCCATCTGCGGTCATTATGCCATGGATTTGGGTCAGATTCCCTACAGAAAACAATAAGATACAGCCCCAAACCATATAATTTCCTCCGCTGTGTTTCATGGTTGGTTGGATGAGTCTGTCCTGTAGCGTCTCGTCACTTTTCCGCCATACTCTTACACGTCGTTTCTTGTTGGACAGCTCGAACTTTGATTTATCCCACCAGACAACAAGTTTCCAGAACTCCAGTGGCGCATTAATGTGATTCCTTGCGAAGATCAGCAGTTTGTTCTTGATGACCTGATAAATGGTAGCTCTTCAAACCATGTTCAGCAATAGTTCGTCGTCGAATGGTTCGATCATAAATCTGCAGATTCAGCCTTTCTTTCACTGCGCGGATGGTGATTCGTGAATCTTTTTTAATCTCAGGGATTATCCTGATGTCAGTCCGTGAATCAGTTTTTCGTTTTTGTTCCCTTCTAGATTAGTCAGCAACACTTCCAAGTAAATGATACTTCAAATAGTTATTCTGAACTGTACCACGGCTTATTCCATACTTTTCGGCTTATTTTACGTTGCGATTCGTTTCTTTGGCAATCACGCACGTTGAGATTTCGGACCTGCAATGAAATTTTCTTTCCGTATATTTTTGCTGCTTCAAAAATATTTCACTTAGCACAACAGGTCAACTTGTACAGTTCTACAGTAGACTTTTGTGATGCAAATAAACAATGAAATGTCAAAACCATGAAATACGAGGGGTATGCCAATGAAATTTTCAAACGGCTTAATATTTCTTTCGCTGGTGGATCTTCTTTTATGTCATACCAGGATCAGAGTTTCCTTATGAATTTAATTTACATTAGAATGAAACTGATGTTTTTTTTTCTAATAACGTGGTATGAAATTTAACACATGATGCTGGAGCAAACTTAAAACCTGTTTTAGTTTTGATATGATAGACATTAATAGGTGTTTATCTTATATTTGAATAGGTGGATCTTTTTTGTGTCGGTCACTGTATGCGATAAGCAATAAGCTTGAAATGCGAAGTGGATTCAGAATTTCATGTCACTTTTACGGTACCGTGAAATGGGACGAAGTTGATTTCGATACCGTTCAATTTTCTCCTAAAATGTTTTTTTTTTTTTGTGACTATTAACTAGGATAACTTACGGCTTCGACAAAACCTTTACGTACTATCGTCAGAGGAATAAATGAAGTCCATTAACGCCCATTGTTCGCATGACGATACATCATCTTTCAGAGCATCCGTACGCCAAAATTGAGCCCTTGGCGGAGACGAGCCAGCCAACGGCTGAAAATCTCCTTAATAAAGATATAAAAAATAAAAAAAAATAAAAAAATTGAGCCCTCAGAAACTTTGTGAACCCCTCTGATTTTAAAGTTAAAGGTATTGCCGAAATACGCTTGGGATTCTCTTCACAATTTTCCAAATAAAATTCTCCGTAGAATCCACTTGGATCTATCGTCAAAATTACCCTGAATTATTTAGGAACTATCCTCACAATTCAATAGCTTCAAAGTTCTTCTTGGAATTTACTGGGAACTCTAAACAGAACTCTATTGGAATTTTTCTCAGCACTTTTTTGGAAATTTCATTAGAATTGGAGCTCTTCGCACATTTTATTTTTGGATTCTTTACACAATTGCCTTTGTGATCAAGTTAAAATTCTCCCTTATTTTTTTCTCGAACTATCATCGAAATTCACTGTATTTACCTGGTTTTTGACCGGTGATTTCGAATTCGCGACTTTTTCCCGGTTTTCCTGAGTTTATGGTGCCCTGATATTACCACGTACCAAGCGAAAAAAAGACTAATTTAATACATTTCTGGAAATTCGTCCTCCATTAATAAGAACACTATTCCAATAGTTATTGTAGTTGTTAACTTTGCTTTCTATAATAGTGGAACGCATTGGTTTCTAATGCATTCCACATTTATAGGAACACTACCGCAACTATAGGTAGAAAGGAGTCAAAACCTTAATAAATTGTTTTCCGTCATTTTTGGGCTAATTCAAAGTTTTGAATATGCGAATCTACTTCGTTTTTTTTTTTTTATCGTGTGGAACTTTACACAGGTATTTTTAGAATTGTCTCAAGAATTTCCTTAGAATGAATTTAAAATTCTCTTAGAGTTCATCTTGGGTATTCCTTTACCATTTGCTCCATATTACTCTAGGAATTCTCTTTGATTCACCCTGCAATTCTCATACAATTCTCATGTCATGAGAGTGCAGACTAATCTTCGGAAAAATCCAAAAAGCTTTTGGAAGTTCGTCAATAGTAAGCGGAAAAGTTCATCTGTACCGAGCAACGTGATTTTTGACGACGTCGAAGCGAAATCTTCTACTGAAAGCTGCAAACTGTTTGCCAGATTTTTTGCTTCTGTGTTTGACCAAACTCCTGCCTCTGAAATCGAAGCTGAGTCTGCTGCTTTAAACATTCCCATGGACTTCATTAGTCTGTCGACATTCGTAGTTACTCCTGCAATGATCATATCTGCTGCCAAAAAGTTGAAAAGTTCACTTTCTGCTGGTCCCGACGGTATACCATCGATTTTGTTTTGCCGCTGTGCTGTTGACTTAGCTGAGCCACTGTCTGCAATTTTCACCCGGTCACTCGATGAAGGGGTTTTTCCTGAGGTATGGAAGCAGTCATTTATGTTTCCCGTCTTTAAAAATGGCGACAAGAAAAACGTCAGGAACTACAGAGGAATAACGAGCTTATCAGCTGCGTCAAAGCTGTTTGAAATAATTGTCAGCGATATGATTCTACGCCAGTCGCACAGCTATATTTCTACCGTTCAACACGGTTTTATGCCTGGAAGATCGGGTCACGACGAATCTACTAAGATTCACCAGTTGATGTCATCTATACTGACCTGAAGGCGGCTTTCGACAAGATCGATCACAATGTGCTGTTGGCTAAACTGTCACGTCTCGGATCTTGCTCAAAGCTAGTGTATTGGCTGAACTCTTACCTAATGGGAAGGAAACTCCGCGTTAAATTTGACTCCTGTGTTTCTTCGACCTTCTGCAATACATCCGGTGTTCCCCAAGGAAGCAACTTGGAACCAATTGTTCACACTGTTTTTCAACGACGTTGCTTCGAAATTAGGCTTGGACTGCGTGATCATCTACGCCGTTGACCTGAAAATATATTTAGTTATTCGCTCAACTGAAGATTGCCACCGTTTGCAATATCTTCTAGACCTATTTTCTGACTGGTGCCATCGGAACAAGTTAATTATTAGCGTACCGAAGTGCTCTGTTATGACCTTTCATCGTTCAAAACAACCGATATTGTTCGATTATCGCATCAAGGGTACTTCACTTAAACGAGTTGAAGTGATTACTGATCTCGGAATTGTGCTGGATTCAAAACTGACGTTCAATTCTCACTACACTTCGATAATTGCCAAGGCGAATCAACAGTTGGGCTTTATTTCAAAAATAGCAAAAGATTTTACGGATCCATATTGCTTGAAATCCTTGTATTGCGCGCTGGTACGGCCAATACTCGAAACCACTTCTGTTGTTTGGACTCCAAATGATGTTTCCTGGACCTTAAGGATTGAACGTGTCCAGCGACGATTCATCCGGCTAGCACTGCGTCATCTACCTTGGCACGATCCGTTGAACCTCCCTGCCTATCCCGATCGATGTAGACTGTTGGGCATGGACACCCTTGAAAGAAGGCGAAGACTACAACAGGCGACATTCGTGGCAAAGTTGCTAAATGGTGAAGTCGATTCTCCCCGACTACTTTCTATGTTGGACTTCCGTGCTGCTCAACGTCCTCTTCGACAGCGGTCACTACTACAGGACAGATTTCACCGTACTTTGTTTGGATATAATGAACCAATATCGTCGATGATTTGAGCTTTTTCGGTGGTGGAGGATCTCTTTGAGTTCGGCGAAACTTCTGGTCGTTTTAAAAAAAGAATTACTAGTTTGTCAATTTTGTAGCTGTTTTGAAAATGTATTCTCATATTCATTAAGACCACATATGTCAGATGAATTACAAATAAATAAATACATAAATAAATAAATAAATAAATAAATACAATTCTTAACAATTCTCACTAGGAATTTCGAAAAGAAACCTCCTCTAAAGATGATTTCAGGAGCAGCCTCTCCATCAGGGCGTCACAATATCAGCTTCACTCGACCAAATCGATGAGACGAAGAGACTGCTGGCTTTCTTTTTCTGTTAAAGCCGAACAGCTTCGCAGCATTCTAGAACCTCAGTCGGCGTGCACAAACAAATGTTCAATCGCTTGTCTCTCTTTCTCCCGTCGCTCCTTTCAAGCTTCGGTGAAACGGATGAGCGAAAGAGCGCTCGACTTTGATAGTTTTCTCTTTCATGAAACACATCAACAGGGGTTTCATGACGCATATGACGGAAAATGAAATAACACATTTAAAGCACTTCTCGTGTGAAAACACTTGAAGATTACACGTAATATGTTTAATTTATCTTCCATCCACATATTTATCTAAAAAAAAAATGAACGAAAACGGGACATAACGCATTTTAAACATATTGAAAGAGCGGTGATAGAGTGTTCGTGAAAGGGAATTGAAAGCCATAATGAGGTTTCGTTTAACTAGAAAATCGACATTACTTGCATTGAAAGCGATGAGCAAAGCAACGACGAGAAGATCCACAGCCAGCGTTTTCTTCTAAGCGCGCTTCTTTTTCTTGCTGATAGTCTAGCTAGGCGTTATAGAAATGAAGCGTTGAACACGTTTGTATGAGAGAAACAAAACTCGAGTTCATTTTAGAGCTTCGAAAATGTAGAGCCCTGCTCTCCATAGTATGTATGCCTATGAAATTAATCTTAAAGAATCGTTGGAAATTTCCTTAAAAATTACCTCAAAACTTCTTTGATATAATCCTAAGTGTGCTTTTGGAATCATCCTCAGAATTTTCATTGAATTCTTTTCAGAATTCCCTTTAGATTCTCCTTTTTATTTTGCAATTGTACTTACAAGTACCTTGGAATTCTCCTTAGAATTCACATTCAGTTCTCCTTACAATCAGTGCTGAGATTTGTCATTAACAGACTTTCGCGCGATATTGACAACATTGTTGTTCACATAGTCACTGACAGAGTTGATCCTCAAGAAACCCTTTGTCAAAATCTCATTCATTTTTTCGCCAATGAATGACAAAGAATTACCTGGTAACAAAAAATGTAATTTCGTACATTTTGAGTCACATAATTTTTATCCAAGCTGTCCAGGACGTAGATGCTTGTTCACTATAACGGCTCAAGTCATGTAATTGTGCTGCTCATGTAATTTAATTTCTTTTCAAATTCTAGATAGACCTGGAATTAGGGCGTAACAGGCTCGCCCATATAAACCATCATCTTCATCGGATAGGGGAAGACTTACCCTACCCGCTGGTTTTGTTGGTTTGCGTGGACGTGCCTTGAATTCCTAGAAATCATCGCGAGAAGGCATTGATTACAAAAGCTGTTACGCCCTAATTCCAGCTCTATCTAGAATTTAGCTAATAAGCAAATCGGCACATGTTCGTCACTGACAGGATTGTCATTGACAATTGACATGGTTTGCCTTGATGACGACTGTTAGTTCAAATGAGTGGTCGAAGCAGAATTTTGAATATCACCATGTATTTTCGAGATTTTGCAGCAATGAATTAGAAATTACTTTTTAGTTTAAGTCAGAACTCTCCTTGAACTCTCTTAGGAAAAACGTTGGTCAGAAATATTTTGAAAAAAATCTTCAGATTTAACATTCCCAAAAATGCATCCTTTAATATCCTCCTCTTAATTCCCTTTAAGTTATTCGTTGAGATCCTTGAATATAATCATCAAATTCATTCATAAAGTTTATTAGCTGAGAAACTTTTGTATGGCCCTTACTGTACACACATTTTTTTACGCGGTTGACGCTGTTAAGTTTCAAACGATTTCTCGATAACGATACAACCTATCGGCTTCATTCGAATCACATTTTTCGTTTCAAATCATAGGTAATCGAATAACAAAATCTAAATTTTTTGGTTTAATTTAATTTAATTTAAAAAAATCTATAGAGACCATAGCACGCTATGATTACAAATGGCATTAAAATCCAATTTTTTGATAATATTTTAGCATGAGAAAAATCAAAATCTTGCTAGGTTTTTTTACAAGGTACATACTATAATGCCGTTATACGCATAAGAGTCCCACGGTGCATAAGGGTTGCATAGAACATGGGACAGTTATGCGTATAACGGCAGTATATATCCCGTGCAAAAAAAGAGCTGAGTGTATTTGGGTTCTTGGCATTTTGGGGTCTCCCTTAACTCAGTCGGTAAAGGCGCAGCTACAAAGCAAGACCATGATGGAGGTGAGTGGGTTGGATTTCCGGTCCGGTCTAGGAATTATTCGGGTTCAACTTCCCTGGGCATAGAGTATGATTGTACTTGCCACATAATTGTACTAATACAAATATGGTACAGGCATCAAAAGCTGTCAATTAATTACAGTGGATGTGCATCTAGAACACTAAGTTGAGGGCATGCAATAAGCTAATATACGATAAGCAAAAAGCTTGAAATGCGAGGAAGAAGAAAGTTCTTGGCAGTGATGGCATAATCCTCACTCAAATGATTTTGTTTCGCTCTCAAGGGCTCCCAATATCACGCATGATATTGGAATAAAATATCAAGCATGATATTGTTTTTACAAGCTCTTTTGATATTGCGAGACTATTCAGAACATGTAAAATTGCAGCCACGAGTTGACTTACCACAAAAATGATTCCTTTGCACATCGTTTTCTTAGAAAGAGAAAGCATAGTTTGCTATCTTTCTTTACGCTTCACAGATGGCAGACACGAAGTTACTGCTGCCAGCAGTGATGGAAGTTTCGTTTTTTGTTCGGATGTACAGCAAAAATCTTGAAGCTCAATCTCAACACAGTTTGGTGAGAATTGTAGCCTGGGTGTTTTGTTACCATGATATCATAGCAACCCTATCACAGCTTGTAATATGATCGACTGTTGTTTGCGTGTTGAGTTTTTGGTCTACGATACTCAAATAAGATTATGCACATTGGTGAGATTAGATCTTTTGATATTTTCACAACACTGGTTCTTGGCATTTATTCTATGTCCGTAGGTTATTTATTTTCGATCCAGATTCCCGAAAATTTCTCCAAGTTTGATATTATTAGATCCAAGATTTCAAAAAAAATAGTCTAAGTTTAAAATCTGTAGAAATTTTCCGTGTTCCAGTCCTTAAAAAAAGCACACAACTCAAGCCTAAGAATTTATGTTATTACTGAACATAAATCCGCACAGAATTATTATATTCAAATAGTAAAAGTTACTAACGAGGAAGATAAAGTTGGTTGTTATATAAAATATTTTAAAAGTCCTGAGAAGTTTCGCTATCGTACTTCAATAAATTTTATTCTTAAAAATGTGTTTGATAAAGGAATTTGAAAATTCTCTGACAATTCCGGGTTTTTCCTTGTAACAAAAAATTCTCTGAAGATTTCAGGTTTTTCCACGTAGTAGAGACCCTACTTAAGGATTGTAATTATTGTAATTGCACTTTGCTAATAATATCAGTATTAGATCAGCTAAACTCATGCTATAGGAATTTACAAACAGGAATCCACCAAATAACGCAGTGCCCGAGCAGAAGAAATAACTAATGCATAGGGTAAACGCTCCTATAGTTGCGATACGTTAGAAGCGTTAGGTTCCTATAGTTGTGTATGGAGACTCCATACACAACTATAGGAACCTAACGCTTCTAACGTACCGCAACTATAGGAGCGTTTCCCCTACCTAATTCTGACCTGAAACCAAAGTTTGGTGTTGATCAGTAAAAAAAAAAAAAAAAAATACCAAAAAATTGCGTGTAAAATGCTTTGTAATTAATAAAATTTGATATTTTTATACCAAAAGAATACCTTATGTGGTATAGTTTTGGTATTGCATTTACTCAATTTGGTATTGAAATGGTATTGTGGGAGCCTTTTTTTTTTGGTACTATGTTTTGGTATTTTACCTCTTATGGCAGGCTAATCCATACCAACTTAAGATAACGGGATATTCGTTCCTGCTCGGGTGGTAACTCCATTTTGTATGTTAATTAATCAATATTTCCGTGAAAAAAAAGAGATGGCAATATAATTTTAGTCAGTCACTGAGTTAGACTGAACGGCAGTTTATAGTAGCCAGAAACACTCTCATCAGGTGATGAATTTCTAAGCTATTATATGTGTGTCAATATCCTAGAAAAGATAGAAATCTGTTGTCTTCAGCCAAATTGTTCGGGTGGGCAATTCGTTGACAGCGGTATGAATTCTCTGTTCAGCTAAAGTAAGTGAACTTTCTTCAGATCGACTTTAGATCGATAGAAAACATTCCCATTTCCCATGCTTTATGATTTCTATTGCACAATGATATCTATCTCTACTTTCCACTCGCAACCAAAGACAAAATTCCCACAGTACCTCTTTAGGACTGTTATCCTCCTGAAGGATTCCTCCACATTTGCCATCCCAGCACAGACAGGGGAAAAAATCTGCATAACTATGCATCCCTTTTTAAAATCACTTTCCATTCCCATTTCGAGGGCAAAATTTGCATAATCTTGCATTTTTATGCACCTCGATGCAATCGCGCCACATCCCTTTTACTTGATCAACCTTTTTTCTGTTTGCACGTCTCTATCTCTTGGCAGGCCTACACCCCAATGTGTAATATTTAGCACACAAATCCGCACATAATGACACAGTGCCGGATGACAATAGGTGATGATAGTTTATTTATCCCACTTTTTGCCACAAACACTCTTTTGTCCCTGCGAAGGACCATTTGATTTGCAATTTTAGGCGAACGACAATAATAGCGTGGGAAACGACAACCCTAGTGCAGCTACCACCTACTCAGATAATGTTAATCCTATTTTACTTTTTAAATGGGTTTGTTCTTTTTCACAAGATCGCTGATTGATTTTCATTTTCGTTTCAAAACCACACATTTGATAACAAACCAGAAGCGAGCGAAAATTTTGCGGTTAAATAACCTTCTTTCTAAGCAACCGCTCAGTGCAGCTGACTGATTTGACCCTCGAAGTTTTGATAAATAAAACAACAAAAAATGATTGTTCAGTTTTCGAGCTTCCGGGAATGAAAATGTGCGTTTTTCGCTTCCAATGAGGGTGCGAAATGCATTGCTCACTAACAAAAAAGTCGAAAGTACTTTGACCCTTGCCGAGTCCCTTATTTTCGTCTCTAGCATAGCAGAGAAAGTAAGTTCATCATAGCCGACAAATTAACCCACAAGCAGCGGGTTTACAATCGCTTTACCCAACCAGAAACCGGAGAGCAAAAGGGAGCTCTTGGGCACTGCTAACCCTCATTTCCGCCAGTCGACATGACATATTTTATTGCATCTCTCACCATTCGATCTATTGTGTTTCCGAATTCGACGACCCGTGTGTGCGTGTGAGTTGTGTTTGAGCTACGAGGCCTGTAATTGGCCACCCGCTTCCCTATCCGAATTGTGCAATCCATTCAACCCCTGGCGACGCCTGGAAAGGAGCACATGTGTGTCATAAATTTTGATCCACTGATTAGCGCAGGCTGATTGGCGTTAATTAACTTATTATATACCAGAAAAGAGCAGCATTAAACGGCTTGCGATCGGAATTTGTTATGAAATTTTTCGGAAAACTTTCAACCAACAAATCCAAAGTTAACGTTAAGCTTACTTCCAGTAATAACACTAATCGCGGAATAGCCCCCGATTTTATGCAAATCACTTATCCAACCATACAATTACACTTCCTTTTTTTTCTGCGCCTTCATTCAACAATTCTGCACAAAAAAAAACACAGAAGAGGAAAACTGATGGAATGAAAAATCATTCCACATTTATGTAGGTAGCTACCATAAACCGGCAGCGGAAACGCGCCGACACACACTCCTATTCGCCAAAGGCGTAAGGAAGCCCGTTGGGGAAGAGGAGATAAAAGGCACTCTTCACGATAAAAGTCATTGCCTGTTCAAACCCGTTTTGGAAGAACCAATTCCTTTGCTTGTCAGAGAATGATTGTCGATAGATCAATGAATACCTATGACTAACATGTTTTGGTGCAAAAACGTAACATGTTTACTGGTTTAATGTCCAGACAAAAAAAAACACGCCTCACCAAGCAAAACAAAAATCATGGTTGGAAATTTCGAACATAAAGACATGAATAAACCTTGACCTACTATCAACTTATTTTTGTCAATACATATCTGTGTGTCCATGTTTCCCGAAAAAAAAAATTCCCAAGAAAGATGGCGCATTTAACCCCATTTGGTGGGTGCACAAACCTCCCAGGCCGTAATTACCGGCTGTTTTTCCAGCGCCACCGTGGCCATGTTTCGTGTCTTCCTTTTTTTGCGCCCGAAACCAGGCAAAATAATAAAATTTGCAAAATTCTAGCTTCCAAGAAGCTCGTCACGCTTGATTAGTCACGCGATGATTTTTCTACCGTGTAGTTCCGTTCCGTTCCGAGCGATGATCGTAATCACGATTGGGTTGTAAGAACATTTTTCGCTACTTCATCGTCTGAAGTGGTGGCTGGTGTTCGTCCGTCACCAGCCACTACAACCTTTCAAAGTACACGTGGCGGAATTTCCCACTCTTCCTGCGCACACCGCTGCTGACATCATTTGCAGTGATCTGAATCACACGGTGAGCAATAAGCGGCACGTCTACGTTAACTGGCTACAACCGGCTTCATGGGAAGCGGTTATCTTTACACTCCTCGACGGTAAACAAAAACAAGTGAGATGACCTTGAAAATTAGCGAGCGAGCATCGCTCAAGCCGACGTGACTCGACTATCGTAGGCAAAATCCTTTGCAACTTCCGGTGGCTAATGACTTCTGTTACATTTTATCCTTTTTTTTCCAGCCAAGAAAATCCAATACACTGGCCACCATGGGTAGCAGTGAAGCGCAGACCTACTGCCTACGATGGAACAACCACAAGTCCAACCTGGTCGAGATCCTGGATGCGCTCATCAAGATGGAGTGCTACGTCGACTGCACGATCTTCGTCGACGAGCATGTCCAGTTCAAAGCGCATCGGGTCGTTCTGGCGGCCAATTCCCCCTATTTCCAAGCCATTTTGCAGGACGTTCCCATGGATCACTGCACTATTCTATTTCCTGGGGTGCAGGAGTTCGAAATGCGAGCTCTCCTGGAGTACATGTACACTGGAGAGGTTAACGTAACACAGTCACAGATTCCAAGGATCATGAAGATTGCCGAACAGTTAGAAGTCAAAGGACTGTTCGACATGGCCGACATAAAAGGAAGGTTCGAGAAGATGGTCGTAGATCATGAGCGAGATCGAGACCCGCCGTATGTAAGCAATAACAACTACAGTGGCAAACCTCAGCCACCGTCCAGCAATCAACAGTCACCTCCGGTCATTTCGACCTCTACGAACGTTTCCATTGCTCAGAGCAGTAGCTCATCTCCACCGTACACGTACAAGTCGCCATACACGAGTTTGTACTCTCGCACCAGTCCCACAGCCATAGAACGAGACAGAGACCGTGAACGCGACCGTGAACGGGACCGGGAACGCGAGTTCGAAGACCGAGAACGTCGCGAACAATCATCATCCTACACCCATCCTCCCCCGCATCCTTCGTATTCCCATCAGAATGAACCTCCCCAAGATGAACAGCCACAAACATCGTCCGCTTCGTCATCCTCCTCAGCTCCGCATCCGTCACAAAACCTCCGGTGGTCACTGCCGGGTCAGATTCCTGTTACCCTGCATCAACCGCAGCTCCACAATATGCTCAGCTCAGTTTACGACTCAAGCTCGGATATGAACCCGCTCAAACGCAAGAAACTCCAGTCCATGTCCAGCATGCTTCGTGACACCCCGATCCTACGGAATGTACTTGCTCAACCCAATGTTGCCGACTCGTCTCAATCTTGTCCTTCAACGATGTCACTTCAACAACCTCCCACAGCTTCTGCTGCAGCCACGTCTGTCGCTGGACACCATCATCCTTCGGAACTGGTCAGCAGCCATCACTCCAACGGTGGTGGATACAAGGTAAACCTCGGTCCTTTTAGTCATAGATCCAAATCTAATTATATTTTCCTTCCACAGCACCTAAAAGAGCCGCTGTCGCCATACGCCGACAAATCGTACGACGACGAAGCCATGCTTGAACCCCGCCTCAACTACAGTGCCGACGATGCCCGCCTGGCGTCGTACGTTCCCCATCAGCAACAGAAGCCGGAGTGGAAACGATACAAGCAATACACCCGCACGGACATCCTGAATGCGATCGAATGCGTCCGCAAGGGTATGAGTGCCCTACAGGCATCGCGTAAGTTTGGCGTCCCATCGCGCACTCTGTACGATAAGGTGAAAAAGTTAGGAATCACAACCGGTCGACCGATGAACCGTACGATCAAGCGAAGTCCTAGTTCAGGTGGCAGTCCTGCATCATTCCCCTACGGATTGAGTGGAGCGTCCCATATGTTCGGTCCAGGACACCCGGCAGAACAGCATATGCCATCGCAATCGCAAATGCAACATGGCGACGAAGATAAGTCGCGAAGAATGGAACATTCAGGCCACCACTTGCCGCCGACGATTCCCCATCCGGCGGCAGCCTTGCTAGATCCGTCGTTCCTCCAGCAGGCCCTGGAGGCACGTGGGGGAGAAGCACTGCAAGCGATGGCTTTTGCTGCAGCGGCTCATGCTGCTGTAAATGGAATCAATACCTCTCCCGGTACGCATGGTTCCGCTAGGTCACCTAGTCCGAATGTCCTGATGAAGTACATGCGTTCAGTTTCAATGAGCTCTCCGGAGGATCGTGAGGGACCTCGTGATCCCAGCGAGGGTGATCGTCACCATCACAGCAACGGATCCGAAGGTTACGAAAGGCCGGAACGCAGGCCAAGTGAGCACGAAGATCTTCGGGATGTAAGCGGCGGGGCGGATGATCTCGTGGAGGATCTGTCTATGGCACGACGTGGGCCGGACTCGGATCGTGGATCGGTTTCACCACCAACACTGCCATTGCCAAGTCATTTGCAGCAGCAGCAGCAGCAGCAGCATCCACCGCAACATCACCTGTCTCATCCTCAGCCGCCGCCGCCACCACCGCCACCGCTGATGCCTCCACAGCAACAGGGCGTGATTGTTCCGGCACCGAGCAAGATCAAAGACGAGTATGCCATTAAGCGAGAACTGATCGCCGATAGCAACGCCCCCATGGAGTCGTCTTCGTAAGAAGGTCTGATCGATGGATCAACCTCTTCCCCCCTTTCCGCTCCTTTCCCATCTATTGTTTGTTTCACAAGCTTCACACCTCTTTCTCGGAGGAGCGGATAGTTCTCTTTTCGTACTATTGTGTTTCCTTACAAAAACAAAATCTACCAGCAGAAAACACTCGAACTCGAAGCTTTGTTCTGTACTGTGAAACGGGTAAATACTAATTTCCTTTATTACTTATATGTTAATGTTCGATTTTCTTTATTTCCTATTTAATATTTCAAGATTATAGCATGAATAACGAGAAAAAGACATTTGAAAAAGCTCAAGCAAACAAGGATGTACGAATTTTAGTGGTTAAGGGACTGAGTTTTTTTTTATATACGAAACAATACGATAAACGAAGCCGCGCAACATAAGTTACCTTGAAATAACCTGAGAAAGCAATCCCACCTATTATTGTTTACATTAATATATGCTGTATTTTTATTTAAATGTTCTAATGCCTTAAAGCTATTAAGTCATTAACAGATGAAGTGTATCATTTCTTCAGAACAATGTGTAATGCATTGCCGAGTCAGAGAAAGAATCTCCAATGTTCTAAACACAATATGAAAATGACTTATAACAAAATTAGTTACTTTTTCAGATTGCAAGAAAACAATAATGATAGTCTCATTTATAACAGGAAAAGTTAACAATTTTGTTTTATGACGTTTTCGATAATAATAACAATAACCAACTCAAAACAATCATCAAATTCACGCAAATCAATAGACTGAACAAAGAACTGTGTCGCTTAAGTGAACTCAACGCACATACTAACATACTGCAATCATCCAATAGAAGACCAGCATAGACGCGCTACCTTACGAACCAATCATACAAACCGAGGTGCAATAAATCGAAACTATTTTTTTTTTACATCGCAGGAAAGCCCTTATTTTGCTTTACATTCTTTTTGATTATATTGTAAATTATTCAACCTATTGCATTATTTGCTTGCTTTTTTGTTTAACTATTATTAGTATTTTCGTTTACATTATAGCAGATTTGTGTACTATAAAACGTTAGCAAAAGAAAACGGAGAGAAGAAATCATATCAAGTTCCGTACTAGGCAGTAGATTCGACATGTTTCATTTTTTAAGTTTGGTTGCAAAACAAAACAAAAATGGGAACACACTGACAAGCAAAGATTGTAAATATCTCTAAAATCGGAAATCCTTGTTACACATTAGGTTTAAAAAAAAACGCCAACACACACACAAACAAACATAGGCACGCGCAAGCATGCAAACCGTCAAAGTCTGTACTATTACTTTAGAAACCATCATTCAATCCCTTTTCTCGGTTAGTAACTATTTGTAATCTTAGGTGGAAACTATCTTTAATTTGTTTTTTTTTTCCTCAATCACATCTAAGTAAAAATTTGTTGAACTATCACCACCAACGAGTGCCTATAAAACAAAAATGAAAACTCCTGTTTCTGTGTTTACTTTCCCGACTAAAGAACTGTTAATTTGCGAAGCCATATGTCGATTGGAAAGTTAAGCAAGCAAAAAGCAAAATCAAATATTTTTTTAGGACAAGAAAGCGTAGTTTTAAGAAGTAATTGGTAGATGTGTTGTTAGAGTTAGAGCTGTGGAAAAGAAAATGAAGAAAACCTATTAGCAAAAAATTAACTAAAAAAATCTGTGTAGTGTTAATGTGCTTAGCAGTTAGTTGGAAGGAATGCCATATTTGATTAGTGTTGTAGATTGCGAAAGGAACAGAAACGGAAGCGCAAGGTGCAGATTGTGTAGCAAGAAAATCAAACTATTACATTTTTCCCCTCTATCTATTGAAAACAAGACTGATTAAGCGAAAATTTGTTGTTAACTAAAGAAGCAGAAAGAATCAAAGCTGCAAGTGGGAAACGAAAGGAAGGGAATAAGGTTCTAAGCAAACTAAAATGTGCTAAAGTTTGATTTACATTATATGAGATGAGTAGAAAATGGAACCACAAACAACGATATCAAGAAGGCACAGTTATAAATGAGTTGTTTTGCCGATTCCGTACTTTTCGTTTATATTTACTTTAATTCTTTCGAATGAATTTTGAAGACTGATTTAGACTTTTTCGCCGTTTTTTTTTATACAACACTGTATTTCGATTACTTAGATATTTATTCACAACAAGCAAAGCATAAAGAAACGGAAACGAACTGGCAGCGCTAAATACTACGTAGTTACTAATGGAAATGGTTCCAGATGGGGGAGGAATTTTAAAACAGAAAATAGTGCTGGGGCGATGCAATACTACACAGGAAGAAGAAACCATACACGAACATATGAACAAATGGAAACGTGCGGACCATTGCTGACGCCAGTTAACTAAACTAAACTAAAGTAAACATAAAATGTGGGTAGAAATGAATATGTACATGTAGTAATAAAACAACCAACTGATTACAAAGCAGAACGCAAAAGGTTGAAATCAGAATGAGAAGAGGAATGTTTAGTTAATTATTACATCTATTTTCTATTATACTATTTTCGCTAAATTAAAACTAATCACTACTATTAGCGGTAGAAAGAAATCAAATAATCAAAAAAATAAATAAAGAAAAGCAAGCAAGTTCCAAACACAACCTAATCGTTGCCTAGATGTTAGATTTGATTATTCGTGTTTTGCGATAGAGCAAACTACCTTAGGTAATATAAGAATGAAGATGAGAGAAAAACTATCAACTGAAACTGCGTAGTGCGTAGTTGAACTATTGATTTAGGTTTATGAAAGCAGGTAAAACCGACGTCGTCGCAAGAGGCGAAGGAAGATACGACCGATGTGTAGCGATTGCATTGAAAATTTTTCTTTTTGGAAAAATAAATGTATTCTGTAGAACTGGAGAGAAAACCAATTATTCGATGGGTAATCTTTATATTGAATGTATAGAAAAAGTGGACATGAAATAAAAACACGATGAAAAATATGTGGAGTGAAATGGTATTTGTCTTATCCGAAATGTTCATGATTTCTTCTTTTCAGAGCTGACTATCACGGATTTCGGCAACAATACGATCAGTTATGGTGGTATGCTCCAACCGGTATTATCCTCGGATTAAATCCCGATCAAGACTGTCCGGCTGCTTTGATGTCGACATCAGAGTTATTCAACACGACTCTAAGCAAACACTTTGCAGATCATCCAAACAGGGACGGTATTAAAAGTTAAACCGAGTTGGACCTTACCACCATTAATGTACAATGATATATAGGGGGAATGGCTCTAATGTTCAGCGCTGCCATTTATACAGATTTATCTGTATTATACAGATTTTTTAATCTTAATACAGACCCGATACAGAATACAGATTAATCACAGATTTTTAAATTACAATACAGATTTATACAGATTTTTATAAAATGCTAGAGAAAAAAAAATCTATATCAAAATAAGTTATCAAGCAGTTCTCACTAATATCAATATATGTTATAATTTTGATATTCTTCGCATATCTTTAAGCTCTCATTTTTGTTCTGTTAGCCATCAACTCCTTCAAAATGAAATCAATTTGAGTTATCAGGAATAATGAAAACAACATAATTCTTGTTTTCATTTTGTTCTCACCCTCTGCTCGGGAACCTATCAAATTTCCATCAACAATTGACAAATCCAAGTTTCAATCGGCCACCGTGGCGCTGCAATCGCTGCGGTGATAAGTCCGAAATAATGTGTCAAGCTGAATACATTTTTGAAATTTCAACCAAAAAACTATTATTTTGTATTTATTCTAGCGAGTTTCTGTGGGAGTCAAAACATGATCCGAGCAAAAAAGTAGTACTCGTAATAATGGTATATAATTCTGAATTTTATCGTGCTTCGTTTCGAAAATATCTTCCAAATAAACAAACATCATCCAAATCACCCGAATCGTCCACCGACTAAATCTATTGTCTCTTAAAAATTAATTTCAGTCGGTGTTTTAATCAGCAGATTAAATCGTTTTTCGTCTGGTGCTACACCGAGCAATCGGCTTATTTAATAGTTTTTCGTCGATGGATTTAGTCGGCCAACTTTGTCTGCTGTTTAATCGGCAGATGATTTCAAACCTTAACATGTTTTCTGTAATTCAACTGTCTTGAAGTAGCTTTTTATTTAGGAACAATGCATTACAAAATAATTTTATGCATTTTGTACAAGGTTCATCCATGCTGACAAGAAATTTGCATGAAATTACATTGAAATTAAACAAGGGCTGTCACAGACTTATCACCGTCGGTTAGTGCTTATTCCTGCCACCAGGCGCGCAGGAGTTTAAGTTGGATTTCTCAATAATTAATCATGTTATGGTGTTTTTGACAGCATTCACAACCAGAGGACCAACCGCTTTCGGATGCATATGGAGCTGGTAGTAAACGATTTGAGATTGTATGGGGATTTACAGTATTAATTGAATATTTCCAATATAATCATGCATGTTAAATACAAGAAAAGTGCCCGAGCACAATAAAATGGTACAAATACAAGTACTCGTAAACATTTTACTTGCATTGAAAATGTATTTCGTAAGAAATTGCGGATTTTCTGATATTCTCCATACTGCAAAAATGATTTTACCAGCACTGGCGGGGCGACATCTCTCGACTTTTCGGTGTAACTACCACACAATTGATGTAATTAATTGTATTCATCTATATTAAAAATATCAAATAGTAATGAACTCGTGCACTTTTTTGCATTTAAAACTGCTTATCAGGAAGATAATGAATAGAAACTAAAATCTCCATACATTTTCAAACGGCTTCATATCACTCTTATAAATAAGTACGGACGATATCACAAATGGCGCAATTATATCCCGTATGGTTAGTACGATAGCCCGAATAGGTGGTTAAGCACTTTTTATGGTTATTTTGTATGCACTGTATTTGTAAAACAACAAAACATGATTAATTAAGAAAAAAAATCGTCAATACAGAAAATACAGATTTTTTAATAGAGTGAATACAGATTTTTTATAAAACCACCTGGCAGCTCTGCTAATGTTGGCCTTTGGATATAAATATTGGGCAATCGATAAAAATCTGCTGTTCTTAAATTTGTCGTAGAGCAATGGTCATATGCACAATACTAGTGTATTTTCATTTTTAAATTCCCGGTTTTTTCCCGGTTTTCCCGATTGAAATCTGAAAAAAAAATTCCCAATTAGTACTTATCAGAAAACGAAAGTGTTCAATGTTTACATATTTTAAAAACGTGAGCAAGTGCAAATGTTAGAAGTTGTTTGTGGGAAAATTATACTCGGAAGTTATACAGGAAGTTTTTTTATGTAAATATGTATTCAAAAACCAACCATTATTCTTTACGATACCGAGAACTCGGAGCAAGAAAAAGATTTAACACTCCGAAGTCCGTACCACCAAAAAAATTTGTAAATTTTATGAAAATTTACAATATTCTGAACATTTGTTAGAAGTCTAAGACTACGACCACAGACAAACAGACATGAGACTCACAATCACATTCTTCGCAAATCTGGTTTTATTTGGGAATGTGCTCGCATTTATCATGATGGCACCACTGGAGCGTTAAGCAAGCCACTATATTTCGAATTTATCAGTCATGTCAGTTCTTTTTCAGGTCAATTTAGTAGATTTTTGTTTTCCTTTTTTTATATAATATCTTCATGTTTTATTGGCAGTTACATTAAAGTTACATACATTCTATAAAAATTCTAAAGTTTTAGACGCTTAAATCTGAAAAATTTGTATTAACTAAATAAAGGAACATTTTGCCTAACTGTTTAATCAAAGATTGTTTTGTTGCTCTTGTAAATGTTGAGAAGACTGGATACATAAACTTTTCTGATTCCATGCGACGAAGCCTAGGGTCTAGATGAGCTAATAAAGACTTCTGATAGAACCAGATATTACGACTCCTTGTGCACTTGAAGATGCGATGAACAATAGTGTCAATTTCTCCTGGACATAAGGCACATAATGGGTCGATTGTTGAATTCTGGCGATGAAGAAGCTGGTTGTGGGAAATCTTCTAATGTATCATGAGATACCATGCTGACCGTTGCTCAGCTGGAAGCAGGCTGGAGTGAATGTTTTTAAAGACCGCTTTCCAATTTATCTGCGAGCCGATGAAGGTCGGTGGATCCGGAAGCAGCGAAAGGTAATGTTGGTACAAACCACTCGCCGTCAGGTTCTCCAAAAGATTGGAGGAGAGATATGATATTTCCTGCAATGCCAACCTAGCGTGCTGAAATTCTGCAGGAATACTTGGGACGTTCGGTGGATTACCAGATCCTTCCAGAAAATCAGCTAGCAGTGTAAGTTGATCCAATGACTATGGGGTAGAGTGATGCAAAATTTGAAATTTTCGCTCCACAATACTTAAACGATTCCAAATCGGATCCTGACAAACCTCTCAAAATTTAAACCCATTTGGTGAGAAACTAAGATGGCACAAACCATTTGAAGTTTGTATGGGAATTACTATGGTAAAACCAAGATTTTTGTTCATGTCTATCTGATAATTCACCAAATTGGTCTGCTTCAAAAGCTTTCAACTGGACTTGTAGGAAATTTTCCCAGCCACAACTTTGCTCAAGACCACTATTTGATTAAATGCAAGACTCGAAAGTTATCAATGGTTCAATGCGCTGATGTCTTATGATCATGCTCAAACAACTGCTCAGCAGGCAACATTGGTGTTTCTGGGGCGTTGAATAGGACGCAAAAGTCATGGCTACTATGTCACACTGCTAAATACAGTGTTGCCTACAGAGCAGCTGCTTGATCATGTCATAAGTTTACCAATCTCTTAAATAATTAATAACTTTTTCCTGTCTCGTTTAACATAGAAACGATCTTCAGCAAAGTTGTAGCTGAGACAATTTTCTATAAGAATGGCTATCGAACTGTTTCGCAGCTCAATATGGAAAAAGACTCGAAGACAATGACCAAAAGTTGAGATTTCTCATAGTAATTTACATGTAAACTTCAAATGGCTTGTGCGAAGTCTGTTTCTAACCAAATGAACTGTAACTTTGGGAGGCTAATCAGGACCCGATTTGAAACCATTTAAGCACTGTGGAGCGAAAAAGTCAAATTTTGCATCAGTCTACTATGGGGCTTATTACGGATGTCACTTCACGGTGAAAAGTTGTCACTTGTCGTCACGGTGAAGTGATTCCCATTTGATTTGTACCAAATATATCATATTAACAATATGATCCATTCATGCCTTTTCTAAATGTTGCAATGGCGACCCGCAAAATATTGCTTCACGCACCATCTAGCGTTGAAAAAGGTCAGCAACAATCATTCAATTACAATCGAGGGGTGCGAATACAGCACTTATTACAAAAGTAATAGTCAAATTATTGTCATTAATTACATTGTGTATATTACTTTCAAATTGGTCTGACATGTCACTGTTGTCATCAAATAAAATAAAATGCTGAAATACATTCATTTGAAGTATTAAACAAATGTTCATTTGGTTTACCCCTCGTGACGATAAACAAATACATTGGTAGCCTTTTTGGCCACAGAGGTGCTTTCATCGCTAGAAATTTGGTTCGCCAGCTAAGCGAAAGAGTGGATCATATTGTTAATATAATATATTTGTTTGTACGGTAATCACGGCTCTTATTCTGAGTATCACTTGCTTATCACCATGTAGTGACACCCGTAATCGATTCAGTAGAAGAGCTTTTGATTTCAACGCTGGAGAGTGTAGGTTTAAACCACCACGGTTTTTGGGAAGCGTAAGATTTTGAAAGGAGATCTTGAACTGTTGAGGGTGCCCCATCCACAGGAACTTTCTCAGCTCAGTTATAATGCGAGTTTCGTAGTTTTTTGGCAAGTACACGATAGAGGCCACGTACCACATTTTTTTGCACACATACGTGTTTAGTAGTGTCAATCTTAGAGTAAGTGGCAAGTTTCTGGGACTTTGTTCCCAAATCCGCTGTTTCATACCCGATAAGATCGAATTCCAGTTAAGATCTCTGGCAGTTCGGGTATTCTCGCAATAAAAGATGCCTAGGATCTTGACGTGGTTCTCAATTGAGAGCCACTCGTTAGCTTCAGTTAAGTTGATGTTGCCTTAAAATCATTAAACCCACAGCTCAGAGACTTCTAACATTCCTTCGTTTTCCAGGAACATCGAGATGTCATCTGCGTAAGCATTAATTGTCACACCAGGAAAAGCTCGCCTTAATACGTCAGATAGAGGTTGCATATACATCACAAAAAGTAACATTGACAAGGGATCTCCTTGACGGACCGAACACTGGATGTGGATTTCGGGAGTTAGATGACCATTCACTAATATTCTCGAAAAAGAATTCTCCATGAACTTTTTGATGAGTGCTACTAGTGCCGGATTGAAATTCATTCCTTACATTGTACAAAAGCTGATACGTCCCTTTGAAAAAGTAATCGAGATTAGTTTAAAGTCTAAGACTACGGCATTTCGAGATTTCTAGACAAACATGTGAAAGAGGCGAATGAGCTAATTATGTTAACAATAAATTTAAGCATCGATTTCTCATGAATGACAACACATCCACGTAAACTAAATACACTATTTGCTAGAGATTTTTTTTTTCTTCCAGATGCTACACACAGAGAAATGGCTTTTCAATTAAAAAATAAACCACAATAAAAAATATAGAATCAGGGCACAAGAGCAATTTTCTTTGAATCAACAATATCTGTTATTGACTTCTAAGCAAATTTTTGTTGTTTTTACAATGAATCTTCCATATGACTGTGAGTAGATTCAATAACATTTTTTTTTATTTGTATCTATCATGATTTTTTTTTTGAAACAAAGCAATTCTTGTTATTTTAATGATGCGCTTCTTTTTGAAACAAAAAAAAATATTATTCTGATTCAAAAAATTTTTTAAACATTTTGTTGATAATAATAACTTGATTTTTGATTTACCTAAATATTTTTTAAAAAATCATGAAATTATTGGACTTATTATGCCAGTGGCTATTTCGGTTTTACAGAAGTAATAACAAAATAGACCAGTAGCCAAGTGTGATCTGGTATTCCACGGATGCAACATGGTCATATCAAAATTTACAGAGGAACTAAAAAAGTCTTGGAGGCAAACACGATTGGAATTGAATGAAGAAGGGCCAATCTCCAGCGTCATGTACTCGCAATAGAGACTCATGAATCTTGTTTGAGGATTTCTGTCGAGCAGCTTCTCAAAGTTTTCTATAACCAATGGGTTCATTACTTCACAACGGATAAGAAACCGGAAGGACAGTTCCGCGAAACGATCTGTCAGTGGGAGAACACCCGCGAGTGCTTCGAGGCTCATCGTATGCGTCGAGTGCATGAAGCCAAGCGCGATTCGGAGACAACGGTATTGAACCCGTTGCAGCTTCAGGATATGTGTTTTTGCCGCGGATTGAAAGCAGAAGCTACCGTACTCTAGAACCGACAAGATGGTTATTCGATACAATCTGATCAGATCTTCCGGGTGTGCTCCCCACCAAGATCCGGTAATTGTACGAAGAAAATTGATTCTTTGTTGACATTTTTGTTTCACATACGCAATATGTTTTCCCCCACGTGCTTTTGTAATCGAACCAGATACCTAAATACTTGAAAGATATACTTTGAGTGATTGTTCTACCCTTTAGTTGAAGCTGTAACTGTGCAGATTGGTGCTTCCTAGAAATAAAAAAAAAAACAACCAACTCAGTTTTCTCCGGAGAGAATTCAATACATAGCCCATAGCCCATTCATAGCCCAAGTAGACAAATTGTCTAAGGTATCTTGCAATGGTCCTTGCAGGTCCGGTGCACTTGGCCCTATAACAGACACAACGCCATCATCTGCAAGATGCCTTAGCGAGGAATTTCCATCAAGACAACCATCAATGTTATTTACATAAAAATTATAAAGAAGGAGGCTTAAACATGAGCCATGGGGGAGACCCAAGTAACTAATTCGTGAAGTTGTCGATGAGAAAGGTCCAAGTGATGTTTTATTAAATAATTACTTATACTTAGGCTACAGCTATAGCAACAAGCACAAGCAAAATAAGTAAAATATTACCTGTGGTTTATTTGGAAACAGTAACCACAACTCAACTGCCTTTGAGGTGAAAGGCAATCACGCTTACCACTACACCACCGGTGCCGCTTTGGACTAAAGATGGTGACAAAAGGTCAAATGATCCAAAGAGCTACAAAAGGTCGAATGGGTAATTAGAAGGGAGACAAAAGGTCTAATGGACAAATGGTCGAATGGTCCAAATAGGGACGAAATATCGAATAGAATAGAACGAATGGTACAAAAAGAGAAAGCAATATAATAATGCACAAGAAAATATAAGAATATTATATTTCTTACAAGCTAGCTGCTTACAGCTAAATCTATTGTCTAACTGTCAAATTAACGTCAACGCAACGCAAACGGATCTAATGTTGGTGGCCCTTTAGAGTCTTGCAGATGTGTGACTTCGAACAACGAAGCATTCTGGCCGCTTCCCGTTGACTACCGAATCCGCGAGCGTCTTCTTATTCATTGAGGCCTATTCTGGATCACGAGTGAGGTGAGGTGACTCGCTGTCACTAGTGAGATGACAATAATCACCGAGAATGAGGTGACTCTCCATTTGATATGCACGGAGAGTCACCTCACTCGCAGCGCAGAATAAGGGGGATTATCTTCGTTGGACGGCCGCTACCTTTCTTCCGGGTAACTGCCATGGATGCCAGCATACGGTATACGGTGGATACCGGGACATTTTCCCTCTTAAACGGTCCAGCGTGTACTTTTTTCCACGATCTTCGTTCGCTTGAAATTTTCTTGAGGGTGTAATGATTCATTCACCTAATGTGACATTTCTCGGCGGACATTTTAGTTCTGTTAGAAAAGTATTGGAATCATTCTGATTTTTTAGTGATTAGATTAGATTAGTTAGATTAAAAAAAATATATTACAGTGCTAGGAATATTTTCCATGTTCTAACAATTAAAAAAATGCATAGGATTCTGTCTCGAATTTTGAGGAGGGCTCAAAAAGAATTGAAGCGTTAAGGAGGATTCGAAATTTTAAGGAGTTCTGAGCATGCTAGGCATACACAGTTTTGGTCACAAACTGCTCATTTGCTAATAACTTTGCACACAGTTGTCAAAACGTAGTTCTGTTTGAAGCAGTAGATAGAATAAAGTTCAAGCTTGTAATGAAATGTACGTAAGGAAAGGTAGATTTTAATTCTAGTAATATGTTTGCGTTGTAAAAATGAAGAGAGAAATGCTCGCTGCACACCTTGGTCTTTAAGTGTAAAAAATCATTGGTGTTGATTCAAATGTTAAGATTTACCTACTCTTTGCATATCTTTAGTAAGCTATGATCCTAATCTATAAATTACTTTAAAGAAAATTAATTTTCAATAACTGAGCGAAAAGATATTAACAAATGAGCAGTTGGTGTATACAACTGTGCATGCCAAGCATGTTTCTGGGGAGAAAAAAAAAGATCTGAATAGAACTCCTAGGTTATTATTAGAAAAATTGCAATGAAGTTGTGAGGAGAACATCAAGGAGAAATGCTGGTTGATTTTTAAAAAAATTGTATGGTGATCATGAGGAGAATAGTAGATTTAATGAACATTTCAAGAGTTGTGATGACAACGCAAAGAGCTTTACAAACCAAATTTAAAGATTCAAGAACTTCAATTAAATTTCGAGAAAAATACCAAAGGAATCGTATTCTGAGGTCAACTTCATTAAAATAGAGGTAAATTTAAAAAATGTAAGAATGTTTGAGAAGAGCTTTCCAACGATTTATGAGGAAAATAACAAGCCCCCTTATTCTGCGAGTCACGTGACTCTCTGTCACCGGTGAGGTGACAATTGTCACCTCACCGGTGAGAGAGAGTCACGTGACTCGCAGAATAGGGGGGAAGGGTTATCTGAGGAGAATTTCGAACGAATTCTGAGGAGAGATTTGACTAGAGTTCAAAGAGGAACTCAGAGAGAGTGTCACTTCTACTCAGAGTTATGGTTAAATTTCTAAAAACTGCAGGAACTCAGCGCTGAGTATCTGTAGTTTTTAGAAATTTCTCATACAACAGAGTAGAAGTGACTTTCTCTCTCTGATTTATTCTCAGTGGCTATGATGAAAATCCACTCGAAACTCTTTACTGGATTTTATTGGAATATTCTTAAGCATTTTCTTTAGAATCATTTCCCTTCACAGAGTTTATTTCAGAATTTTTTCTAAAATAAGTCTGAGATTATCTGGAAGTCCATTGCAAATTGTTTCATAACAGTCCAGAAATTATCTGCAGATCAATCAAAAAAAAAATCAAGAAATTCATCCTTAGGTATTCTTTGAACCCTAAAGATTTTTTTTAGGAATTCACTGAAGCTTTCTTCCATACGTCTTTTTTAATTCGGTTGAATTCTGTTTAGAATTCCCAAGCAATTCACGTCAGAATTGTCTTAAAATTTTGGTCGGAAATATCTTGGAGTTATCATCTAAATTCTTCTGAAATTTTGCTTGGAAATTTCCTTAAAATTCTAAAGAAATTCTTTTCGTGATACCCTTGAAATAATCCTTGGAAATTCCCTTAAAATTATTCTTAGAATTGTACCCTCAAAATTTATCAGGCCTTAGGTGCGCAGAATTAAGGCACTTTACGGTATCTTGAAAAGATTTTTTTTTTAAGGATTTCGGATGAAACAATAAAATGTACGATTTATTTTCACGAAGAGCATTGTCTTCAATCACCCAAGATCGTCGTCCTGGCTCCAATGTTTTATTATTATTATTATTTTTATTATTATTATTATTATTTACTTCAGTATCACTTTTCGGAAAGATAAATTTAAAATCGCTTAGCTAATATCTGTGACTCATCGCTCTCCAAATTTTCTCCTCACTTTGTTTTAGTTTGCTTTAATTTCTCCCCACGTTAATGGTTATTTTGTACTTTTGGAAAGTAAATAGATACGTCGATTCCCGTTAGCATCGTCTTCTATTCATTCTTAACAGGATCCGCTTTTTATTGGCAAACACGGGAACCGATTTCGCTAGCTTTCTCTGTGCTACCATGATGCTTGTGTACGCGCGCTATGTGTGTGTGTGTGTGTCTTGTGACTTGTTCGCAAAATGGCTCCACTCAAGAATTAATATCTTTGATTCAATGTGTAATAGTAATTACTGCTTTCTTTTTGTTTTATTTTTGATATATATCTATAAATGAGCAACTTTGCTCGCGCAAATAGGACTGCAATGTTTTCCCTCGTTAAGTATCCATTTTGTTGTATATACGCGCGTCGAATCTATCTGTGGTCAAATCTGGCGTCACATTATGGAACCAAGCCGAATCGACTTTTTCATACAAGCGTTCATACGAAAAACGCTTCGTTTTGACTTCCCCAATGAGGCCCCTGATTTCGGATTTAAAACTTATCGGCTATTCTACGAAAGAGAGAGTGGGTTTGTGTATGCATGTAGGTGTATTATAGTGTATATTTGATTGTTGTTAAGAGTGTGTCGGAAAAAGGTAATGGTCTGCTTCTATTCTTGCTTCTACCAATATTACAGTGTTTTATCAACAAATTTTAAATTTGTCAAGTGTTATTTCTTGAATTTTCCCTAGCTCATCGGTTTAAGTGATTTGCATTTCTCCGGGGGAGGGATTTGCTAAGCTTTTACAAAAATATGATATAACTAAAACACATGCATTATGGCCGATATAAATGGTTATGAATATTATTTACATGGATAAACAATTCTGAGATGATGAATGTTCAATGTATTTTCACAACGACGTTATTAATTTCTCTACGGAGTGCGGTAGTGAATTTGGAAAACAATATTTCGCGTTTTGTCATGAAGTATGTGCATGTTACTATGGATTGCGAAAACATTCTACTGAATGAGATTATGACCCTGAAAGTGGCACCTTCGGGGTCAACCAATGGATGAGATGCCACGCAATGACTACTACGCGAATGCACACATGAATGTAAATATATTTATTAGCGGTAAGTCTTTGTTCACATAACGATGGTAAAAATCTGATCCTATGTTATAAATAGCAACGCTTAATTCAATAATCATAAGGTAAAATATTCTAGTGTTCGATCGATTTCTCTTCAACAGCGAAGCGTATAATAAAGTGAATAAATAATCGAAAATTTTCCACAAAGTTCATACCAATTTCGTTTACAGAAGAAAAAAAAAACAACTTCACCTCTACGTTCATTCCAAAACGCTACATATCCTAAAATTACTCATCCACTCAAATAACTATACGTGTGTGTGTCGTCATTTTGGTACATCTGTATAAATATATAGTTTTTTTTTTTCACTTTGATTCTTTCTACTTTGATACTGTTAATAAAAAGTTGATGCAAAAAGTGCGTGTAAAATTCGACCTCAAAACATTGTTTTCTAGTCCACCTCGTTTGTTGATTTTCCGATTAATGTTTATAGTGTGAGAATGCATTTTTTTTTTCGTTACTTAATCGTACCACACGAGAGCTTCCGCTTTTCCTACAGGGGATCTTCACGTTAACAGAAAAAAGAGTAAACGTACAATTTTGTAAGTGATTGTTGTGTTGTGGTTGTATGCCATAAGCTGGGAATAGTGCTCCAGAGAAAGATGTCCAATTTCGACAGATTACGTTCAATAAGAGTAAGATCAATTCTATCAACAGGAGAAAGGCCATGGAATTGTTTGAACAACTATGTATAGTTCTCTACTTAAGAGTGGAAAGTATTACCGGATTTCCTGCCAAAAATTTCATTCCTCATAAACACAGACGTTCGAAACGGAAATTTGCGCAAAGATGAAAATACCTGCTCCAATTGTTATCCCTATCTAAGTACACGTTCCTATCTACAATAGTTTTACACGATCACGATCGTTCACCATCTATACAAAACACTTCCGGCGCTTTCCGAAGAAACGTTGCAAACATTCAAAGAGACGGCCATAAAAAAAGTAACTTAGAACAGTACAACAGAGAGAAGACACAAAACAGCCTTCAAAATGTAGAAAAGTTTTCCTATTTAATCTAAGTAGAATCATCCGATACCCATCGATCTGACTGTTGGTGTTACCATTTATTCCTAATAGGTCATTCACGTTCATTGTGTCATTTGATCTACAGTGTATCGCAAAATTGAGCGTACGGCTGTCCATAAATTTTAGGAAAACAGCACAATTTAAAAAGACAGATTTCTGAAATTTTAGCTGCTGGCTCATCAAACATTTATCGGTGTGGCTTATTTGGTTGAGTGAGTAAAAAGTTAGAAAAACGCCTTTTCTCAAAAAACTACTTTTTCTTGAAATACACTGCACCGAATTTTTGAAATTTTGCTCTATTGAAGTCATAATAAATATCTTTAAAATAACACAATTTTTACTAAAATCTGCCCACTACGAAAAAAAAAATGCAAATCGAGCGTTTTACTCAAATTGCTCTAACTTCATATCGGCTCTGTCAATAAAGTCCAAGTCCGATAAATCAATAAACAGTTGTTCAACCACCAACCAAGATTTCAAAAATCTATCTATGCACAGTGTTTTACAACATTGTTCACTCAGATGTACGCTCAATTGTGCGATACACTGTATGTTTGTCGAATCATATCACTTTCAGATGAAAATGCTTTTCACTCAATTCTTCCTGTTCGTGTATTTGTAAAAGTAATCTATAGAAAGCGATTACGGTGTGAATTTGTCAAAAAAAAAAAATTTCTAATTCCAATTTCACTTGGTGATAATCTGCCTGACGTCAAGCTACACCGTTCATTGTCTCTTCAAAAAAAAAAAACAACGAATAACAACTAGGTTTAATCACTAATAACAAGAAACAACAGAACTGTTTTCCAACTTACCGGTCGTAGCCTACGTAGAACTGAAACACGCTTTACTGTAGCTTACTTCTTCACCATCGTGCTAACCAACGTGACAAACTTGTCGAACTTATCGACAAACTTCGACTTGGTCAACCGATTGTTCACAAACTCGATATTGTTCACCAGAGCCATGCTACTGGCCGCCAGGTCCTTACCCATGCTTGCCTCCGAATCGAACTGCTCGCTGAGGAAGTTGTGCAGCAATTCCTTGAAATGCTCCGGGAAGCAACAGATCAACACAAACACCGTCCGGTACCAGTCCATCGTGTTATTCAGGTCGATCTTCTGGCCGAAGATCATGTCCAGCATCAGCTTGAGGAAAGGAAGCAGCAGCTGTGCCATCGGCGCCTGCGGGTCCTGATTGAAGTACACACTGTTGGCGTAGATCTCCAGGAACTCCAAACACCTGCACTCAATCTCCGACGTGAAGGAACTTAGGCCAAGCTCGATCGACCCGAGCAGCTGTTTCAGCAGGTCCGGATGCAAGGTAGGAATCTAGAAACGGCAATATTCTAGTTAAAAAAAATGCCCATTTCAAATTTCAATTAAAAAACTTTCTCACAATATGCGACTTTTCCTCGATGAAGGAAGTAATTGTACTGTAGTACTGCAGGCAGAGATCCGGATACTTGATCAGATCGATCGTTATCAGCGGCACGATGTGCGTGATGCCGAAAATGCAAATCTCCGACGTCTGGGCATTGGTTTCGTCCGAGCCGGCAAAGTCGTCCGAAAAGAGCAACTTCGACGTCAGGTTGTTGATCAGCTTGAGGATGAGAATCAAATCGACCGGATCGCTGTCCTTGTCGAGCGCCACTCGGTTGGTGTTATTTTTCACGTAGATTCGAATCACGGAGAAGCAGCACTCCAGGATGGCCGTCCGGATGGCCTTCTCCGATGATGCATTGGCGATGTTGGAGACGATTTCACACACCAGCTCCAGGATGAGCTCGACGATTAGCTGGAAAGGAAGATTGGCAATCAGTGTGGAATGCGAATTTTGAGTTAATTTGATTCAATTTAAGTTGCTGTGTGTGCTGAGTACACCAGGGAATTTCTCCATTAAACTGAATTTACTGAACTGATTTCAAACTGAGTCTAATATGGCTGATAACGATATAGCGGTTTTCAAACCACTTTGATAAAATTAATTTAAAACCCATCCAAACGATTCCTGGAACCCGGTTGAACAAGTGTGGGTGGCTATTCAACTTGGTGATCGTCATTTCCTTCTCTGTGCAGTGTACATCTTTCCAGATCGAACCCGTGACTTGGAGCTTATTGACGCACATTGTCGATCCGTATTGGTCGCTTCAGACAAAGCAGGCCCTTCCGACGAAGTTATTGTTCTTGGCGATTTTAACCTACCGGACATTGCATGGACTCCAACCCACAGTGGTTTCTTTTGTCCTGATCACGAGCGTTCATCTTTCCACGTAGGAACCATCCAGCTCCTGGACAGTTATAGTACCGCAATCATGCCACAAATCAATGGCCTGTTGAATGAAAACAACCGCACCCTGGATCTCTGCTTTGTGAGTGCTCGTGATACAGCTCCTTTCCTCTCTACGGCACCCGAACCTTTAGTCAAGGAAGTGCATCATCACCCTGCTTTAGTTATCGTGATCGAAAATAATATTGTCCATTGTTTTACCAGCACTCCAAACGCTGTGTCATATGACTTCCGAAGAGCTGACCATCGCAGTCCATGAGCCTAACCTAGATTGGGAGCATATTCTAGATCCTGTAGACGTCAACATTGCTGCACAAACCTTTTCTCACGTCTTGGCATATGTCATTGACAGACACGTTTCCAAAAAGATCATCCATTTCGACTCTCGCGTCCCGTGGATGACGAAAGATCTTCGCTCGTTGAAAAGAACTAAGAAGGCTGCTTTCAGAAGATTCACTAAACTCCGCACACTGCGGTTAAGTCGTCTCTGTTTTCAACGCTATCAAAGGAGCCTTCAACGGCGGCTAAAATCACACCCGAAATCCTTCTGGAACTTCGTAAATGAGCAACGCAGGGAAGTCGGCTTACCCTCTTCCATGATTTTTAATGGTGAAACTGCTGGCAATCAACCTGTTCTCAGCCAAATTTTCTAGTGCGTTTGAAAATGAGCAACTCTCCGCTAATCTCATTACTTCCGCGGCCAGTAATTTTCCTTTGGTCAACCAAACGCTCAGCATGGTCGAAGCCACTACAAATACGTTTTATAGAGCAGCATCTAAACTTAAGACTTCAGCTAAGGCTGGACCGGATGGTGTTCCGTCGATTATTCTTAAAAGGAACATCACTTGTCTTTTAGATCCACTGCGCCGCATACTCCACCTCTCTCTTTCCAGTGGCATCTTTCCGTCTTGCTGGAAGTCTGCGGATATATTTCCTGTTCGTAAAAAGGGAAGCAAACGTGACGTAAACAACTACCGATCTGAAAGTTTTTCTGCGCATCCGCTCACTCGCCGACTGCCGTTCTCTCCAAAATCAGAAACCGACTGGTGGTCAACCCAGCTAAGTGTACACTCATTACTTTCTCACGCAAGAAACAACCGATTATTTTCAATTACAAACTACTAGGCACGACTATCGAACGGGTGCATTGCGTGAAAGACTTTCATTTTCATTTTCATTTTCAAGCACAGAAGGGGGTCATAGGGCCAAGTCACCACCGAAAAATCGCTGTCCATACTGCACCAGGGTAGAGGTATAGATTTGGCATCACAGAATAATAACCACAGGGGTCAAATGAATCCTGTTTACGATACCGGATAGTAAGGAAAGCTGTTGAACATAGGGGATAGTCAGAGTAACAGCAATAATAGTGAAAGTTAGGAAAATAAGCAGGTAGAGATGGTTGATTTGCAATGGCTATCGACTCTGTTATATGGCCTACCGTATCAGATTCAAATTTAATGTCGTTTAATATTGCGCTTATTACTTTTATCTTTATTCTAAGCAACCTCCTTTCATACTTGTTTGTTTTAAAGTGAACTGGTTGAAATGATTGTTTTATCAAAATTATGTTAAAGTTAACTATGCTTTCAATTGTCAACAGTTTAGTTTCAACTGAATTAGTTGGCGACTCAATTTGATGTAATTTTCCATTTTTAATTAGTTGGAAGTATATTTACTTACGTAATCGATTCGTTGAGTGATTGATGATTTACTTACATTTATACGAATTATGTAGTTTTACGTAAGTACCTGCACTTGTGAACGTAATCTGAAATTTAACGTGTTTCAAGTTGTTTTTTAATTTGACCTATACACTGGAGTCGCTTTTTACGTGGTTTTTTTACACGGTTTTTTTTACGCGGTTTTTTTTACGCGGATTTCGGAATTTACGCGGTTTTTTACGCGGATTCCGAAATTTACGCGGTTTTTTTTACGCCCTTTTTTTTTTACGCGGATATCAGAATTTACGCGGTTTATCATTATACACTAGAGTCGCTTTTTACGCGGTTTTTTTACACGGTCTTTTTTTACGCGGTTTTTTTACACGGTCTTTTTTACGCGGTTTTTTTAAGCGGATTTCGGAATTTACGCGGTTTTTTTTTACGCGGATTCCGGAATTTACACGGTTTTTTTTTTACGCGGGACGTATCACCCGCGTAAAAAGCGACTCCAGTGTATTTAATATATATTAGTTCGTCCCAGGTGACACCTTCAAGTGACTAAAATGCTTCATTTTGAAGTTAGTTTCCTAGCTGATTTTAAATTATATAGGGTAAATGCTCCAACTACGCTCACACGTTTCCACTATGTCGTCCCACAAAATTACGTATGGTTATGTCACAATAGAAGCGCACCACAGTGGAAATCTCGAGCCATAGTTCAAACATTTCTCCCAAATCAAAATGAAGCACATATAAGATTAGTTGCAATACCATGTACAAAAATGGCGTTTAACATTGTGCCCTGAGTAATACCTCAATGAAAACAACAACGAAAGCTTGTCACGCAAGTCGAAGGAGCACTGTGGGGACTTTCTGAAATATTTCAATAGTATAATCAACAATCAATACGAAACTAACGATTTTAAATTGGCTCACCACTTTAGTAGCCTATTGGTCCCAAGCAAACGATTAACGTACCCTATTCTAGTTGAAATTCTATTACTACACTATGTTTGTTTTGATTCGCTATGAAAGTTTGACAGATAACATCAGGGGTGTGTGGATTCATGCAGAACATGCAGGGGTGAGTGAAATAGCTTGGGACTGCTTGGGACCGTTGTTCTGGTACTGAGTGAGCCAAAAATAATAATGATTTTCTTCGGGACCCAGTGGTCTTAGAGCTACCTCTATCTCTATGGTATAATTCACTTGCAAACCCAAATAATTTATCTGCGTAAAAAAATAAGAGTGATTTGCGGCAAAACCCGCCAGTATCGCACCCAACGTCAGTGCCTATACGTAAGCGTAATACAACGCGGCTTTCAAATAAAGGAGTAACAAGTGTGATACTATCACTTCAGGCTAGAACTTTGGTTCTCTTATGCAATGGTTCATCAGAGAGGGGAGCTCAGTAATCCTCATCGCATGCTCATGACGCTATTCTGTCACGGCATGAGCCAACGATGCCGGACCTAAGCCAACCGTCTCCAACGCTCCACTATGAAGCATAAGATTAGGCCCGCCCACCAACGTCCAGGTTAAAAAACTAGCCAAGGGGAGGGGGGTGCATTGCGTGAAAGACTTAGGCGTTTTTCTAGACTCAAAGCTGACATACTCACACCATATATAGTATGTCGTCGACAAAGCGTCCAGAACTCTTGAATTTGTCTCCAAGATTACTAAGAACTTAACAGACATTTACTGCTTGAAATCGCTTTATTGCTCTCTCGTACGATCTACGTTGGAATACTGCTCTGCAGTCCGAAACCCGAACTACAATAATGGGGCCGAGCGAATTGAATCTGTGCAACGACGTTTTCTTCGCTTCGCGCTACCTTGCAGATACCCATTTCGTCTTACAAGCTACAAAAATCGCTGCCAATTGATCAATGTCGAGCCCTTACGTATACGAAGAAATGTTTTCAGAGCCTTACAGAGACTGCGAAGCAATTCTGCAACAAGTGAACAAGTGATCACTACGCAACAATCTTATGCTTAGACTTCCACTTCTTCAAACTAATTATAGCTTAGGGAGCGCTATTTACGGCTTGCAGCGAGTATTCAACCGAGTAGCGTCGATGTTCGATTTTCACTTGCAAAGGAAAATGCTTCGCCGAAGATTCTCTGCCTTTTTTGCTGACCGAAGGCGCTTGACGCCCAACAGCTAAGTATAAAATTTTAGACTTATACATTTTTAGTAACTTGACAATGCATTCCAAGTTATTTTCGTTTGTAACTGTAGTATATGTAGTCTGTATAATCTGTATTTTTTTTTACAACACATCATTGGGACTATTTCTAGTCTGTTGATGCAAACATAACAAATAAACAAATGTTGGTTTTCGGCCTTTTTGGTTTGGCCTTTTCGATTTTCGGCCTTTTGTGGTACCTTAGAATATTTTTGGCCTTTTGAGCTTCGGCCTTTTGTGATTCGGCCTCTTGTACGGGTCCCATAAAATGTTCGTTGTTTCTTCTTCTACCTTTTTTTTCGACATTTCCAGTAAGTCAATCGCTATTTTGATTTAATTTTACTATTACCCCCTTTCAGTCGCTTACTTCTAATCGTAATTGACTTGTATAGTTTTTAAAACGATGAAGAAACCAGAGATTTTCAGTAGATGACATCGCCACCGCACCTTGTTTCCGAGCAGACCACGCCACAGCCATCCGAAAATTTTCAGTAGGAATCCTGAAACGCACATCCGGTCCTCTTCGCCACATACAACAACAGGCAATCGGGCTCCATTGATGAACCAACTCTAATTCCTTGAACATATCTTCGCACTCTTCTCGTGTGTAGCCAGTGATGTGTCTTTAAACCTCGAAAGATATCCACCGATGAAGCACAACTCCGCTCGGGTACCCATCATCAGGTGCATTAGGAATCCAATTATTTCCTAATAAGTGATGAGGATACTAGCACCGCTTATCGCTTCGTTTCAACTGCAATCTGGTTTCTGCAGGGGTTCGTCAAGGTTTGCAATCAATCATTTTTTTTTTTTGCGATAGCCTTATGATTTCTTGCTTCCGTCGGATCTTGATCCTCAGAAGGTCGTGGAGTTTTTTTTCAGGTCAGCCATCATGTCAAATTCATACTTCAGAAATTGTATTCCATAACTGTGAGCTCTGTTGCTTGATCTTTTTGGACACCTTAAAACTGAAAGATACAGGAAAGGTAAAGGATTTCGGAGCTTTATGAGGATGGCTCCAAATGGGTTTGAAAGTTTATTGATAATGGTCAGAGCAAAAAGTACACGAAAAAAGATCAAGGGAGAACGTTTGCTCGTAAAGTGATTTAATCGAAGTTAAGATTTAAGCGGAGATGAAGAAATCGGTTCAGAGCACTTAATTTTACATGAGACTTTTGTAGTCGGTACTTTGGTATTCTTCTCTGATATATCTTGGTGTCATCCCTAGAATCCTTTAAAATTCTCTAAAATTTACTTTGGATTTTTTAAAGTTCTTAATCATCCTTGAATCACAGACAAATACCTTTGGAAAGTTTCCAAGGTTTACCACCTATTTTCTGGGAAAGAAGGTATATTTTCCCCGATTTTTAATCGAAATTGAAGGCATTTACCAATAGTTTTCCTGGTGTTTTAAAATTTGCGGTTCACTGGTCACCCTGGTTAAAATTTTAAATTTTTTAACAATTTGTTAAAACTACTGTAGACTTTCTTAGTGCAATGTACCTAATTTAAACATTTCGTTGATATTTTTAAATGTCACTCTATTTTAGTAGTGAAAAAGTGACTTTAGTGACTATTTTTAGGGAAATAGTGACTTTTTGGTGTAAAAAGTGACTTTTTAGTGACTGGCTTCAAAATAGTGACCAAGTCACTAAAAAGTGACCTGCTACCAGCCCTGGCTTTAGGAAACATGAAGTGACAGGGAATATCAACCATCATGACGGCCATATTTGGACCCATAAACAGTGGCGTCGGGTTACCTCACTTTTAACTCTCCTACTTAAAAACGTAAACAAATGAGAAAATACAGCTGTTGTTTCGAGCAATTTTACCTAGTAGGGTTTTTGATCTAATTTCCGTCATACTAAGCACAACCCGCACTTAACCTCTCTTTTTGGAACGGATATGAACCCAAACATGGATTGATTCTACTATAATTTATTTACTTTTCTATACGTACCGTTGGATTTGATAGAGTCGCACATTATTGAGATATTGTTAGAAATCTAACACTGTTTCTTGATTCCAAATTCGTTCTACGAGTTTCAATTCCGTCGTAATAACGTATTGAAACGCCATTGATTTTTCTAGGTTTTTCTTCGTTCTACGCATATAAAATGGATTCGTTAGGAGGACTTCTTTTGTTTTGAGAACAATGAGTGTAAATGTTCATACAACGCGCTAGTATAGGCTTTGTTATGCTTGGTATGTTGACTGATGCTTTTTATTGCAGAAACTAGGTGCTTCTCCTAATGACAAAAAAGCACTTGTCTTTGAGGCCATCACACTAAAAATCTTCCATTTATGGTTGAGGGATTTCAGTGATTGCATCGCATGATTTTCTTTTCCACTACGAACAGAAATTTATTTTAAATTCGATAACCTATATTTTATTTATTGATTCAAACATATTGTACGATTGATTGATTGATTTATCTTTATTAAGGGGGCTTTCAGCCTGAGGCTGGTTCGCCTCCACAACTATTGTACGATTATTGCAGCAATAAATATTGTTTTTATTTTTGATTTGTTCTCCGTCGATCTTGTTTTCTGTACTGGAGTACCAATTCTCCCGACTCCAGGAAGGCAGCTCCCACACCTGGACCCTACCTATCGAGCCATCAAACTCATGGACCGGGGACCTACGGCTTTACTTCCCCTTCGGAAGTAAGGCGTGATCAGAGATTTTATACCTCAGAAAATTCCGACGGTGCCGACTGGGATTGAATCCAAACATTTTGGGGTGAGAGGCAATCACGCTTACCACTACACCACCGGCGCCGCTAATAAATATTGTTGAATCAACAGTGAAATTATAATAACCTGTGTGTCAACTATATTTTAGTTGAATTTGAAATCCCTTCTTCTGCGTGACGTTCAGCTATACTCGATTACAAGTTAAGCCGAAACCGACCTGTTTATGTTTTGCAATTTCCCGTTTCTACAAACAAACATGATAGTCAGTCATCTCATTCCGTAGTGCAATATTCATAGAAAGTCACTGATCTCTAACACCCTGAAAAAAAAATGCCGGATTCCTAACTTACCATATAATTACGATACAGATCCAGGAATGTCGGAAGCTCTTTGCATATTCCTTGGATTTTAGCAAAAATGATCGTCAGCGAGTTCGAGTAAGCACCCTGCACACAACCGATTAGTCCCTCCAGGATTTCAATCACCTTCAGCTTGACATCCTCATTCTGATAGACGGATTGGAAATTTTGATGTGAGATCAACATTTTGTACCTGTAACATAAACCAACAACGGCTCGTTAGCTGCGAGCATCTTCGTACGGCGCTACGACAATCCAAACATACTTCTCTTCGATGGGCAACAAAATCTTCCCCAGATAGTCAGCTCGCAACTCATCGCTCTCCACGCTGGCAGCAACCATCACAAAACCTTTCAGCAGTTTCCGCTTGATTGACACCGGCAGGTCCACACTCTTCAGGTCGCAGATCGACCGGAAGAATTCCGAATTGAAGATCGCTTGACACCGTTGTTTCCGGCTCAGAAGCACTAGGAACAGTTCGCAAGTTTCCTCAATAACGGACTGTTCGGAACGCAGAAATTGCGCATTCGTACAAATCTTATTTAGCAAATAATTTATCACCCACACCGATCCGTGTGATCCAGCTCCGAACGCTTGCTTGAAGGTCGCACTAACCGTATCCTCTTTCAGTGGCATCAAATATGCATCGGACCAACGCCGCAGGAACCAAACCAACGTGGTGCTCAACTCGGGACTTAGGAACTGATACATCCGAACTTCGATGGCACTTTTCTCCAACTCGCACAATCGGAAGCCAGCGGCAATCAGCCGAATCACCGGATCTGCATTGACCTCGGCATTTGGGATCTCCTGGATGTCCTGATTGGGAGAAGCCAACAACTTCAAACTATTGTTGACGTCTGTCACATTGTTAACAATATGTTGATTGCAAATATGCAGAATCTCCGACGGAATCATCGCCGACTCCCCGTCCGCTTCCAGAGCCAACACATGTCCGGTAATAAGCAAGATCCAGTGAATGTCCTCGAACAAGTTTACCAACGTTTTCGAACTGCTAACGCTCATTGTTTTAGTCGAATGAAGCATATGGAGCTGCGTTCCCAAGCTGCGGGTACGGTCTTCCAGCAGTTTCGACAGCAAAGGTAAGGAATGAGACAGAATTTCTCTCCCAAAGTATCCGATGATGATCAGTTGCTCCTTGAAGCGTTCCCGGTCGGATTCTTCGAATTCTGCAATCTCATCGATTGCCTCCCCGTCACGCCCAACACCACGCATTCCATCCGGTGCGGCCAGGTGGTACTGAATATACTTCTCAAACATTTGCGTTATAAAGGGCACCATCACTTCGACGGGATAGTTTTCCTTGTCGTTCAGAATGTGCAGCCAAATCTCCAGCAGGTTACCCAGTGCGTCGATGTAGACCGTTTCGTCGGGAGACATCTGCAAAATAGAATCTATCATAGAGAAAATGTTTCGCACTCAAATTTAAAACGGACTCACAGCTTCCTCCATCGCTGAGAGCTCGATGAACTTCAACGTCAACGTCAGAGTTTGCTGCATGAATGCCTCGAACAGGTTATTCGGTAGCCCTTTGATTTCAGCACGGGGAAGAAGTTGGAGTAATTTTCGCAGGATGAGCGAAAAGCTGTACGCTTCCTTCTCTTTGATTTCGATTCTGTCGAAGAAATACAAAATGTTAGCATCAAGGTTTCCGGGATAGTTCCCCTACGACTTACGTGGAAAGCATGGAAAGAAAATGCGTTAAGTAGTTCACCAAGTAGGTCATGCTTTCGTCCTTGTTTTCGGTAATGATCGGTCCTTTTAACGTGGATAACTGCAGGATACAGATCAGCGCTTTCGGTTGCAGTTCTTCGTTATCTCTCGTCTTCCAGTATATGTAGAAGAATATCTCCAACAGCTTCGGCTCGAAGATAATATTTTTCCACTGGACATGCAATCGCAACGGTGGTGCATGCAAAGCTTTGGTCACCGTTTCCGACGTATCGATAATTTTCTTCGATAGCGAGGGCTGCAGGACTCGTACAATTTGCAACTTGGGCAGCAAAAATCCCCACGTCAGTATAGTTTCCATTACCGAAAGCATCTGCTTGAACAGATACAAATGCATCGAATTGCTAGCATCGAACATTTTAATCAACTCTTCCATCGATTGCAGTGTCATGACGAAGACCTTGAGCAAATCCGAATCCTCGAATTGCTTCTTTGCCCGGAAGTGTTCGTACGTCGTCAGACCGGTATCGTCCGATCGAACTATGTTGCAGTACTCTTCCAATATGGCCAATATGATGCTGCAGCTTAGGATTTGCTGCTTCACGTCACCGGAAGTGAGCATCTTCTTCGTCTCTTCAATAATTTGACCCCGCTCGGCACCGACATCCTCCAGGCTGGCACGTTTTATCATGATCGCTACCACCTGGAGCAGTTTGTCCCGAATGAATACTGGAATGTCCCGTTGAATGATGTAGTTCAGCAGATACTGACGCAGGGATGCTTTGTCGTGATCGGGAATGTACTTCCATTCGGCAATGACGGCCTTCTTCAGGACGTCGGCAGCCTCGAACAGTACCAAATCGACGACGGATTTCTCCAGGATGGTCTGGCACAGGACGTATGGGGATTTGGTTTTGCGGAAGTTCATGAAGATGCTTTCCGACTGTTGCCGCTGCTCCTTGCTGACCACCGTTGGTGGGGCCTGTGAAAGTGGAAAAAGAATGGCGATGAATTAAAGTCGAAAATATGTGTTTTTTAAAGGCATTGTGGATTTAATTCAGTCGCGCTAGAAATGGTCGTTTTGCTCTTAATTTTATTACTAAGCTCTTCATAAGGTTGTAACCGACGTAGTAATATTGATGGTAGCACAGTAAGGATTTAAACTTCTCTGTGTGGTCATTATTCATTTTCATTTTCATTTTCATTTTCATTTTATGATTTACAAGGAGGTCAGGGCCATGTCACCGATGTGAATATTCACACCATCCATAATACACCAGGGAAGGGGAGAGGAGTGAGCAACACAGCATCTTTACCCATGGGGGTTAAAAAAGTTCTGCGAGGTATACTTATGGTAAACCAGCTGCTCAGGGATTGTAGAAAGGAAAGGGTTGGGTAGGTTTTGTGTGAAAAGCGCATAAGTTATTATCGTATCATTGAAAAATGGCCTCGTTTAGTTTACGCTCCCGTCACATAGCGTATCGATTACATCACACCGTCAATGAAAAAGAAATTAAAAGAGATTGCTAGAGATTTTTGGTGAGTTTTAAACTGTGATTTACCTATTAGAAATACATTTGTAAAATTGTCTCCGTGTACTGAACAGCCATCCCTCTCGCCCACCCGCCGCCTAAACGTCTGAAGGAGTGTGACGTCAAACTCCGTCATCCATTTAATCAACCGAAGAACGAAAGAGCGTACAATGAGCGTCAGCGACCCTAAAGGGTGGGGGGAGCACCATACATGAACGATATCACAAATCGTGCCACCGTACCACATATTGTTGGAATGATAACCCGAATAGGTTGTTAGGCATTCCTTATGGATATCGTTCATGCGGGTGTTTCAAAGCAATTGTGTGCTTTATCATGAGTGGTCACGGATCTGGCAATCTTCACATGACTATGCGTCCCGGTGACGACGCCTACGATCTAGCCGGTTTACAATAGGTGTTATACAAGAGTACTAGAATAGATCGGAGTATACTTACAGTTTTCGACGTTCCCATGTACTCCCTGTTTACCTTTAATCCTTCTTCCTTCTCTTGTTGTGTATTGTATTGTGTTTCTGGATATGCCACTTCTATCCTTCCTCTGACATAATGGATCCTCGCTCCGGAATATCTTCAAAACTGGGGGGATTAAAATCGCTCCTCGTACACAACCCTTCCAGATGACCGAAAGAGCGCTCGGTCCGATTGGTCTCACCCGATATTCTTGAAATACTTGACATTTTGAATGAAACATTGCCATTTCCAGACTTCGTGTTGTTAGTTTTCTTGAAGGTCTTGTGCTTAATGCTTGATTTGTCTTTCGCTTCATATTTCTAAGAATTGACTCTATAAATAGATAAAAAAAACAAAAACAAACACAACGCTTCCCACCCACAAGCTGTAGACCGAGTGCAGAATCTTTGTGATGATACTTTCCAAACGTGCATACCTATAGAAATAAATCCATTTCAATAAAGGATGGATTAAAAAACAAATGATTTCCACTACGACTAAATCCAGCATTTCTACTAAAATATCAAATGCTGTGCTTAATCATTTATTTATTAGTACAGAGCAATAAACAATGTACGGTGATGATTAATCTGTTAATATGCTTTTATAAGCGGGTTCAAATGCACTTTTGGTAAGCATCAACACTGATCTGGCAACACTAGTGTGCATCTTTCCAATGTGGTAAAGATCCAGATCAGCCCTGGGACCTGGTAGCCTAATTAAACTACCTCAAGGTTTTGCCAAAGCCCAGGGAACTTCTCTGTGTGGTCATTATTCTCACCAATAACAGTGCACAAGGCTGTACAAAATAATATTTTAGTGTCAACATTTCAAATGGGTGTAATTGATTTTCTAAACAAAAGCTTTAGCCGTCGATTTCTCGCAAATAAAAGCTCACAAACGAAAATTATTGACACGAACAGGTAGATGAATGTTTCCTGTACCAGCTAGCATTGTTAATTTGGAGAGGTGAGCTTTAATATGCGAGAAATCAACGGGTAAAGCCATTTTTTACAAAAACAATTACGCCCCGGCATCCTGAGGACCGCAGTAGATGGACGGACAAGGGCACTCTTGTCCATTCCCTTGGATCGGAGGATCATAGAAGAACTTTATCCATACCGGAAAAGGCCAGAGTTGACCACATCACGGATTCCGCAACAAGATATAGGTAAAGCCAATGCACGTTCCTTCCACCGGCGAAGTTACCTCTATGGTTCAACCGTTAACAAATAATTTCCCATCTGCGTTGCCCCTACACGCCTTGGTGGACGCAACCGAATACGACCGATTACAACGCAATCTCTTCGGACCTATGTGGGGCAATCAACCGAGTTCTACTAGCTCTAATAACAGGATCGGCACCACCTATAGCATGCATGAAACAATCTCCTGCCCATCAAAATCAAGATTCTCGGAATCTACTCAAGAATCTGTGTCAAGCTCAAATCTAGTTCATCATCACACGCGAATCACCATTCAATGGAACATGAACGGATATTTTCATAATCTTACCGACTTGGAGACGATGGTACTGGACAGCGGCGTCACGTAACCTCACTTCTTATCTGTTCAACAACTTTGAAAACGTTATTTAGGGTCATGTTTACATTCCAATCAGTTTCAAAGGACACTGATTTGTATCCATTTGAACCCATATTGTTTTGTTTGTTTACGTTTTGAGAGTTGTTGAACAGTTAGATTGAGGTTAGAGCGACGCCACTGGTACGGGACAACCCTCCCATAGCACTGGCAATACAGAAAGTCCATAGAACCAACATAGATGCCATGGAAAAGACTCTCAGCGGTCAATATAATTGGTTGCTTAAAAAGGGAAAAACACGTACCAATCATCGGCTTAAGGTATGCATTAATCGGTGCCCTTTACTCCGATATATGTGTCTACTGAGCTTCTGATCGCAGCTTCCAGAATATCTACTCTTTTTCCTGTCTCTGTAGTCAGTTTCTACTTTCCCAGCCAAGGAATACCGGACATTGAACTAGGTACTGCTTGATAAAGCCGAGGAACAAATTACTACGCCTAGGCTGATTCAGGGAGATTGTATGCATAGTAGCTAAATACGTCTGTCTTTGGTAGTGGTTAGAGAAGAACTAATTTTATTTAAGACGTTTACAATTAAGTATAAATGTCAAGGCTTGCTTCGATTGCTAACAGCTTCGCTTCAACACTCCTCCTCAAGCCGCAGAGATTCCCATCATCGGCTCTCTTCAAACTTCGTCCTCTGCTATGGTTTGGTTAGTCCATCAGCGATCTGCTTCTCCGTGCCAAAGTAAACCAGTTTCACCACACCACGATCCAAAGCGTCCCTGATGTAGTGATGGCGTATGTCGATATTCTTCGTACGAGGATTATAACCACCACTCTTGGCGATTGCAATACAGCTTTGGTTGTCGCAGTGGATTTCCATTTCTCCTTCTTCGTTGAATAGCACAGAAAGCCCTCGCCACCAGGACGCTTCCTGTACCGCAGCCGAAACGGACATATATTCCGCCTCACACGTCGATAGCGCCACCGTAGGTTGCTTCTTGCATGACCACGAAATAGCACCGCCTTGAGCCATGAAAACGTTGCCGCTGGTTGACTTACGTTCGTCCGGATCGGATCCCCAATCCGCGTCGCAGTAGCCGATTATGCTTGAATCGGCATGCTTGTTGTAGACCAACTTCAAGTTTGAGGTTCCACGTAAGTAACGCAGAACATGCTTCACCGCATTCCAGTGCTTGATACCTGGATTATTGTTGAACCGGCTGAGGGTATTCACGGCGAACAGTATGTCCGGTCGAGTGCTTTGCGCCAAATACATAAGACACCCGACAGCTTCCTGATACGGAACATCCTTCATAGCAGCAGATTCCTCGTGATCCTTCGGGCTCGCATCCTTGGAAAGTTTCTCGCTAGTGTTCATCGGTACCTTCACCTTCACTGATTTGCACCGATCCATGTTGCACCGCTTCAAAATCGTTTTGATGTAGGCTTCTTGATCCGGTGCAAACCAGATCTTTCATCCGGAAAGTGTTGCTTAGCTGTTGCTTCAGCATATTTTTCCATGTCTCGTCGTTGCTGAATATCATTAAATCGTCTACATAAATAGCAACAATAAGAATTTAGCCATTTTTAATGCAGACGTAGACACAAGGATCGTATTGCGTTGATACCAGGCCAAATCGCAGCATCCAGTTTGTGGTTCCAAACTTGACTGAACGCCTTGTTCAACTTTCACACCTAGGTCTTTCTTCTTCCGTGAACGAAGCATGGGGGCTGTTTCATGTATATTTCCTCGTCGAGGTCACCCTGCAGGAAAACCGTCACTGCATCCAGCTGGTCGATCGTGAGGTCGTGCTTGACAGCCAGCGTGAAAAGGTATCGCAGCGAACTATAGCGAACAACGGGAGCATACGTTTCATCGTAGTCTACCCCCTTTCGCTGTGAGTAGCCTTTGATGACCAGCCGCGCCTTGTGCCGTTGAACTCCTCCAGCAGCATCACGTTTCGTTTTGTACACCCATTTGCACTTGATTGCCTTAGTTGGTTGCGAAGACCGGGTTGTTTTTCTTGCTGCCTAGCAACGGTTGCTCTTGAAGAAGTTTTGTAGTTTCGTGGAGTCCATCTCATAGCGGATTCCTGTACCCAGATCCTGATAACTCTACATGTCACACAGGAGCTTCTCGACAACTACAGCGCAGCGACGCTTTCTCAAATTAACCATGTAGTTAACGAACATGATCGTAGTTTGGACCTCTGCTTCGTGGGCACACAGGACAGGGCTCCATTAATTTCCTCGGCTCCTTGTGCACTAACTAAGCTAGTTCCACATTACCCTCCTCTAATTGTCACTGTTGAGGACAAACTCGTGCGTGATTTCGACGATTATCCTGCTACGGTTTCTTATGACTTCGGTAAAGCTGACCTCCTTAGCATCATAGATGTGTTGTCTAGCATGGTATGGGAGAACATTCTTGATCCAGATGACGTTGAGGCTTCAGCGCAAACCTTTTCACATGTCTTGGCATATGTCATTGACAGACACGTCCCGAAACGAACTCAGCACCAAGTGTCTCACCCTCCCTAGCAGACGAGAGAGCTACGTAGGTTGAAATCAATCAAGAGAGCAGCATTGAGAAGATTTACGAAGTATCGCACGCTTCCTTTGAAACAACATTATGTGAGGCTGAATCACATGTACCAGCGAGTCAGTCGTGCATGCTTTTCAAGTTTCCAACGGGGCATCCAGCGCAAACTTAAGCTACACCCGAAATCTTGTTGGAACTACGTGAACGAGCAACGCAGGGAATCCGGCCTCCCATCGTCTATGGAATTCAACGGAGAAGTTGCTGCCACCGTTCAGGATATAAGCGAAGACTACAAATCAAGAAGACTGGCAACTCTGCCAAAAATCAGGAGAGAGTAACGGCAACGCCTCTTCTGAGCAAAAGTGGAACCTGTGTATGATGGTGTGTGTTAACTACCGAGTGCATTCACACACATAGGTAGAAATAATTAGCTGTCAATCATTGGTTTTGTTATGACGTAAAAAGTGAAATGTTTCTTTCTTTGCTTTATGCTGATAACGAGTTAAAAATTCCAGCTGAAATTGATAAGTAAATTTGTTTTGAAAATTAAAACTATGGCAATGATGCCATTCACAATGATGGTGGGACCTTCCTCGATCATTAATTTGCTATCTCAGAATTATCTTCCACTTTTCCTAAGCCCCTTAGTGATGCATTTATGGGGATTCGTAAGGTGCATTAGTAAAATGCATGCCCATTCCGCATGGCTTTGGCACCTGGCCACAACGGGGGGAGTTAAGTTGTGACGCTCGGCAACTTGACACAGTACACGCAGACCATTTGAATGTCACTGGCCAATCAGACACTGTTATCATTCACTGGAAGGGGTTGGTCGATTCCAAGAATTGTTAATGCATACAGAGGATCACTATCCGGTGGTTTCATGTTCTGACAACATCTAAAATGGAAATATATACCGTTTGAGATCGTAGTCCTCCAACCTTTCATTTTCATTTTCTCCAACATTAGATCCTGCTACGCCTTCCGTTGGATCGTGATGTAGGTACCGGATCATTCTTCTTTTTGAATCCTTGAATTTTCAGCAGCTTTCGAATGACGGCAGTTCACTCAACGGAGGTGGCCAATTCCTTTTATTTGATTGCTTCCAACAGGCAAAGTAAACAATATTTCGGTTCATCGTACACAAGTAAATATTACTTTCACTAGGTATCGATTCGAGTTTCAATCCTCTACTTGATCCACCATGACCAGTTTTCGGTTTGGAGTTGAAAAACCACCGGCTTGCAGTGATTAGGATCCAAATTGCCGTAACATTTTGTAGAGCAAAACAAAAACAACAACGAGTACCGTGTTATGATTATTCGTTTCGGTGACATTAGGTCACACACACACAGTCACTGTTAATGAGCAGTCTCACTAACACTTGTGCTTCAAAGTTCCACCTTTGATTGTCAGCGGCGCTGTTATCAGTGACGTTTGACATTTGTATGGGAGAAGGGAACAGTTGCCAGTCTTATGGATTTGTAGTTTTCGATATAAGCCACCTTTTTTCCGAAAAGTTTGCCAGTGTATTTTCTAACTGAGATACTAACTGACGACCATATTAACCTGGCTGCCAGGAACGTTCTAGTAAATGATCAAACGCTGGGTGCAATTGATGTTAATGCTGATATGATTTCTAAGGCCGCGACTCTGCTCAAGTCATCCTTCAATCCTGGACCTGATGGAGTTCCATCTGTATTTTTGAAGAGACATATTGCTAGCTTGTTAATTCCGCTTCTTCGCCTGTTTCGAATGTCTCTCTCCAGTGGCATATTTCCATCTTGCTGGAAATTTGCGCACATGTTTCCCGTTCACAAAAAAGGAAGTAAACGAGCTGTGGATAAGTTCCTACCTCACGCCTCCACGAGTAATATGATCACAAAAGACTGCCAGCTGAAACATGGACACAGCTGGTTGGCGTAGCCTGGGAGATGTTGTCAATTCGACAATAGCACAGTGAGGAGGTGCGACGCGAACACTGGCGCGATAACCATAGCACGGTGATAGAGGAAATGCTTCGTCAACCCGAGCGTCTGTTCACCATGGAGGGGCGGCTCAAACAGCGTCTGACTGGCATCCAGCGGCTGAATAAGATATGCTCTTCCCCGGAAGCTACACCTAAGATGGCAGCCCCATCACGGCGGATAGGAGACCTTAGGCCAACCACGTACTGTCTCTGAAACCTTTACAATTGTTACAGAAACCAACGGAGAAAGATATCGAACTGATTTAACGGCAACGACTTTTAGCGCAAGGCAACGGACACGAATTGGATCATGGAATGTATTGACGTTATCCCAGCAGGGTAAACTGGCAAAACTCGCCAACGAGGCGCGACGCATGAAGCTAGAAATCCTGGGACTGAGTGAAGTTCGTTGGCCAAACTTTGGAGAACACAAACTGCCGTCAGGACAGGTACTACTATACTCTGGTATTCGAGGTGAAAACGCTCCCCGCCATCGTGGAGTTGGTCTCCTACTTAGCGTCAAGGCAAGTGCTGCGCTCATCAAGTGGGAGCCTGTTAATGAGAGGATAATCGTTGCCAGATTTAGAACACGGGTTCGTAACCTTACCATAATCCAATGTTATGCGCCAACCGATGCTGCAGAGCTACAGGACAAGGAGAATTTTTACAGTCAACTGAATGCCGTTGTGGATAAGGTTCCAAAGGGTGACATCAAGATCTACACTGGCGACTTTAATGCGAAGATCGGCTCCGACAACACGGACTATGAGCGTATCATGGGACGCCATGGTCTCGCCGAAATGAGCGAGAATGGTGAGCAGTTTGCAGAATTTTGTGGCAATAACGACATGGTGATCGAGGGCTTGCTCTTCCCCCATCGGCCAGTGCACAAAGTCAAGTGGGTTTCCCGTGATGGACATACCGAAAATCAGATCGACCACATCTGCATCAGTCGAAAATGGAGACGGAGCCTTCTTGATGTCCGGAATAAACGCAGCGGCGACATCGCGTGTGACCATCACCTTCTAATCGGCGAAATCCGCCTACGCATGGCGCGGATCCAGCGACGGGACGAGAGACTCGGGCGGCGGTTCAACACACGCCGACTTGAAGATCCAGCGGTAAAAAGGTCTTTTGTTGAAGAACTTAAGACTCGAGCTGCGGACGTTCCAGAAGGTGGCAGCATAGAAGAACAATGGACGGCCATCAAGAATGCCTTTATAGAAACAAGCGAGAACAACTTGGGTGAGCTGCGCACCCAGAGAAAAGAGTGGATCACAGATGAAACCTAGCGGAAGATTGAGGAGCGTAGAGAAGCAAAAGCCGCGATAGAGCGGGCGAGAACCAGAGGAGCCAAGAACGAAGCCCGTCAACGGTACTTGGCTCTAGAGAAGGAAGTCAAGCGCTGCAGACGGGACAAGCGAGCGTGGGTGAACTCCCTGGTCGACGAAGGGGAGAAAACCGTAAACACTGGCGATATACGCCTCCTCTACGATATCTCATGACGCCTGAGTGGAGCAAGGATGAACCCGAGGATGCCAGTGGAGGACACGACTGGACAATTGCTTACCGACCCCACTGACCAGCTGAAACGCTGGTTTGAGCACTTCGAACAACTTCTTCAAGTTTCGACGGCCAACCAGCCATCAACATCTCGGCATGATCCGCCTAGGGTGAGGCGCATCACTCGCGTCAATTCCGAGGCCCCATCACTGCAGCTATCCGAAACATGAAATCCAACAAGGCTCCAGGGGTCGATCGCATATCAGCAGTGATGCTCAAAGCTGACCCCATGCTATCCGCACAAATGTTGCATCAACTATTCTGTAATATCTGGGACACCGCGACTTTTCCGGCCGACTGGATGCAGGGCATCTTAGTGATGAACTAGCCTACGGCTAAAAATCACAAAAATAAAGAAAAAAAAAAAAAGAAAAAAAAAATCTTAGTGAAGATTCCAAAGAAAGGGGGTCTGGCTGTGTGCGACAATTGGCGAGGCATCATGTTACTGTGTATAGTTCTCAAAGTTCTGTGCAAAGTTATCCTGAATCGGATACAGGAGAAGATCGACGCGACTCTCCGACGGCAGCAGGCAGGATTCCGTGCCGGAAGATCTTGTGTGGACCACGCTTCGCAGTCCCTTTATTTGGTATTCATTGACTACGAAAAAGCTTTCGACCGTCTCAATCACGAGAATCTGTAGGGCGCCCTGAGACGCAAGGGAGTGCCGGATAAAATCGTCAACCTCATCGAAGCGTAGTATGAGGCTTTCACGTGCAGAGTTCTGCATAACGGAGCCTTGTCCGACCCTATCCGGGTAGTCGCTGATGTGAGACAAGGATGTATACTATCACCGCTACTGTTTCTCATCGTAATCGACGAGATCATGGTAGGTGCAATTGACCGTGTACCGAACCGTGGGCTGCTTTGGCAGCCTATTACCATGGAGCATCTCAACGACTTCGATTTGGCTGATGATGTTGCTCTACTAGCACAACGGCGCTCTGATATGCAGAGCTCAATGACCTAGCCGAACGCTCCTCTGCAGCGGGTCTCACCATCAACGTCAACAAGACCAAATCGTTAGATATCAACACGGGCAACCCTTCCAACTTTACGGTAGCGGGGCAAGCAGAGGAGATGGTCGAAAGTTTCCAATATCTTGGGCAGCCAAATAGCATCGGACGGCGAGACCAAGAGCGACATAGGTGCACGAATCAAGAAGGCTAGGGATGCCTTTGCGAGTTTACGAAACGTATGGAGATCCAACCAGATAAGTCAACGCACCAAAGTCCGAATTTTCAACTCGAACGTGAAATCTGTGTTGTTATACGCCAGCGAGACGTGGTGTGTATCAGCGGAGAACACTCAAAAGCTGCAGGTCTTCATCAACCGATGCCTGCGGTATATAATTCGTGCCTGGTGGCCTCACAACTGGATCTCGAATGCCGAGCTCTATCGTCGATGTCATCAGAAGCCGATAGCAACAGAAATTCGAGAGCGAAAGTGGAGGTGGGTTGGCCACACACTTCGACAAGCAAGCGCTGGATTGGAATCCGGCAGGACATCGCAGCAGAGGCACACCCAGGGGCTCATGGCGGCGGAGCTGGCAGGAGTAACTGACTATAAGATATATGTTTTTTTTATGTTATGACCAAGCTTGAATGTATTTTTTTACTACAGTTGATAAGGTAAACATCATTGGGGCTTCATCCAGCCTGTTGATGTAAAACAACAATAAAACACAATGCGGTCAATAACAACCTTCGATTTGCCTGGCTACCCGGACACTGCGAAATAGCTCGGTCGGGAGTCAAGTTTGTATACCAATGAAACGCCAGCTGGCGACATCAAAACATGGGTTAAAGCGATCATCCAAGATGCTTGAGCCCAAAGCTGAAATGGTCCAATCAGTCCTGCTGGAAAAACCAACGAATCCTATCGCGTCTAAGAACGGGTCACACTCCAGCTACCCATGATTATTCCATAGTACCAGACAGACACACACGGTGCGATATATGCCAAATACAACAATCCGTAGAACACATACTTGTGAATTCTCGGGTAACATTTGAAAAGGGCCTATCCTCGTTGATCGATTCTCTTCAACGACTTTCTCTTTGGTTTACCACGGCAACATAAGCAAAGCGGCAAGCACAGTTTGACAGTTAGCTTGCACCTGAAACAACACGCTGAATGGGAAATTCATTTGCAGTCGGGTTAGTCGCGAAAGAGAAAATTGATCAAGAGAATCGATAAACAATGACAGGCCCTTTTCTCGTGTTGCGCAAGAATTGTCCCAAGCATGCATAAGGATCAACAACGTATGTATGGTATCCACGCTGGAGTGCAAAACGTCCTAACGTCGGTTTACAAATGTGTGACCAACTATACATTAGGGTATAGAAATAACGTGACAAAAGGGGGGAGTTGGGGTTAATTTTCCTTGAATTTTGCGTGACATACTTAATGCAAGCTCCCTTAGGAATACATTTTAAGGACAGATCGATAGCCCTTACCACGTGTCATGCATTTTATCTACGAGATCATCCCAAGTTCGATTAAGAATCTCCACAATTTATTCATCTTTATTTACTCGAACAAGAGATGAGACGCACAACTCTGACAGACAGACAAAACGGAACGACCTTGCCAAGTAAGTTCCTATTTTTAACCATCCGTTTACCTTCGCATCTCAGATTCTCGCTTACAACAAAGAGCTGAAAACAGTCCCGAAATACGCCAAAAGCAAACAACCACCAGTTCGTGTTTGGAACTGAAAATGCAATCGAACATGCAAGAGCATTTTACATTTGAGGAGTCGCACTTTGAACGCATTTGCCTTTAGATCCACCCGCTCACTCCCGGCGAAACAAAAGAAATTACCTTGCGGGTTGCCCTCAAGGTTGCACCACGATCAAACGATGCATCGCAAAATAGAGTCATGTAAGGATAGCTAGGTACTACAAACACACCAACCAACGTCAACAGCCATCCGCGTGCGTTTCAGCTGTGCATCGTGCGTGCGTGAATGCAGGTGGACGTCAAACAGTAGTTGGTTCGCTAGCTAACTAACTTTGTATGTGTGTATAAGTGGGTGGGTGGATACCCTTTTGCTACAGCTTCTGCTTGCACGGGAAAAATCAATAATATTTTGTTGCTTTGTTTTGGTTACGCGCTAGCAGTTTGGGGGAAAAACGATGTTCTTGTTTTATGATTTGTTTAGCTTATAAATCTGCTTAAATCTACTTTCCCGAGGATATAATCCAACTTCTTTCGAAAAATAGAAAAAACTTACCATTATGATGTGAGCAGCCGTTTCCAAATCCTTTAGGTACGACTCCTCCATTGTGATCTCTTGGGTCTTAATCGAAAGCAGCGAGGAAGATTCTTTCCACGCAATCAATCACGACCACGTTCGCGAATTTCTTCGCCTTATTCAGACCTCTTCTATGGCTAGACGTGTTGGATCAACAAATTCCGTCTTCACTGTGGTAAAAATTCCCTTATACAAATAAAAGCAGTCCAAAAACTGCTACCGCTGCCAGTTTTTTTCTGTATTTTCCTACTTTCTTGGGGCCATTCGGAACACTATCAGGTTTCTTATTTCAACACGGGTCCGTCGCTGTCGTCGTCGTGATCTTTTTTTTTTTGCTCTCCTAGCACGAGATTCTTGTCCCTGTCTGCTGCTGCAGCTACCGCTGCTGCTGGTGCTCCTGATTGGGGTTCGGGAATTGTGAAAATTTTGGGGCCCAGTTTGGGATCGGCTAAAATCGGCTTCCGGTCCAAATTGCCTTCCACACACACGTACACTACAGCACTACACGGGAAACGACGGGAGGTATGTTTTCACTCACTTTTCGGGATCGCTAGTTGTGGGATTTGCTGGGAAAATAATAAAAAAGAAAGGTTCTTCACTATTTTTTCACGCACAATGTCTTTCGGGCGACGAACAGTGGAGAAGTGCGAGTTTTCCTCCTCGGACGGAAAAGCAGCGTGAGATGGAGAACACGAAAAACGACGAACTTTGACAGCTGCGGAGTGGGATTTCGATGCCTACAGAGGCGGAAAAAAAGCTCTTCATAGCATCTTTCACAGCGCGAGGGCTGAATGTCACTCATGGTGTTTTGTTTTGTTCTCGTCTTTCGGTTCGGCCGGCTCAAGCAGGGCTACCAAATTAAAATCTGTGTTTTTGCTCAAAAAAATCTTCTTATCTTTGTTTTTTTAGGAAATCTATGTATTTCCTTTAAGAAAAGTTATGGGGCCAAAGCATGCCAAAGCTAATAAAATTTGTGGATAAAAGTAGGTGATACAAAAATTGTACAAAGGTTGAAGAATTATTACTGTTTAACCACAATCAAAAGCTTAAACTCCTAATTTATAAAAAAAAAAACAAAAAAATCTGTATAATCTGTATTAAATCTGTGATCTGTGAATGAAAATTCTAAAAAAAAACTTAATTAATCTGTAATTTTGGCAACCCTGTTCGGTAGTTTGTACAAACTTCTATCGATTAACGATCGGTGGGCGATCAGCTGTCGGCTCGATTATTGATCAAAGTTTTACACTATTTTAAGCTTAAACATGTACTCTGTTAGGTTAAAGTCAATACAGCAAAACAATTTCGAAGTGTGCCGCTTCTGTTTGCATACAAAAGCGGATGAACTGAGCAGTTTCTATGAAAAAGTCGCCAACGATGTATTTGCTATAAATAATACGATTCGTAGTGTGTTGACAATGCTTGGAATTGAGGTTTGAGAAAAATTGTTTTACTCATGTTAACGTTAATGCAAAAACAAATTAAATCCCTCCGCAAACAGGTTGGACCAAGTGACGCATTCCCCAAGCTTGTCTGCATCAATTGTCGCGATATGTTGATGTCGATGCATCACTTCCGGAACAATGCCCAAAAGTCGATGAAACTGCTGGAGCAAGCCATGGCCATGCAGCAACCGGTCGATATAAAAGCTGAAAATGACTCGGACGAGTACGTGATAGATGACAGGGAACCCCTGGATAATGTACTGTACGAAGAATTGATATCGGAAGTAGTAATCGACGAACAGATATACGACAACGAAACGAAAGTCGAGGAGAAGGAGGAAATTGAAGTCGCAACAACTATGCTTTCGATGAGCGAAAGCAGCACCGGTCCAAACGATCCAGAACCAGAAGAAGAATCCGAGGAAGCTTACCTGAAAAATGGCTACATCCCCATTCAGGAGTGTAAATTAGAAATCATCCCAAAGCAAAAGGCACTGAAGAAACGTAAGCCAGCAACGTATCACATTTGTCCGATATGTGGTGCTCAAACTACGGCTATGGCAGTCCATATGCGAACCCACTCCAACGATAGGCCGTACGCGTGCGACATATGTGACTTAAAATTCTACACCAGTGGAAAACTGCGCTGCCACCGCGATTCCGTGCACATCGCAGAACGAAAGTTCTCGTGCGAAATCTGTGGAAAGGCATTCGTGCTGAAGAAGAACCTCAAAGCCCATATGATGTCTCATTCGGACAAAAGGGAGCACGTGTGTTCCTATTGCTCGAAAAGTTTCCTCTTCAGATGGTCACTGACGGCACATGAACGGATCCATACCGGCGAGCGACCGTACTCTTGTGACTGGCCAGAATGTGGAAAGAGGTTCGTTACGGTTTCAAACTTGATTCAGCATCAGAAAACCGTCAACCACTCGAAGGAAGTAGCGGTGGAGATTTGCTCGCTTTGTTTAAAGGCTTTCCAGACTCAAGCAGCACTGAAAGCGCACCGGACCAAGACGCATGGCACGGATACACATTAAACCATTTGCATTTTAACTAGGAATCCTAGTTTTGAGCAGCGTGGAATTTAACATTTATTTAAATGTACATGTAAACCTAAAAATCCAAATTTAGCTGTCTCGGTTCTTTATGTCTCTGTGTAATTTTGTTAAAAGTTGTGAACATTTCCGTGTTTCCAAAATGTGTCAACACTTAGATTATTTTACCGAAATCTCAACAGCTGCGATAAACAGTTCGGTAATTATTCACAGATTTCCTGTAATTTTTCACAGATATTCGGTGAAAAATTACAGGAAATTTGTGAAAAATCACCGAACGTTCAGCTGTTGAGATTTCGGTAAAATTTCACAGATTTCGGTGAAATAATCTTAGTGTGACGAGGCACCATCACTGCAGAAATTAGAAGCAGTTATCCGAAGCATACATTCCACAGAGATGCTCAAAGGTGACCCCATACCATCCAAGTTGTTTTTAAAGCACAGACAAACAGACATAACACTCGCAAGTTGTTCTTCGAACAAGCATTTAACGGTAAATTTAAAAGTATCGTAGTTGGTAGCACCGCCACCTGTGGCGCGCATAGTCAATTTCCTTGCGTTTGACGTTTACACACTACCGCCATCTGTTCAGCGTACTACCTACCACAGTGTACTCAACAGATGGCGGTAATGTTTTAGCGACGATGTTTTACATTGAGAAATATCCAATGTGTTATGTCTGTTTGTCTGTGGTTAAAGTATATATAATAAAATAATAATATTTCAGTTATTTCTAATAGATGAACCAGTCTACGGCTGAAAATCTCTTTAATGAAGGACAACCAACAAACCCGTCTGTAAATCTCCCTTTCTGAACTTCTACTAAGTGTCCTATTATCCATGATAGGATGTATCCTGACCATTTTCTCTGTTTTCAAAGCAGGAACCTCAACCTTGAGTTTTGTTTAGGTTCTTTGGACAATTTTAAAGTACTGAAAAGTTTGCTAATTTTTCTTAATGTTCTCTTTGCAAAACGCTTCAAATATTTTGAAAAAAAATTAAACTTCTTTGAAGAACCCCAAACTAAGCTTCTGTGAGGTTCCTAAACGTCTCTCCAAAAAGTTGACGAACCAGCCCAAGGCTGAAAGTCTCTTTAATAAAGGAAAAAAAAATCTCTGAGATATTTCGAACCCGCTTCTGGGGTTCCCCGAGACGAGCTAGTCAATGGCTGAAAGTCTCTTTAATCAAGTAACCTAGTCTAAAATAATCGCAGGAATTTCTTGAGTCTTACCTGAAGAATAAACTTCTAATATTTAAACAAGTTTTTAGCTCGACATACTGTACTGTACCAATTTGATCTAGTTGTTGCACTACCAGGAAAAAAAGCACTACAAATAATTTAGAACAAAGTTCTGAAAATAATTTGGAAGTTGCCTCCATGGTACAGTACTGCCGAGGTACATAGAATTTCGAATGTTGAGACTTTAGAACATATGTTCAACAAAATAATTAATAATTTCCGGCGGAAATCGTTGGAATCCTCAATTTCAACGATTAATTCCCTTTATGTTAAGATAAAATTTAGTTTTAATGTTTCGTATTAAGATGCAAATTGTTATACTGACATGCAGGTATAGAAAACCTGTTTAAAATACTGAATTGCCAAAGCAGGATCAATGTAAACACACTTAACTATACCTCATAACAATTAAGGCTGGTACGTAACTGTAGCAGCTGGAGCACCTAGATTAAAATGAAATGTAATTTAATTTTAATTTGGAACAAATAAAGAGTTAAAAAAATGTATTTCTTGAGCCTTTCTTATATGCCCTAAACTTCAATCAAGTTTCTTGGAATTCTTTAAATTCCGCTGAAGTCCATTGATTGTATTTAAAATGCATTTCTTTGGATTTCACTAAACTCCTCTGAACTTCACCCAAACATATTTGAAGTATTTCCTGAAATTTTCTCAACTACAATAAAGGTCCTTGTACTTCTCTAAATTTCTCTGAAGTCTACTGATCTCCTTTGAAATTCAGAACTTTATCTAAAAATTTCCTGGAGTGCACTTAACTTCTACGAAACGCTCTGAACATATCAGAAAAAATATAGAACTTCTCAGAGGTTTGACGAACTACTGATTAGTTCAGTGAGCTTCGAAGATTTGAAAAGTGCTTAAGAGAGGATCTGCAAACATCAGAACTGTTAAGTAGATTTCGAAGAGGTTCAGAAGAGCTTCTGAGGCAAGCTTCAAACGTTTTAATACACCTTAATTAGTGTTCATGGAACTGATGAGGTCGTGGAAGATCTGAGATATTTTAGAGATTTAGGGTTTCAACTCATCAAACATTTTAGCTGATTAATAACCGTATCAGGTATAAGCTTCTTTAAAGCTGAATAAGCTACTATACAGTTTTAGATGTTTGTTGGAAAATACTCAAATACGTTCTGGCAACTGTGAGTCGAGTTTTAGTTCAAGACATTGAAGAAGTATGCACATTGTAGACGAAAAAGGTGATTGAATTTCTGTTCGATTGCAATACCACAGACAAACAGATGTAACTCTTTGAAAAAGTTTTTCTTGAAAACATAGTATCTCAAAACATAGGACCTCAGTAACGACATCTCTCGGGCTTCTTGTGGAAAACAAGCTTGCTCGCTAACTCGCAAACAATATTGCATAAAAGTTCTATAGAATGTATAGAAACGTCAAAGTGATACGATGCCAGCGCCGTGGCGAGTAGTTCGCGGAACTGATAATATTCAAATCAACCGTTAAATGCGTAGACGAAGATACACAATGAAGTGTTACGTCTGTTTGTCTGTGGCAATACTCTTAAATTTAATCTAATAAGAATAAGAAATCCTCGGACAAAATCTAATGGGAATGTTCGATTGGCTCAGATTTTGGCAGTTCATTGGCTCAAAACAATCTCTCCGCCCATCTCTCGCTCTGAGTTTTTCTAGAAATAGAGCATTTTATGAGACGTTTCTGGTTCAACTCATGAATGAACTTTGACAGGAGGCGGTTACCTAACGGCTGTGAGAAGCAATATTTATCAATATCATCAAATTCTGGCAGGCAAACCAGCTCCTGTCATTAAACTTGAACTTGAAACTTGAAGAAACTGCTGCTGCTCATGTTAGCTGCTGGTTTCGTTTTTTTTTCACATGTCCAATTTGGCGGGAAACGGTGGTCCAGTACTGTCAAAAACTTTGCAATGAAGAGGTTTTTGACAGTTTTTCGACTTTTATTCTAAAAAATACACTTTTAAAATTACAAGCTGAAAGTGAAAGAAACACTTTTAAACCAAAAAAATATGTTTTATTTTGAAAATGTTCATAGTTAAAACTACGAAATTTGAGAAACTTTTAATTTGATCATGCATTATTTTTATAGCAACAATTTTTGTTCTTTGTGTGTAGTCTCGCTGATAAACTTGTTTTGGGACAAGGAATTGCTGCAGATGATAAGCGGAAGAACAATTGTTCCCGAATAAAAATTAGTCCAGAGCATGCCTACTACATCGTCAAACATATCAAGTCTTTTCCAGCTGCAGAAAGTCATTACGGTCGTGAGAAATCGTCTCGACTCTACTTGTCGTCTGATTTGACTATTCAGCGCATGTATGAGCTTTACCAAGACCAGTGTGGAGAAGACAATCTCATTCCAGTCCATTATAATACTTATCGGCTTGCCTTCAATTCCCTAAATCTCAAATTTAGGCTCTGAACCATTTGGTGGATTATTTTAACTTTTGGTTAAAATTTGACAGATGAAAAGTTATCGATTAACCCTGCTATCCGAGCATGGTTATTTCTGACAGACAAGAAGTTAAATTTTGACAACCGTGGCTCGAAAACCGGTCGATCGACAGCACGGGGATTTTCGAACATAGAAAATAACTTTCGAAATGTCACTTTTAACCACGAGTTAAATTTAACTCGGCAAATGGTTCACAGCCTTAGAAAGCCAAAAATTGATACATGCAACGCATGTGATACCTTCAAAATCGAGCTTCAGGTAGAGACAGATGAGGAAAAGCGACAGCAGATAATCGCACGGAAGGAGGCACATCAGCAAGCGGCTCAACGTATCTATGACGAGAAAAAAGCTGATCGAAAGCGGGCGGATCAGGATATGTCGGTGCGAACAATTTCTTTCGACCTTCAGAAGCAACTTGCTACACCTTATCTCACATGCGGTCAAGCATTTTATAGCCGACAACTTTATACATATAACCTTACGGTATATGAGACCCAGATAGGTGCAAATATTCCGGTATGTTACATTTGGGACGAAACGCGTGCAAAACGGGGATCGAGAGAAATCGGATCTTGCTTGTGGCATTATTTGAAAGGGCTACCGGCATGCGTGGAGGAAGTTAATATGTACAGTGATAGATGCGCTGGACAAAATAACAACCGTATAGTTCTTTTTCTTATGGCTTACGTTGTAGAATTGGCAGCATCTGAAGGGTGAAATCTGACCATATGCCATAAGTTTATGGCTACGGGCCATAGCCACATGGAATGTGATACGATTCACTCGGCAATAGAACGGGCCAAGAAAAGGACGCAGACTAACATCGAAACCCCTCATGACTGGAGTTTGTTTATTGCTTCCATTCGACGGTCTCCTCCAATTGTCGTGAAGGATATGGAGCAGAAGGATTTTTTCGATTTGTTGGCTCTGGATACCAGATACACGATTCCAAAGTTCATCACATCGAATGAACCATTCAGATTTAAAGATGCTAGAGTGTTCTGCTGTTCCTCTGATTCACCTGGCTTGGTGAAGTTCAAAAACGATGTTGTTGAAGAAAATTTTCGTTTTATCCAACTATTTTCATCGAAGACTGGAAGATTGGGAGACATTCAGCAAAAACCTATATTAACAACCCCTATCCAACTACCCACTGCCAAACAAGAAGATCTACGCCGTCTGCTGCCATTTGTCGCTCAGAAATGGTATTATGAAGCATTCCTTAAGACCTTGGCTCCTCCTGGACGTGCAAGAAAACCAAAAAAACACGGTGAGTGAAAACTTCGACGCCGATTTGGATCCGGCAGATAGTGATTGATTAATCCTATGCACATTCATTTAAGACAGTTGTGTAGTTATGGGTGGTAATTACGTGGCAAGTGTCACCTGTTTCATCGGTATTGAAAATAAAGTTAATCAAAGTACAACACTGTTCTTTTTTTCGTTTTTTAATCATAGATTTGAATGGAAAACACACTCGGAGGTTTACCATTTTACTTTTAACTTTAATACATAATGCTTCATTCTTCACATGAAAAACCTTATGAAAAACAGCAGTTCCACAGAATATCCGGTGTAAAATAGAACCACACTACCAGTAAATAAATACTTGGAAGTTTTTTTTTTCTGCTGGTCAAACTTCGAGCTTCTGTAGTTACATCCGAGACTCCACCTTCCAGCTTCTGTTGTCCCAGCTTTCTGATATTAAAGCTTTTCTGGTTCTCTTGCACCATTTATTTAATATCAACGTGCAAAAATAAAAAAGTCCTATGTAACAATCGCTGTGACAAAACGTCCAATGTAACTTGTCCAATATACAGCATGATTAGTAAAAAGTCCTAAGTGATTTTTTTTCTCGATAAAGCATAAATCCTGAACTAAAATTATAAAAAACAGCTATTATTGACTTTTTATAATTATTATTGATTAATCACGGTTAAAAGTTTGATCCAAATTGTTCCATTTTAAAACAATTTAAAAAACAATCCTTCGAACTTCAACTTCGGTTTTCTCAAATTGACGCAATTGTTAGATAGGTCCTTTTGAAAAGTTACGCGAGATTTCATAAAATGGACTATTACTAATCCTTCTCTCTCTTTCTTGCCGAGTTAAATTTAACTCGTGGTTAAAAGTGACACTTCGAAAATTATTTTCTATGTTCGAAAATCCCTGTGCTGTCGATTGACCGGTTCTCAAGAAGAACATAGATCTTTTTGACGTTTAATCGTCTTTCTCTATCTAGCACACATGAATGAATGGACGGTTTGTTTTCCCACTAAAATGTTTCCCTCTTACTCACACTCGTTCGATTGAAATGGTGCAGTAGTGTGCGTCGATTAAACGTCAAAAAGCTCTATAGCCAAGGTTGTCAAAATTTAACTTCTTGCCTGTCAGAAGTAACCACGCTCGGATAGCAGGGTTAAGGCCGGCGCACAATAGATACGTTTTCAGGTTTTTTGACAGTTAGCCCATGCATTATCTGTCAAAAAAACCCGAAAACGTATCTATTGTGCGCCGGCCTTTAATCAATAACTTTCCATCTGTCAAATTTTAACCAACAGTTAAAATAATCCACCAAGTTATCCTCACTTTCCTTAATAAAAATAACCATAAAAGAGAGCTTAACGACGTGTTTGGGGTCGTTTGGGGTATCATCCAAACCATTTGTGGGATAGTTTACCCATCCGGGATACAGTTCGTTAATGGTATTTGTTTATTAGGGTTCGCTCCAGCCAAAAATGTTGGTTTGTTCGAGGGTTTGTTATTGTTATCCTTACTTTCGGACCATCGATCAATAAGGTTTTGCCTCAAAATACTCAGAGGAAGAGATAGGCGGAGAAAAGAAAATACAATTCGGCAGCAGGGAATTGTTCCTAAATTATCTTGCAACCCTTGCTAGAAGCAAGTATTTCAAATGACTTGTATTTTTGATTCGATTTACGTACAAAATAATAATTGATTGCATCGCAATACTTTGCACATTTCTTGGTGCCATTCATTAACCAACGAAGATCAATTAATCAATAGAGTTAGAATATTGTTTTTGATTCCAAAAACTAGTTAAATTTGAGAAGCACACAGAACATAAAGGTGATTGAATTTCTGTTCGATTGCAATACTCTCAAATTTATTCTAGAAAGAATAAGAAATCCTCGGAAAAATTCTAATGGGAATGTTCGATTGGCTCAGATTTTGACAGTTCATTTGGCTCAAAACATTCTCTCCGCCCATCTCTCCCTCTGAGTATTTCTAGTTTAGCACCGATCGGATGACAGTTCAGTGGTACTGTTTACGTGGACTTAGTCGATTTTTTCTTCACGGAAACAAAACCCATCGTCAAAAATACTACATTGATGGTTTAAATTAAACGCCCCCACCAATAGATTTTTTGCAGAAAACAATTCCATTTAATTCAATTATTTTTTCTATTAAAATTACTATGAAGTTTGAGCAAGCATAGTAGTTTTGTCAGAATCATAGCACCGACAAACCGACGTGACAGCTCATAGAAGCTACTTTCAAAATCTTGCCCAATACGCCATATTTAAAATATGTTAAACACTATACCGCCATCTACTCATCCGATCGCGACATATCATGAGCAAGGACACTAACACACGTTAAATTTATATTGACTTGGTTTGCGTCTCACCTCGTTTGACAGATCTGATCGCCCGTTAAACAGATCAAATCGCTCATTTGACAAATCGAATTGCGGACAAACGAAATGCTCCAGTGTCATGTCGGTTCGTCGGTGATCATAGTACATTTGTCTACATTGGTTTTCAATCATATTGAAGTCAGATAGTAGATGTAACAGTATTAAGCGTATGTAAGTGTTAAGTGTTTTCTTCAAAATAGTATTCTTAACTATGGTCCTTGTTTCAGTGTTGGGTTGTTTAATTTCGAAAATCCAGACATTTGACAGATGGAAAATTTTCAAATAAACCGCCTATTCCAGCAGACTTATTTCTGACAGACAAGGAATCAATTTTGACAGACGCTTTCTCGAAAATTGGCCAATCAACCTCGCAATCAACAACAGAGGATTTTTCGAACATCTTAATTTATTTACGAAGTGTCAAATCTAAGTGAAAATTTTCCAAATGGAACACAGCCTTAGGCTGTGAACCATTTGCCGAGTTAAATTTAACTCGTGGTTAAAAGTGACATTTCGAAAGTTATTTTCTATGTTCGAAAATCCCCGTGCTGTCGATCGACCGGTTTTCGAGCCATGGTAGTCAAAATTTAACTTCTTGTCTGTCAGAAATAACCATGCTCGGATAGCAGGGTTAATCGATAACTTTCCATCTGTCAAATTTTAACCAAAAGTTAAAATAATCCACCAAATGGTTCAGAGCCTTAATAGTTTTTCGTCGATGGATTTAGTCGACCGGCTTTGTCTGCTGTTTGATCGGCAGATGATTTCAAACCTTAACATGTACTCTGTAATTTATAAGTCTTGAAGTAGCTTTATATTTTGCATTACAAAATATTATTATGCATTTTGTACAAGATTCATCTATTCTAACAAGAAATTTGCATGAAATTACATTGAAATTAAACAATTTTGTTAGTGAAAACAGGTTGCGAAAATTATTTATTTATTAGGGTACCTACGCTCTTTCTCGAACACGCAGAAAAATGGATTTTTGTTTCAGGGCCTAATGTATTTTGTTATTGATTCAAACGTATTGTATCACTATTTCAACGAAACATATTTTTGAATCAACAAAATGGTTTTTAGAATCAACAAACAGATTATTGACTCTACAACCGGTTTGTTGATTCAAAAATATTTTTCTTTGAATTAACCGAATATTATATTTGAATCAATACCAAAAATATATTAGGCCCTGAGCCAACAATATATCCATTTGAATTTAAAAATCATTTCTCTGTGTGAAACGTCAACTTTTCGCTTAGCTGCTGTTTTTTTCACAAGCAGCTGCATGCGTGAAAAAAGTAAACGTCAGCGAAAAATAGTCGATTTCACTGCATTCACATGGATCGCATATGTTTACAATTCCAAGTGAAGTTGAATTTTAGTCAATTAGATTTTTCACGTTGGTGAAAAATCGAAATTTCGAAATATTGCGCCTTTCACACCAAATTGGACTAATAAGCGCATTTTCACTTATTAAAAAGTGTTATAAAACTGCAAGTTTACGTCTAATCGTCTTGGTGTCTTCGATGCACTTATTCCTTATTATGCAAGCAATAAGTACTCCAAAAACATCAAAACGATTTGACGGAAACGTGCGCTTTTACACACTTTTTGCATTTTTGGGACAGTCCAGTTTCAGATGCAATCAGAAATATTTTAAAATTTATTTTTTAGCGTGCTTTTGTGCTAAAGCGTTGGGTGCTTAGACCCTTTTGAAAACATTAGAATATTCACATTAATAATCTGAGCGTCACTATGATGTTTGGAATTGTCGTCATCTTTCATTTTTTGTTTTGATTGGAAATTCGCGTCTTTTTAATCAATCGCCGTTGTTCCATTACTAAAAGTCGAAGTTTTTTTTTTTTATAGTTTTCCGCCTTAAAAATGTCCTTATCGCACATCAAATCGCTGGTGGAAAACTACTCCAAAGTTTGTCGCTTCTGCTTGCAGTCAAATTCACAAGATCTCGGCAATCTATACGAACAAATCACCGGAAAAGCCGACATCGTTACCATCAACACTACCGTCCGTAGCGTCCTGACGATACTCGGAATTCAGGTGTGCATTCCACATTTCCAGAACAACATTTTTCTCAGCTAAATTACGGTTTTCAATGTTCCAGATCACACAAAACGATGTCTACCCGAATCTCATCTGCGGTAGCTGCCGGGATTTGCTACACTCCATTCAGAACTTTCGCGAAAGGGTACAGAAATCGATGCAACTCTTGGATCAGGCTAGGCTTTTGAAGGAATTTCCCAATGCAAAGTTTGACGACGAACCATCTGAGGTGGTGAAGGAAAAAATCGAATTCGAGGAACCCACCGCCCTGGATGTGGCATACGAAGTGATGGTTGCTTCCAACGGCGAAGATGTTGGATCGGTCGCTGAGGACACCGAGGAAACCGTCACGCTAGATGGCGGAGACGAGGTGAAGCTGGAAGTGGACGTCGAGGGAATCGAACCGGAAGCGGCAAGCGAGTATGCCGAAACGGAATGGGTAGTTTATGATGAGTGTGAACAGAATGAACAACAGCAAGCGGACGAAACCGAAGAGGTTTATGTGGACGAAGAATACATCCAGGAGAGTTTGTCGGACGAGGATCGGGTATCGGCAACTTCCGAGGTGACTCAGATGCTACACGGAGAAGAAGACGAAGAAATGGAGGAGGAGGAGGAAGAAGCAGCAGAAGGAAAAGAGGAATTGCCTGAAACGATACAACCACCGCCTAACAAGAATTGCCCTATATGTGGCGTAACGTCCACGGCCATGGCGGTACATATGCGAACTCACACAAAAATCCGGCCATTTACATGTGGAACGTGCGAAAAGAAGTTCTACACCAACGCCAAGCTCCGGTCGCACATAGAATCGGTGCACATTGGAGAGCGGAAGTTTTCCTGCGAAATCTGCGGGAAAGCGTTCGTGCTGAGGAAGACTCTGAACGCTCACATGATGTCGCACGTGGCGGAAAAGGCCTTTGTGTGTTCGGTATGTTCCAAAGGGTTCCTGTTCCGGTGGGCACTGGTAAAGCACGAACGGGTTCACACGGGAGAGCGGCCCTACGTGTGCACCTTGGATGGGTGTGGGAAGAAGTTTGCTACGTCTTCCAACTTAAGTCAACATCAGAAGACGAATACCCACTGGAAGAATCCTCGGGAGGATATATGCCAGGAATGTGGTAAGTCGTTTCAGAATAAGTACGCCCTGAGAGCACATCTGAGGAGCCATCACGGTGCGAAGATCGTGGGAAATAGTGAGTAACAGCGTCTGTTTGGGTGTAATAAGAAGGTATCCTTTAGTCAGAGTAAATTGGCTGCATGATGTTCGATGACAATCCATGTGTTCATACTGCCATCTTTCAGCAAAATCAGTTTCGCACAATTCTTCAATTATTTCTAAAAATAGCTAAGTATCAGTACTAATGCCACACGCTGCACGACAGCGTACAAACCGAAGGAATCAACAGGCGCATCTCATCGATTCGATACTACAGCGTGCAATATGCAATATGTAAATACCTACCGATATAATTCGCACCCGCGATGCAGGTTCCCGCCCGTCGCGGCATATTCTAATAATAGAATTCTGTTTACAAACATGCATCTCGTACTACACGCCTACCCTTACACACATTCCTTCTTCATCAGCTCATTTTGAATGTGGGGAGAACAGCTGGTAATACCATTCTCCAGGATTGGTTTCCGCACATGCGTACACTAGTCCTAATCCCTTGTATCGAAACAATTCGCAAATTTTATGCGATAAAACACTTCTCGTTTGACGTTTTCCAAGTTGAGAAGCGTTCTTCACAGATCAGTGAGCTGAACTTCTATCCCAAACAAATCATGCTGTGAAAAAGTTAATTTATAATCCTTCCGTTGCATCAACCTGCGAAAATGTCCTTCCTCAAGTTTAAATTTTCCATCAAATCGATGAAGCTGCTAATCTGCCTCATCGGAGTGTCCTCGGTGCTGTTGTTGGTGTTCTGTCTCTATTCTACGCTCAACACTCCGGAAAAGGTCGTACAGCCGTTGATTCCGGGCCCCGACCAACACGTGATCAGTTACGAGCTGCTGCGAAGTCAGAATGCTGCCCTCGTACCGGAAAAGTACAACGAACATGAGGTGAAATCTCGCATCATCAGAGACAAGATCAAAAGACTGGCCGGTGGAAGAAACACCGAGCTCAGTACCCCCGCCCGACGGAACCGCACAATTGCTCTGAACCGGAACATCCAGATCTTCTACTATGCTCCGGTAGCATGGTATAAGCCACATCCAACCGTGCCAACCGATCGGGTGAGTTATCTATCGCTAAGAAGCGTTTGGCAACGTATAACCAGACTCGATTCTAGGTCGTCAGCCGCATCACCGAAAACGGTTCCGCCGTTTCGTTCCGTCCAAACGACGACCAGATCATCAATGTTGCATTCTATCCAAAACGCAAGCTGTACAACACAACCGAAACGATCATCAGGGAGCACTTCAACGACATCCAAAACTGTGGGATTGGAGTTGTGATCCTCGTATGGCATCCGACCTTCCATGAGGGTTTGCTACGGGCCATCTTCAAAACCGCTGCCATTCACAATCTCAAGGTCGCCATTGAGATTTTGGAATACCCGGAACGAACAATTGAAAGCATCCGGAACGTTATCAAGTATTTCATTGACCTGTTCGGAAAGGATCAAGCAAGCACGTTGAGCTACTTCCGAGTCCTCTCGAAGCAACGTGATCTCCCAATATTCTACATACGAAAATCGTATCAGATCGGTGACGCGGATTGGATGCGGCTGCTGTCCCGGAACGGGATCTTGACAATCCGTGGAACCAATTACGATGCCATCGTCTTGGCACATATCTCTACCAAAGAGCACAAATCGATCGTCCGGCGAGGGGGGTTCGACGGCTTCTACACGTATCTCCCGAGCAATGGAGCAAACTACGTGAGCACGTGGAAGAATTGGTCACAGTTGAAAAAGTTTGCCGACACCTACCACCTGATGTTTGTACCGACCATCGGTCCCGGGTATTACGATCGGAAAAAATACTCTCGCAGTGCCCAAAGCCACGGAATCTCCAATATCAAACGCTATCGCTCCAATGGGCAGTACTTTGACGTAGCATGGCGAACGGCACTGAAGAACAATGCTCAGATCATCACGATCAACAGCTACAATAACTGGGTCGATGGCACTCAGATAGAGGCCGCCATACCGGTGTTTGGGTTCAGGGACTACCTCCCAGGACCACCGGAGAAGTATCTGGACCTGACGCAGGCGTGGATTGAAGAGTACGTCAAATATAAGCTCAACAGTATCAAACTGGGCAAGAAAAGCGAGAACACCCTGGGGTGTTACGACTTTATCAACAATACCGTATGCTAAGTTTTAGAGTGATCACACGTGTTAGTAGACGCACAGATTAAACTTTTCTCTCACACCACGTAGAGTATAGACAAATAGATAGTTGAAGCTCTGTGTAGTCTGAAAAGCTTTAGTAAGCAATCTATCGAGAACTTTTCCTGTTATCAATATATCAGCAAATCTAGCGTTGTTTATTGGATCCAAGCGTAGTTCTAGGCATCATGGATGATGTTATAGTCAGTCTAGATAATCTAATAATTGGCATGATGATATCATAGGTAGAAAAGACAACCCAAGTATTGTTCTATACAGATTTTTCTACAATCTCACTCTTTGTCAGTGTTGCACTAGAGGCCAAAGGTTGTAGCTTATCAACGAGTGTTTGAAATAAACAATGTGAATAGTTTTACAATAATAAGTTGGTAGTTTTCATTGCTAATCTGTTCGTTGAAAGTTGCGGAGAACGGTTTTTACCCTGGACTCAAATGTCTTGAATCTTTTTAGCTACAGTGACACATTTTGACACAGAACTACAAATATGCTGAATTTTTCGTGTGAGTAATATCAAATTATTATAAGCGCTTACCGGAAAATGGCCAACTTTAGCACATTCATATTTCGAAATTTCCAAAGTGTTGTAGTTTTAAAATTTTTAATGATATTGCCAATAAACGACGGCGTGTTTAAGAAAGTTATTTATGATATGGTCAAAAATATCCGAAATAATAGACTTCGGAAATTTCGAATTAAAATGTGCCATTTTATTGGCCTTTTTCAAGCAGCCCGTCAATTTCCGGCAAGCGCTTTCAATAATTTGATATAACGTATTGGCAAATCAAAGTTGGTACTCGTGGGGAATAGAAGAACTATGAAAGAGATGATGGTATCAAAATTTTATACGGTGAGGTTTACGAGAGCAATCTTAAAATGCTTTTATTTTGCAAATGGAGCATTTTATTTAACCACCTATGTTTTCACGTCAATCGGACGTGAATATTTTTCAGAGTGTACACTTTTCACGGGCTTCTCGGCGCTGCTACTTAAGACCAAGCTTGCAATTGCTCATTACAGCTAAAATGCTATTTTTCGGATTTATGAAGCTATGAGATATTTTAATGATAAGGGTTGATGCATATATTACCCTGGGCTTTGGCAAAACCTTGAGGTAGTTTAATTAGGCTACCAGGTCCCAGGGCTGATCTGGATCTTTACCACATTGGAAAGATGCACACTAGTGTTGCCAGATCAGTGTTGATGCTTACCAAAAGTGCATTTGAACCCGCTTATAAAAGCATATTAACAGATTAATCATCACCGTACATTGTTTATTGCTCTGTTTTAATAATAAATGATTAAGCACAGCATTTGATATTTTAGTAGGAATGCTGGATTTAGTCGCAGTGGAAATCAATCCTTTATTGAATTGGATTTATTTCTATGGATATGCACGTTTGGAAAGCATCATCACAAAGATTCTGCACTCGGTCTACAGCTTGTGGGCGGGAAGCGTTGTGTTTGTTTTTGTTTTTTTTTAATCTATTTATAGAGTCAATTCTTAGAAATACGAAGCGAAAGACAAATCAAGCATTAAGCACAAGACCTTCAAGAAAACTAACAACACGAAGTCTGAAAATGGCAACGTTTTATTCAAAATGTCAAGTATTTCAAGAATATCGGGTGAGACCAATCGGACCGGGCGCTCTTTCGGTCATCTGGAAGGGTTGTGCACGAGGAGCGATTTTAATCCCCCCAGTTTTGAAGACATTCCGGAGCGAGGATCCATTATCTTGTGTCAGAGAGATGATGGAAGTGGCATATCCAGAAACACAATACAACAAGAGAAGGAAGTAGGATTGAAGGTAAACAAGGAGTTCATAGGAACGTTGAAACTGTAAGTATACTCCGATCTATTCTAGTACTCTTGTATAAAACCTATTGTAAACCGGCTAGATCGTAGTCGTCGCCACCGGGACGCATAGTCATGTGAAGATTGCCAGATCCGTGACCACTCATGATAAAGCACACAACATTAAATACATTGCACGGGTTGAGTCGCACAGAGGGTTGATAAGATGTAAATTGCTTAGAAACACCCGCATGAACGATAACCATAAGGAGTGCCTAACAACCTATTCGGGTTATCATCCCAACAATATGTGATACGGTGGCACGATTTGTGGTATCGTTCAGGTATGGTGTTCCCCCACTTTTTATTAAGGTCGTTGACGCTCATTGCACGCTCTTTCGTACTCCGGCTGATTGAATGGATGACGGAGTTTGACGTCACACTCCTTCAGACGTTTAGGCGGCGGGAGGGCGAGAGAGATGGCTGTTCAGTACATGGAGATAATTTTACAAATGTATTTCTATTAGGTAACAGTTTAAAACTCACTAATAATCTCTTTCAATATCTTTTAATTTATTTTTATTGACGGTGTGATGTAATCTAGTTCATTTTTCAACGATACGATAATAACTTATTCGCTTTTCATACAAAACCTACCCAATCCTTTCCTTTCTACAATCCCTGAGCAGCTGGTTTACCATAAGTATACCTCGCAGAACTTTTTTAACCCCCATGGGTAAAGATGTTGTGTTGCTCACTCCTCTCCCCTTCCCTGGTGTATTATGGATGGTGTGAATATTCACATCGGTGACATGGCCCCTGACCCCCTTGTACATCATAAAATGAAAATGAAAAATGAAAATGAAAATGAAAATGATAAGGGTTGATGCATATATTATGTCACGCTCTAAGGGGGGAGGGAGGGTCTAAGATTTTGTGACAAGCAATGCATAAGGTATAGGAAAAACGTCACCATAGAGGGGGAGGAGGTGATTTTTTGCTCGATTTAGCGTGACATAATTAATGCATGGGCCCTAATTCTTATTTACAAGGTGCAATGTATGACACATAAAACTGTCAATTTAGCTTTCAGAGGGTTACAATAGCGATTAGCTGTAACGCTGAGCAACGCGATGAGTGAGCAATCAGCGATAATAAATAAACACACTTTACCACATCTTCTCGCCTCTTAAATAAACATTATCATTATAGTATCCCATAGCTTCATAATTACGAAAACTAGCATTTTAGCTATAATGAGCAATTGCAAGCCTGCTTAAGACCAACGGCATCTCCATAGAAATCTGGTGACTTAAGTAACATAGAAAAATATTTTTATTGGAAGGTGTTTACGGTGAAGGTGATATATTCTACCCAAAATTAAAGGCCGGTGCACAATAGATACCTTTTTCAGGTTTTTTGACAGTTAGCCCATGCATTATCTGTCAAAAAACCCGAAAACGTATGCATTGTGCGCCGGCCTTAAGTTTAATTCACGTAAATTTGAGAATTTACAATTTACACAAAAGTAAAGTATATCATCAGTTTTGTAATTGCAAATCTGAAAACTAGGTTTCAGATTTACCTTTGCTTAAATTCATCAATTCAGTGCCAACATTTCAAAGGGGCGTAATTGCTTTTGTAAACAATGGCTTTAGCTATCGATTTCTCGCAAATAAAAGTCCATCCCTCCAAATTAACAATGCTAGCTGGTAAAGGAAACATTCCTCTACCTGCTGGTGTCATTAATCTTCATGAGTAAGTTTTAATTCACGAGAAATCGACGGCTAAAGTCATTGTTTACAAATGCAATTACGCCCCTTTGAAATGTTGACACTGAATTGATGAATTTACGCGAAATTGCACCAGTGCATGCGACCCCTAGGTTTGGATTCCAAAACCATAAAAGTGATGATGTACTAAAAAATATTCTATACGATTTGACAGATAGCAAATCGCAAAACGTCATTATCATTTTCACATCATTTCCATCTGCCGGTCGACCGTAACGTAGATTCATCAATTGGCTTAACTATACGCCTTTTTAAAGCACCATCAACATAGAGTGCGCCACGCGAGTTCGAGAAGAAACGTCAACCAAACCGTTTGTAAACATCAGAATAAGTATTTTCCCCAACGCAAATAACAGCATTTTTCATTCAAAATCTTGCCAATTGATGAATCTACGCTACGGTCGGCCAGCAGATGGAAATGATGTGAAAATGATAATGACGTTTTGCTAGCTGTCAAATCGTATGGAATATTTTTTAGTACATCATCACTTTTGTGGTTTTGGATTTCAAACCTAGGTGTCGCATGCACTGGTGCAGTTTCGCGTAGATTCATCAATTTCCATCGGTAATTAATCATGTTTTGTTGTTTTTGACATCATCCACATCCAGAGGGCCAGTCACTTCGAATGTATGGGAATGGTAGGAAACCATTTGGAAATGCATGAAAATTTTCACTTTTTATTCATTATCGTCTTTATGGGCAGTTTCAGGTGCACAAAAATTGCACGAGTACATTACTATGGTTATAAGGTAAACACTCGTTTATTTGTTTCCTTCTGTGAAAGCATGTTTAGTCCGAGGTTTAGTCACAAATCGTGGATTTTCTGATATTCTCCATACTGCAAAAATGATTTTCCTACCAATGAAGGGGCGACATCTCTCGGTTCTTCAGTATAGCTACTACTCAAATCATATATTTAATTGTCTTATTGTACGATTTTCCACAAATCTGAACTGATTTGCACCTTAACTCAAGAGCAAATTTTCATTATGTCGTAAGTAACATTCGCACCGATCCGAGAAAAATAAAGTTTTGTTTGGATGACCGAAAATTTATTCCTATTTCCAATTAAACACATATAATCCCATAGTGATAGCAATGTTTAACATATTCAGCCGGGTTTTAATCATACAAAGGCAAATCGCTAGCTTTCATGCTAAGAAATACTGGTTTTTAAGACAAAAGATATTATACGTCGTTTGGTGGCCCCTATTGTTACTTAAGTCAAAGTGTATTTACCAGGATATTCGGGAGAATTATCAATTACGTCTCCTTACGTGCAGCCCATTCATCATTTTAGGACCACCGAGATCATCTTAGCAACAAACCGTTCGATTTATTCACTTTAATAATGAGAAAGCGAAACGACGAAAGTACACTTTTCACGGGTTTCTCAGTGCTGCTACTTAAGGCAAACGGCATCTCCATAGAAATCGGGTGACTTAAGTAACATCGAAAACTATTTTGATCGGAAGGTGATTACGTCAAAAAGCAATTCGACTGGTAAATAAATTTAAAAATGGGATGTGATCCTATATTCGGACAGTATATAGTGTAATAGCAGGAGCATCGATTGACACTGATAGCTCGACTTTGTTTACCTTTGTTACATTCGACGTAATGAAAATTTGCTCTTGAACTATTCACACACAAGAAATCCGGAAGATCATAACCACTAAGGCACTTTTCTAATTTTCCATTTTTCAAAAATATTCTTGAATACCTGCAGGATCTTTTCAAAAACGTTACAGAATTAAATTTTTCAACTGTAGATTAAGTTTTGCAGCATCTCAGATGAATCAATTTATCAGGAAAAGTAAAAAAGTGTTCCGCTTCCTATGTCTCAAGGCAAAAATTTATGCCCACAACACTCTTTTTGACGTTCTCCTATTCACCACCAGAGGTTGAATGGATCGTTTAGTTTTATAGGACGCCAATATTCAATAAATGTTCATTTTGGCCGTTTTTGTCGACGGATTCATGCCGATGTTGTCCATTTGTCAACTTGTCTCTCCCAACATAGCGTACCCATTTTTGGGTAGGTTCAGTTTTGACCGATCTGGGTGAATTATACCCAAATTTGGGTAGTTTTGAAATAGCGTGTATAAAGTTCAAAACAAACGAAGAAACTGTCAAACGCGAATATAACGCAAAAGCAAAACATCCAAAAACATACGACGCACGTGAAAATCCGTGAAACCCGCCGTGAGTAGCATCGTTTTGTCGTTGATTTTGCATTACTTTTGTGTTGTAGTTGAAAAAAAAACAATTTCCTCACCAGAAAACCATGCCGATTGATCAGAAACGAATCAACGGACCGGAGGGATCCCTTCCCTATCAAATATTCGGCAAGAACCGGGATAAAACCTTTGAAGATCGGCTAGCGGATGTGTTCGATCCCAGTGGTAAACGGAAGTGTGGCCGAAAGGATACCGAAAGCCGGAAGTATTGTAAGTTACCGTTCATTTAAATTTACCTTCAGCTCAACATTATTTGTTCACGATTTAATTTCAGTTATGAAACTCGGTGTCGTCTCAACGGCCAAAGGCTCCGCCTATCTGGAACTGGGCAACACCAAGGTGATAGTGTCGGTGTTCGATCCTCGCGAGATCCCCAAGCAGAACAAATTCCGAGAACTGGGCGAGTTGTACTGTGATTTTAAGTTTTCCCCGTTCGCTTGTACCCATCGGAAGAATCCACAGACGGATGCCGAGGAACGGTCTCTGGCGGCGGCCATGACTAAAGCTCTGCAGCCGGTCGTTTGTCGGCATTTGTTTCCCAATTTTCAGATTGATATCTTCGCCAATGTCCTGGAAGATGATGGCTCGGTACTGGCGGCCGCGATCACGGCAGCCGGGTTGGCTTTGAGCGATGCGACTATTTCGATGTTTGATATCGTTACGGCAACCACGGTTGCGGTTTTCGAAGATCACATTTATCTGGATCCGACACTGGCGGAGGAACGGATCTGCCTGGAAGGTGGAAAGAGGGGTAACCATGGAGTCATTACTCTGGCAAAGCTGCACACATTGGATCAGACTTCGGAGATCCGTCAAGCAGGGGACATTTCGTTGGATAAACTGAAGGAGGCCTGTCAACGGCTGAACGAAGTGAACAACGAAATTGCTCCGGTAGTCCAGCAGATGCTCGTTAGTAAGGTGCAGAAACATATGGCTGAAATCGATCTGGAGGAAGAGGATGAACCAGAGGAAGACAAGGAGGATTTAGACGCAACTAGTGCGAGTCAGGTTTCGGTTGCTGCAGATGCTTGAATAGAGTATTTTTTTTATCAATTTCATCAGAATGTTTTATTTGCGTGAATGAGAAAATCTTAGATGAAATCAGCAGGTTAGTCCTCCGGCTTCTCCGGTGGTGGTCCACAAGGCTGCAGCATTTTTTCCATGATGTTAAACCGAATGCGAGCCTTGGATTCGTTTTCCGCCACGGCAAAGTAGCTCAGCATATCGTAATGGCCAAGGTAGCTGGCCTGCGAATCCCGATGCTGGTTGGTGAGCCATTCGTATTTGTTCGTATCAGCGTGGCCCGTACCTATGTACTTGCTCTGCAGATGTTCCAGCTGACTGTGAATATTGTAGCGATCGCCCATGGTGGTTGTTTTGCTAGGATTTAGGTGGTTCCGCGGTGGAAAACTAAAGCAACTTCTGCAAGTTTGATGACTCGCACCAGCAGCGGTGAGAAATAGATAAACACAATTTTGACGTTTCTCACTGATGCTCTGTTACGCTGAAATCGGTAAAGAAGTTTTTGATGCCCGCGCGGTTTTGTACGAGGGGTGATTGAAGAAATTATTTTGAGGGACCCCGCATACATTAGAGTCGGTGTATAATGAGTCACGCCAAGAGAAAAACAGTTGAACTCGCATCACGGTTTTCGAAGGATTCCCTTTCTTTTCACTTGGCAACAGAGGACTTCTACGTCAACTTCAAATGACTTCTAGCGAGAGAAAAAATATTGCGACGGTAGTAAATCATTATATCAGTGATTTTGTCAAATTATCTTAACAAAAAATAGTAGAAATTCTCATTACTAATCATTACCGAGCGTATCCCATGACAATTTAACGCTCACTGCGTGTTTATGCTCATTTCTTCGATTATATTTTATATTTTATTGCAATACCTTTCGTGGACCTTTCATAGCATCGTAATGTTTATTTACTTTGCACGATAGGTAGCCAGTTTGACAGTTCAATAGGTAGACTTGGCTTCACTCTTGGCGTGACTCATTATACACCGACTCTAGCATACATATCAGTTGATTTGTCAGTTTGAGGAGAAAGGGGACAGCACCGACAAACCGACATGAAACTAAAACTTAACTCTTGATCGAGAATCCATATAGGCGGATTCAAATGTGCAGCGATCCCATATGTCAAAACCATAGAAATTTTGGAGGTGAACCAGCCCAAGGCTGAAAGCACAGGAGTGGAACTTCGGATCAGAAAGTGGCTCCACTTGTCATTTGCGAACACTAGCGCACCTAGCGGTAGAAGGCATCTTCTACCTGCAGTTAAGATAGGCAGCATGCTATGATAGTATGAGTGCACATAGAAAGCCCGTGTGGAACGCTACCACAACACATCGCTTGTTGAGCAGAAAAACGAACCACTTTTTGATTCACCGATTTGTTTGCACTTCTCCTTCTGTTCTGTGCTGAAAGCCTCCTTAATAAAGTTAAATAATAATAACCATAGAAATTTTTTATCTAGATAAAAATAATTTGCCCGGAATAGATTAGACACGAACCAACTCATACATTTAGTATGTGTGTTCGTGGCTAGGATACACATTTTTCGCGAACACGGCGGCAGATGTCAGTTTTGTGCTTTGATCAGACATTTTATGATACTTTGTATGATCATTCATGTCGGTTTGTCGGTGGGGACAGTTTCAGAACAGAAAACTCTAATCAACAAATATAATATGAACGATAACCCAAATGGTAGAACTATTCCACAAAAGGTTTGGATGATACCCGAACACGTCGTAAAGCAAAATAACCACACAAATTTTATTAAGGAAGGAATTTTCTAGTAAGTCTGTGATAATAGAGTCTAATTAAACGTTACTTCACATGAGAATCAAGCGTATTTAGCATCGTTGTTTAAAGCGCTGGTCAGACTGAGCAGTTATAACATGTTATAACGGTTGTCAAATAATTGCAACATAGAAACCACCATCAAGATAGTGCTGTAACATGTTATAACCATAGAGGTAACTCTAAGACCAGAAGGTCGTGAAGAAACATGCTCAACTTTTGGCTCAGCTCTGGTACTCTCTTCGGTCCCAAGCTAATCGGTGCACCCCTTGAAACATAGGAAAATCTACGAGCCCCTCATTATATCTGTCAAACTTTCATAGCGAATCAAAACAAATATATTGCGTAGAAGTAGAATTTCGACTGGAATGGGATACGTTAATAGATTTGTTGGGGACCACTAGGCTAGTCAAGTAGTGAGCCAATTTACTATCGTAAGTTTCCACCGGTTGTTATAACTCTGTAGTCTGAACGTACTATAAGGAAACAATGATTGCAATGCCCAAGATCACGCATGATTTTTGTAGACACAAATCAACTAGCAAGCAACTGTGGATTACAAGCGGTGGTATCGTAGCTACGAATATCAAGCTAACTTAACTCACCAGTTACACCTGCTAAACCGTGGTGAGTTTGAGTTTCATGATTTTCTGAAAATACCGTCACTGATGGCACTTGGCAGCAGTAGCTTCGTGTCCCAGTTCGTGTCTGCCATCGGTGAAGAGTAAAGAGAGATAGCAAACTATACTTCCTCTTGCTAAGAAAACTATGTGAACCGGAATAACTTTTGTATAGAGTCAACGCTCAGCTTCATTTTACATGTTGATAATCTCGCAATATCAAAGGAGCTTGTGAAATCAATATTTATCAAGCATGATATTTTGTTCCAAAAAAAAATTGATCACATAATCAACACTTTGCTGAATCATCAAAAAATTTGATCGAATATGTTCTGTTACACGGTAAAAAGTTATCACATCTAATCCAAATGCTCTTGCACTTGACTCAGTCCGTTATGTGGCACTACGAATCTAAGTGATTTATCATTGATTTTCAAGTTATTTACCTTTTGAAATAAAGTGATTTGTCGTTGAAATACATGTACTGTATAAAACCTTCAAATCAAAATGATTATCATTTGAATTGGCACCACTGTTTTCATGCATTGAATTTGATTGATGAATCTACGCGAAACTGCACCAGTGCATGCGACACCTAGGTGATGATGTACTAAAAAATATTCCATACGATTTGACAGGTAGCGAAACGTCATTTTCATTTTCTCATCATTTCCATCTGCTGGTCGACCGTAACGTAGATTCAATTTGACCACTTTGTCAAGCAGTTTTGGCGTGACTTTCTACCAGCGACTTCACAAAACTAGACCAACTTATTTCAATTTTTTTTATGAAACGTACACATGTTGGCTACTTTTCTCGAGGTTCTAGAAGCAAAAAATCTGAAAATAATGTTTTATTTCAAGGTTCGAGTGGTAGTAAACGTCATTTTAGCTGCTCGAATGAAGTGGTTAATTAGGCCGTTCGCAATGCTGAGTTTCAAAATTGTTTTAAACTACTCGTCAATTCTATAATTTGAAACTGTCAAAAATAAAACTGCAACACGATCAGCGCAACGCACAGTTCTAAAACATGTTTGTAATCATCAAGTTCCATAAACTTTACTGTTCTCTATGAAGTTCTCCGTTTTTTATTTGTGGAGCTCTTCGAAACATCTTCAACACATCCAAAGAAATTTGAAACAGAGTTCCATTCGTGTTTCAAACTCGCTCAGAAATAAAACAGAATAGTCGAGCAGTTGCAAATCTGGTGCAAAATAGTGCTCGAATTATGAAACTGCAACTCAGCATTGCGAGAGGTGCGTTTCTGTTCTAGTTTCAAATTGAAACAGTCCTTATAAAATACAACAGCATTGCGAACGGCCTTAGTTTTGCTTTTGGAAGCAACTGTCAAAACCGCACATGAGTCACATGACAACCATTACTCTCGAAGATGGCAAGTCAACAACAAATGAGGTCAAGCGAGAGAAGCGATAGTTCTCCATCTTCAACCGAAATAATTTGCGTTCAAGAGCGTGAGTAATACGAAATTGCTGCTGTATTCAATAATAGTGTTTTATTCAGATAAGTTCGATTACAAAACATTGTCAAACTTATCAAATTTATTGCTCAATGTCTCATCTTACTTCTACTAAAAGCCTTGCGATGTTGTTCAATTTCACTTGGAAACATGTGATCTGGGTAGTAATATGATATTGTCATATTCTGAATAACATATAGTAAGGCTTTCAGTATGAACAAATAGTACATTTATTTAAACCCATTTTCAGCCAAAATTAAATCCAAACATAAATTATTTAAACTTCAAGTGAAAGCACATCAACAACAAATACAATTTAAAATGAAGTGATTTGCTGTTGATTTCATCGTGCTTCGATATGATCTCATCCAAGGGTTTTGCACAGCGAATTCCAATGTTTGGCAAGTAGTGCAAATTCAACAGCAAATTACTTTACATGAACGTGATGTTTTTTACCGTGTACATCTCATGTAAGTCGATTATAAGCTTCTCGACCAACACCAATTAGTTCAATGATGTGGTTGAATAAATTCTCCAGATTTGTGTGAACAAAGCCTGAACAGAATTTAAATAGTAATATTATTATTAAGCATGCAGTTGAATAAAATCATCAAGTAGTTGTTTTTTTTTCGATAGAAGATTGTTTGTTGGGAGACAGGATTGAAGAAATTAAAAACATATTTTTTTCGGAAAAACCTTCGCTATGCGAACAAATAATCTTTAATTTTTTCCTCAATTTACTTAACACAATAAGTGGCATCAGTAGTCTTACTCTGGATCCATCCCAAATAGGATGTAATTCTGGTATTCACCGAAGGTGTAGATCCGGCACACGCTCCCCCATAGCTGACAATTCCGATCGAATACATCCGCTGGACTCCCCGTAGATACAGCGGACCGCCTGAATCGAACTGACAGGTATCCTTGCCGGGCGTAAAAGCACAAAGCTTCTGATCGTTGACATACTGAACCTGGCACTGGCTATTGGCTATCACATCCAACGTGACACGTCTCAAGGTTGAACTGGTTGGACCTCCGAAACTCATAGTACCCCATCCGGCCACGTCCACCTGCAGTTTACTGAAATCGTAGTACCAGTAATTGAACGGCAGACATACCGGTCCCACTCCACGGGTCCATTGCATGTTCGTGGTGGTCGTCAAGATGGCGATATCATTGTCACGGGTGTCCTGGTTGTAGTTCTCATGCCATACTATGCTTGCAATGTCGTAGAGTTGCGAGTATGGCGTATCGAGGCCCGTTCGGTAGTTTTGATCCCCGACGAGAGCTTGAATACGCTGTGGGTTCGGCGTATTCTGGACGCAGTGAGCGGCCGTTACAATATATCTGTAATTTACTATAGGTTTCCATAAATAAACGAATCCATCTGGCATTCTTGAATCACTTACCAATAACTCCGGAACAGAACACATTCGCCGTCACTTTGTCCAGTAACCCGACAATCGAAGTGTACTCGTTAACACCGGCTTCGGTTCCACCGACAATCTTTTGCGATCGAGACCATCCACAGTCGCAGTCCTGCTTTTGAACCTGGATTTGGCAACTGAAGGACCCTCCACTGGTTGAACTGGACGAAGTGTAGGCGACCATCATCTTGTTGAACAGAGAGTTTCGATTCACTGTGCCTGAACCGCACATGAATTCACTTCCCGTCACCGAGGAGAAACCTTCGGTTGAGATGTAGAATAGCTCGGTTGAACAAGCCGAACCTTGCGGTGTATCGATATTGATGTTACAGCTCATTTGCATGCTATATCCGGGAGGGGCAATGAGCATGTAGCGGCAGGAGCTTCCTGATGGATACTTTCCATTGGAATAGAAAGGCGACACCAGCTGTACATTGGCAGTTTCCGCCAATTGGTACTGCTGATCACATCCTTCGAACCAAGCTTCTATCAAAGCTGGCAATAATATGAAAAATAGTATCGATCGTTGCGCGATCATGATCACTACTGAAGAGTAATGGTCGATTTGTCATCATCGTATTCAGAATTCAGCCAGACTCGCCTTGAACACGCATCTGGGTAAATATTTCTCATCTGAACCAGTAAAACACATACATCTTGTACAATGCACTCATCTTTATTGATAACAATAATTCCATTCAGCAGTGTTTTGCATTATCCAATTGAGGTATTCTGTGACCCTGGTGCTCACGCTAGGGTCATTGGTAGCGCAGGCCATCCCATAGCTGACGATACCGATGTGATAAACGAGCCCATTGTAGTAGTCCGTGTAGAACAGTGGGCCACCAGAGTCGCTCTGACACGTGTCTTTTCCCGCAGCCAATGTACAAATTTGCGTCAAGGCGAAATTAGTGTAGGTTTGGTAACATTTGCTTGGATCGATCACCGGTAGTTCAACTTTGAGCAGTGCGTTCGATTTGGGATCACCAAAATCCGTTGAACCCCAACCGGCAGCTTCCAGTGCGATCCCCACGAAGGAAGCTCCGTAGTATTTGAACGGCAGGCAAACCGGGCTGACGCCGCTGGAAAAGATGATCTGCTTCTGGGTTCGGACGATCGCTATATCGTTCAGGTTAGTGGTTTTGCTGTACGATTCGTGCACCTTGATCGATGCCAGCAGATAGAGGGCAGCGTAGGTTGTATCCGATCCGGTGGTGATGTTGTGGTCGCCAACAAGCAATGCCAGATTGGCGATGCTGTGCCCGATGGGGCAGTGGGCGGCGGTTAGTGCGTGGTAATTTGTGACTGTAAATATGGAAGAGAGAATGTTTTCACGCAATTTCTTACTCGTAGTACCTATCTAACAAAGTCTTAGAAGCTGTGTAAATTCAGTAAGGTTGATTGAAGTCTTATTGTCTTCAATTTAGCTGAAATATGCAGCTCAAGTAACATTTTGGATTTAAATTTAAATCGGGATCACTCTAGTCAACTTTTGCAAGTAAAGAATGGACGAGAAGGGGCGACTCCCAAGTAACAATTTCCAGTTGAAGAAACGCTTTCGTTTTGATTTTGTTCAGCTGCATGTTGAATAATAATTGCACAATGTGTTCACCACAACTTTTATAAAACCCTTGTTTACACTCGTTTGGAGAACCTATACAACTGCAACACAAAGGTGTTGTCTAACGTATTCAGTAAAACGTTTGCCCAAAATCAATTTCTTGTTGAAGAAACGCTTCCATTGTGATTTTATTCAACTGCATGCTGAATAATAACTGTACAATTTGTTTATTACAACTGCTGTAAAACTCTTGTTTACACTGGTTTGGAGAACCTGTTCAACTACAGCATTATATGTATACGCGGTATAGGAGTAGAAGCAACTTTTATACAACGTTTATAGATACATATTTAAACTCAAGCTTTATTATTTTGGTGAAAGCTCTTATACAACGTTTGTAGACACTTCTTGACAGCTGCTTTGAAATTTAGTAGAGAGTGAACCTGAGAGGCGTTTGTTGCACTCTTTTATGACTCCTAAATAATCATTGTACAGCAAGCGGTGAAAAGCGTTTATAGCACTTTTCAATGACTCCTTAACAACTGGATAGAAGCAACTTTTATACAACGTTTATAGATACATATTTAAACTCAAGCTTTATTATTTTGGTGAAAGCTCTTATACAACGTTTGTAGACACTTCTTGACAGCTGCTTTGAAATTTAGTAGAGAGTGAACCTGAGAGGCGTTTGTTGCACTCTTTTATGACTCCTAAATAATCATTGTACAGCAAGCGGTGAAAAGCGTTTATAGCACTTTTCAATGACTCCTTAACAACCGGATAGAAGCAACTTTTATAATACGTTTATAGATACATATTTAAACTCAAGCTTTATTATTTTGGTGAAAGCTCTTATACAACGTTTGTAGACACTTCTTGACAGCTGCTTTGAAATTTAGTAGAGAGTGAACCTGAGAGGCGTTTGTTGCACTCTTTTATGACTCCTAAATAATCATTGTACAGCAAGCGGTGAAAAGCGTTTATAGCACTTTTTAATGACTCCTTAATAACCGTTGTGTAAGTACTCACAATATTCACAGATTAAAATTAATTTAACAATTGTCGTGGTACGCCAAAATAATTGCTTGTACAGTTTTTATTAATTTAAATTATTTGTGCACATTGAAAAAATATGTAATTATGCCATAATTCACATTCTGTGATCATGGAGGAAGTAGTAACAAGCATCTGTTTGATCTTTGGATTGATATTCTTTCAATTAATCTCTCTAATCATTAATTGAGAGAATTTATCTAGAAATGTTATCGTTGATTATATGATATATGTCTTAAATTAATGTTTGCATTTATTAATAACACCTATATATAATTTACCTCTACTCCACCGAGGGTTTCTCGAAGCAAGATTTGAACTCATGATCCCGGATTGCCAGCCGCTTCTGTTTCCATCTGCTTTATTCTTGAATACATATTTTGATCATATGATAGAAGTATATGAAGCTCATCTTGAGTGACTTCTCTTGCAGTCGAATAATCATTGCCTTATGGTCATATAAACGTGCCTATCACTTGTGCTATTTTTAGCAACAAAATTGTGGTTGGTGGTTGGTCGAACGTAAACAATCATTTAAGAGTGCTCCAAGCAGCTTTTGAAGCTTCTAACCAAAAAGGCAATACAACTACATTCTTGTTCAACTCTGGAAGCTATTATTCAACGTTTGATCAACTCAGGTGTTTTATAAGAGCTCCCAATGGTTTGTTTTGATGCGTTTATTCCACATCCTGTATGGCTCCTGTCAAACAGTTTAACCGAACGTAAACAATCATTTAAGAGTGCTCCAAGCAGCTTTTGAAGCGTTTAACCAAAAAGGCAATACAACTACATTCTTGTTCAACTCTGGAAGCTATTATTCAACGTTTGATCAACTCAGGTGTTTTATAAGAGCTCCCAATGGTTTGTTTTGATGCGTTTATTCCACATCCTGTATGGCTCCTGTCAAACAGTTTAACCGAACGTAAACAATCATTTAAGAGTGCTCCAAGCAGCTTTTGAAGCGTTTAACCAAAAAGGCAATACAACTACATTCTTGTACAACTCTGGAAGCTATTATTCAACGTTTGATCAACTCAGGTGTTTTATAAGAGCTCCCAATGGTTTCTTTTGATGCGTTTATTCCACATCCTGTATGGCTCCTGTCAAACAGTTTAACCGAACGTAAACAATCATTTAAGAGTGCTCCAAGCAGCTTTTGAAGCTTCTAACCAAAAAGGCAATACAACTACATTCTTGTTCAACTCTGGAAGCTATTATTCAACGTTTGATCAACTCAGGTGTTTTATAAGAGCTCCCAATGGTTTGTTTTGATGCGTTTATTCCACATCCTGTATGGCTCCTGTCAAACAGTTTAACCGAACGTAAACAATCATTTAAGAGTGCTCCAAGCAGCTTTTGAAGCTTCTAACCAAAAAGGCAATACAACTACATTCTTGTTCAACTCTGGAAGCTATTATTCAACGTTTGATCAACTCAGGTGTTTTATAAGAGCTCCCAATGGTTTGTTTTGATGCGTTTATTCCACATCCTGTATGGCTCCTGTCAAACAGTTTAACCGAACGTAAACAATCATTTAAGAGTGCTCCAAGCAGCTTTTGAAGCGTTTAACCAAAAAGGCAATACAACTACATTCTTGTACAACTCTGGAAGCTATTATTCAACGTTTGATCAACTCAGGTGTTTTATAAGAGCTCCCAATGGTTTGTTTTGATGCGTTTATTGCACATCCTGTATGGCTCCTGTCAAACAGTTTAACCGAACGTAAACAATCATTTAAGAGTGCTCCAAGCAGCTTTTGAAGCTTCTAACCAAAAAGGCAATACAACTACATTCTTGTTCAACTCTGGAAGCTATTATTCAACGTTTGATCAACTCAGGTGTTTTATAAGAGCTCCCAATGGTTTGTTTTGATGCGTTTATTCCACGTTCTGTATAGCTCTTGTGAATCAGTTTAACTAAGGTGCTATAAAAGTTATCGTAGGTCTTATAAAGCATATAGTTAAACCGAACGTAAACAATCATTTAAGAGTGCTCCAACAGCTTTTAAAACTTTTAATCAAATGGCAATACAACTACATTCTTGTTCAACTCTGGAAGCTATTATTCAACGTTTGATCAACTCAGGTGTTTTATAAGAGCTCCCAATGGTTTGTTTTGATGCGTTTATTCCACATCCTGTATGGCTCCTGTCAAACAGTTTAACCGAACGTAAACAATCATTTAAGAGTGCTCCAAGCAGCTTTTGAAGCTTTTAACCAAATGGCAATACAACTACATTCTTGTTCAACTCTGGAAGCTATTATTCAACGTTTGATCAACTCAGGTGTTTTATAAGAGCTCCCAATGGTTTGTTTTGATGCGTTTATTCCACGTTCTATAAGGCTCCTGTCAAACAGTTTAACCGAACGTAAACAATCATTTAAGAGTGCTCCAAGCAGCTTTTGAAGCGTTTAACCAAAAAGGCAATACAACTACATTCTTGTACAACTCTGGAAGCTATTATTCAACGTTTGATCAACTCAGGTGTTTTATAAGAGCTCCCAATGGTTTGTTTTGATGCGTTTATTCCACGTTCTGTATAGCTCTTGTGAATCAGTTTAACTAAGGTGCTATAAAAGTTATCGTAGGTCTTATAAAGCATATAGTTAAACCGAACGTAAACAATCATTTAAGAGTGCTCCAACAGCTTTTAAAACTTTTAATCAAATGGCAATACAACTACATTCTTGTTCAACTCTGGAAGCTATTATTCAACGTTTGATCAACTCAGGTGTTTTATAAGAGCTCTCAATTGTTTGTTTTGATGCGTTTATTCCATGTTCTATAAGGCTCCTGTCAAACAGTTTAACCGAACGTAAACAATCATTTAAGAGTGCTCCAAGCAGCTTTTGAAGCTTTTAACCAAATGGCAATACAACTACATTCTTGTTCAACTCTGGAAGCTATTATTCAACGTTTGATCAACTCAGGTGTTTTATAAGAGCTCCCAATGGTTTGTTTTGATGCGTTTATTCCACGTTCTATAAGGCTCCTGTCAAACAGTTTAACCGAACGTAAACAATCATTTAAGAGTGCTCCAAGCAGCTTTTGAAGCGTTTAACCAAAAAGGCAATACAACTACATTCTTGTACAACTCTGGAAGCTATTATTCAACGTTTGATCAACTCAGGTGTTTTATAAGAGCTCCCAATGGTTTGTTTTGATGCGTTTATTCCACGTTCTGTATAGCTCTTGTGAATCAGTTTACTAAGGTGCTATAAAAGTTATCGTAGGTCTTATAAAGCATATAGTTAAACCGAACGTAAACAATCATTTAAGAGTGCTCCAACAGCTTTTAAAACTTTTAATCAAATGGCAATACAACTACATTCTTGTTCAACTCTGGAAGCTATTATTCAACGTTTGATCAACTCAGGTGTTTTATAAGAGCTCTCAATTGTTTGTTGGGCTTTATCTGCGATGCAGGAAAAATTGTGTTTTGCTGTGGTTAGCTGCACGCAAAGCAGATTGATGACGATTCTAAAAATTTCTTGCAAAAAGAGGATGCGCGATTCAAGTAGATGCGATAAATGAAAGAAGATTATTCGAAGATAGATTCTCTAGTGTGAGATTTGTTGAGCATCTGGAATTGAGATTTAGATGTGTACCCTCGAGAAGGAATATGATTTCAAGCAACTTTACTGAAGGCTCCACGTTTGCGTGCGTTGGAGAAATTATTCTTGAGGTGAAGACAGTGGATCCCCGTTAATCTGAACGACACTGCGTGCATACTAAAGGGGTTCATTTTTAATTTGAACTTCTAGTACCCTACGACCATCAGAAAAGCAAGTTTCTGGTAACCGTTCCGTTTTGCAGCATTGCATTTCACTTTGCCCTGTTCCATGTGCTAGATGACGTTTGATTTTTAGTTTGCACGGCATGTAGATTAGCGGGGTTCAAACTTAAAAGTGGAGTGTTCACTCGGCTGTCGACAAAAGCAGACCACTCTCGATGTGTGCTACGCGATCGTCTGTTTTCTCGGCAGCAACCATTGTGTGGTCCTCCTCATTGTTCTTCATCAGCAGTTCTTTCGGTCGATGCGTCGTCGACTTTGGAAAGCAACCGTTTCGTGATGAGTGTGTGAGTGCTGACCACGTTTTGCGTCCATTGCTGCAATGGACGCGCTCTGACCCTCGTTGGCGTACAACAATTTGCCATACAATGAAACTACTGGAAGCGGCTCCAGTTCTGATGGAGGAGGCTTTTTGGATAGCGGAAGATAAAGTGTTTATTGTGTTGTACCTTTTGACTATATTTTTAAAATGTATTGTATAGTGACCAATAATCCTCGGCTCTGTAAAGTTAATTCGGTTGAGCCTTATCAAATAAATTAATAAACAAAAAAAAAAAAACTAAAAAGTGTGCAGATTAAGATCGGTCAGTTTACCGAAGGCTCACGGTATGTTGTTATGTTTTGGTTTTCATGTGTCACATATACCTAGATTTCGAATTATTCTTGAGGATTCTTATAGTTAATTTATTCAATTCAAATAATGTTGTTTTCCCTATTTTATCACGCAGACAAACCTGTCATCGATACAAAAATATTTGAGGTAAATTTAAACGTAAACTCAGTTTGTTCTGGCCACAAATATAAACTTGGTTGATATCAAACGTATTCCATGTTAGAAGTCATGTGACATCAACGTTTATATTAAATATCTCACCACATAAATTCATGTTCTAGTATTGAAAATAAACGTCAATATTTTTGACTGGACTTGTTAATGTTAATAGCATTGTCGGGCTTATTTTAAACGAACTGCAAAAATATAATAAAAGTGTAGAATCAGGTTGAATCACCTTGGTATCTCGTTGCATTTAAATTCAGATTTAAATGTGTGACGATTTATTATCATTAAAGAGATAAATCAGTCTACAAATTTAGTTTTTTGCCGAGATTCCAACAGCCGAGTAGATCTGCATTTATTTGGCTGAGACTCAGTAAAACAATCGCCGAGATTCAGCTAACAAATAACATTTTGCTGAGATATCAGCAAACAAACAGATATTTTGCAGAGATATCAGTAAAAGCAAATGCCGAGGTAATCGGCTGTTGGAGATTTTCACCGAGCTAGATCAAGTGTGTATGGCTGAAAGTCTTCTCAATAAAGATAATGAAGAGATACTTGCATTATCGCACTTCCAAGTACTGTGGACCCTCGGTAATCTGATCGTCTTTAATCTGGACACTTTTTAATTTGAACCACGCTCATCTGCACGCGATGCAAACTACAAAATTTAATATCTCAAACGTTATTTAGCTCATGGAAAGGAGAAAATCAAAATTGAACAATGTGAAACGGAACGCAAAATCAAAACAAAACAAAGCAAAAGGCTATCTGAATCACGTTTTCCTGATGCTCATAGGTATACTACACGGCGAATGAGAACGACCCAAATTTGAGTTTAGTTCACTCATAATCGCCAAAAGTGCAGGAACTCAGCGATGAGTACAATTTGTCTCATGGTTTCTTGTGGAAAACCTAAAAAATCTGCCGGAAAATGAGGAAATTGACGAAAATTTTATTCTGTCTCGGAGTAGTACGAATAGACTGAGCGAATCCAATCTTTACTTTTCTCAAATTCTGGAATTTTTCCCTGGAAAATCCTGGGAAAACATGAGGCAAATTTACTCATCGCTGAGTCCTGCACTTTTGGCGATTATGAGTGAACTAAACTCAAATTTGGGTCGTTCTCATTCACCGTGTAGAAGTTCAAATTAAAAATGAGCCCCGTTAAGGCCTGTATAGAGATCGAAGCGAAGCGAAAATCTCATACAAAATACTAAATTTTTCACCAGCGTGAAAAACGTAATTGGCAATTTTTTTACTTCGCTTTGAACTGTATACAGATACGACCCAGCGAAATCTAATGTTGTGGATCGCATCTTTTTCGCTTACGTTTATTCTTTTTCGCGCATGCAGCGCTCGCGAAAAGAGCTGCAGCTAAGCGAAAAGTTGACGTTTCGGGAGAGCGTATCTGTCAGATTTTCATTTCACCGGAGGTGTAAACTGATCGATTTCGTTTCACATGAACTGTAAAGTGCGAAAAAAGGAAACTGGAAAATGTTCCACAAACATTTTTTCACAACCTTTTTCGCTAGCGAAATTTCATGATTTTTCGCGTGCTTCAAATTTCGTTTCGCTTCGATCTGTATACTAGGCTTTAATATGAATGAAGTGTCGTTCTGGTGGTTCGTTTATGGCACACTCAAAAAATTCAACACGTCATCATTATGTGTCTCACACTTGATTGAGCACTCTTGTGAACCATATCCATTTCATGTGTGAATCTTAAACACTGTACAGACTGGAGAGTTATAACATGTTATAACGGTTGTCAAATAATTGCAACACAGAAACCACCATCAAGATAGCGCTATAACATGTTATAACTCTGTAGTCTGAACGTACTATTAAACGCTGTCCAGACTGGAGAGTTATAACATGTTATAACGGTTGTCAACTAATTGCAACACAGAAACCACCATCAAGATAGCGCTATAACATGTTATAAATCTGTAGTCTGAACGTACTATTATGCTGTGAACCATGCCTCAACGCTATTGGTTCGAATTTTGACACACTTCGAGTCTATGTGCCTCACATGGTGACATCAACTCAATGAGGTACAGAGAGAGGTGAAGCAGATCGTGAAATATGGTTGTATTAGTAAACCAAAAAATCAACGTAAACGCAAGTAGTGACGTCACTAATTGCTTGTATCGTACAGGGGTTTTACTCACACAACTTAACCGATTGCTTCACCTCGGTAATCCAGCTCATTGACATCAACTGACCAATGCTCGGAATGAACTCACGAAAAAATTTGACTTTTGAGCGGTGCCGTGTTTACTAAAAATGAACACAATGCTCGCGTAACTTTAGAAAAGGTCCTATCACCTTTTATAAACAACTTGTTAGGCCCTTTTCTCACGAGTCGAAGAACGCCCACGCAAACCAAACCACTGTGGGAAAGAAGAGAATTCATCCTACCCGATGGTGTTGTTGATTTGCATGAGCGTACTTCGGTTCGCGCGAAAAATGTATAACAAGTTTTGTGTACATAAGTTGATAGGCCATTTTTAAATGTTACGCGAGTATTATTCATGTGTTCTTTTTTTGTAAACACGGCACCGCTCAAACGTCAAATTTGTTCATGCAGTTCATTCTGTGCATTGGTCAATGGACGAGTGTACCGATAGATTTGAGTTCACTCACTCGAGAAAAAGTTACACAAGCTGCGGGCAATGTTTACTAATCATGAACACTAAATGTTTTCATGATTAGTAAACATTGCCCGCAGCTTGTGTCACTTTTTCTCGAGTGAGTGAACTCAAATTCATCGGTGCACTCGTCCATAGTTTTGCACATCATAGTTAACTGTTCTACAATATTCTACTTTATCGACTTCTACTTTACCGACTCTAATAGTACGTTCAGACTACAGAGTTATAACAACAATCAATACGAAACTAACGATTTTAAATTGGCTCACCACTTGAGTAGCCTATTGGTCCCAAGCAAACGATTAACGTACCCTATTCTAGTTGAAATTCTATTACTACACTATGTTTGTTTTGATTCGCTATGAAAGTTTGACAGATAACACCAGGGGTGTGTGGATTCATGCAGAACATGCAGGGGTGAGTGAAATAGCTTGGGACTGCTTGGGACCGTTGTTCTGGTACTGAGTGAGCCAAAAATAATAATGATTTTCTTCGGGACCCAGTGGTCTTAGAGTTACCTCTATGGTTATAACATGTTATAGCGCTATATTGATGGTGCTTTCTGTGTTGCAATTATTTGACAACCGTTATAACATGTTATAACTCTCCAGTCTGGACAGCGTTTAACATTGAATCGACAAATATCAAGCTGAACATTGCATTAGGTACTAAGTAACATTGACAGATTCTCTTCGTCGACTTTCTCTTTGTATCCCCACGGCCATGTCAAGACATTCCCAGGGATTTTCAGCACACAGATCGATAAATGATGCTTTTATCTAGCATCTAATATGACAAACACAACAAGAAACGATGTTGTGCTCAAGTTATTAACGCAAGAGAAATCGACGAAGAGAATCGATCAATGTTACTTAGGACCTAATGCAATGTTCAGCTTGATATATAAACACAGGGTACGTTCAAACTAGAAACACTGGAATAAGAGACCAGCGGAGAAAAAAAACATGAATTTGGCAACAAGATAAACATCAAAGCAATCCTGGCATCGCTTGCATTTGTAACTGCTTGCTAGTGACTTAGCAAATGCACCGACGAGCGAGTTCATGAGTGATTGTTAAACGATTTTAATACTCCTCCCTAATTGAAGCAAACCATTTGTAAACATTGCAGATTGGAACCGCTTTTGACAGTTCGATTGGAATCATAACAGTGTCTCCGCTGGTCTCTTATTCCAGTGTTTCTAGTTCAAACGCTGTCCAGACTGAAGAGTTATAACATGTTATAACGGTTGTCAACTAATTGCAACACAGAAACCACCATCAAGATAGCGTTATAACATGTTATAACCATAGAGGTAAAACGCTGTCCAGACTGGAGAGTTATAACATGTTACAACGGTTGTCAAATAATTGCAACACAGAAGCCACCATCAAGATAGCGCTATAACATGTTATAACCATAGAGGTAACTCTAAGACCACTGGGTCCCGAAGAAAATCATTATTATTTTTGGCTCACTCAGTACCAGAACAACGGTCCCAAGCAGTCCCAAGCTATTTCACTCACCCCTGCATGTTCTGCATGAATCCACACACCCCTGATGTTATCTGTCAAACTTTCATAGCGAATCAAAACAAACATAGTGTAGTAATAGAATTTCAACTAGAATAGGGTACGTTAATCGTTTGCTTGGGACCAATAGGCTACTAAAGTGGTGAGCCAATTTAAAATCGTTAGTTTCGTATTGATTGTTGTTATAACTCTGTAGTCTGAACGTACTATAACCAACAATCAATATGAAACTAACGATTTTAAATTGGCTCACCACTTTAGTAGCCTATTGGTCCCAAGCAAACGATTAACGTACCCTATTCTAGCCGAAATTCTAGTACTACGCAATGTTTGTTTTGATTCGCTATGAAAATTTGACAGATAAAATGAGGGGTTATTGGTTTTTCCTATGTTTCGAGGGGTGATTCGACAAGCTTGGGACCGAAGAGAGTACCAGAGCTGAGCGAAAAAGTGGAGCACGTTATTTCGGGACCTTCTGGTCTTAGAGTTACCTCTATGCTAATAGCACAAACGAAGTGACAGACGACTAACTGGCAAAGAAATCCATTTAAATAATGTGGTTCACTGTAATAGAATTTTCTTGGAAGCTTATGCCATCATCCACCAGATGGGTTAGTTTTTTTGTTTTGATTTGAACAAAGTTGATTTTGTGTACAATGATTCTTTGACAGTGTGCAAAGAATGCGTATCATTTTGTCATTTTTTTTATGCATTTCAGTTTTGAGTAGAGTGAAAGAGATAGAACCAAAACATTCTAGTACATTTGGTGAAAATGCTAGTTCAATCTAGTAGCAGTGTTGCCATGTGGTACAATCCAGTAGTAGTGGTGTTGCCATGTGGTACACTAAAAAAATGCAATAGCAGATGCGTCACCAAAGTTTTCGAGCTGCTCCGTCTGTCACTTCGTTTGTGCTAATAGTACGTTTAGACTACAGAGTTATAACATAGAGGTAAATCTAAGACTATAGAAGGTCCCGCAATAACGTGCTCAACTTTTTGGCTCAGCTCTGGTAATCTCTTCGGTCCCAAGCTAATCGATTCACCCCTCGAAACAAACTTTCATAGCGAATGAAAACAAACATTGTGTAGTAGTAGAATTTCGACTAGAATGGGGTACGTTAATCGTTTGCTTGGGACCAATAGGCTAGTCAAGTAGAGAGCCAATTTAAAATCGTTAGTTTCGTATTGATTGTTGTTATAACTCTGTAGTCTGAACGTACTATCAGACTACAGAGTTATAACAACAATCAATACGAAACTAACGATTTTAAATTGGCTCACTACTTGACTAGCCTATTGGTCCCAAGCAAACGATTAACGTACCCCATTCTAGTCGAAATTCTAGTACTACGCAATGTTTGTTTTGATTTGCTATGAAAGTTTGACAGATTAAATGAGGGGTTATTGGTTTTTCCTATGTTTCGAGGGGTGAATCGATTAGCTTGGGACCGAAGATAGTACCAGAGCTGAGCCAAAAAGTTGAGCACGTTATTTCGGGACCTTCTAGTCTTATAGTACGTTCAGACTACAGAGTTATAACATGTTATAGCGCTATCTTGATGGTGGTTTCTGTGTTGCAATTATTTGACAACCGTTATAACATGTTACAACTCTCCAGTCTGGACAGCGTTTTAAACGCTGTCCAGACTGGAGAGTTATAACATGTTATAACGGTTGTCAACTAATTGCAACACAGAAACCACCATCAAGATAGCACTATAACATGTTATAACTCTGTAGTCTGAACGTACTATTAGAGTTACCTCTATGGTTATAACATGTTATAGCGCTATCTTGATGGTAGTTTCTGTGTTGCAATTATTTGACTAGTGTGACCTTTCAGAGTTTCAGATGCCGCCTGAAAAAAAAACGGCCCACCGCCTTGAGATCATCATTTGAAGACTGTATGTTTTTATATAAAGGGTGATACGGTCAAAATTTGGTCAATATCAACTTGACGTATTTCTTTCAATTTTGCATTTAAAAAACCTGAACACCCCTCATTTTGAAGGTGTGTGTGTAGAATGTTGCTCCTATTTTGATTTTGGAATTCACTCTTCAGTTGTCAAAATGCCGTCCAAGCAAGAAGAGCAGCGTATCAAAATTTTGCTCGCGCATCGCGAAAATCTGAGCTACTCGCACGCAAAGTTGGCAAAATCGCTAAAAGTTGCCAAATCAACCGTTACAAATGTAATTAAAGTGTTTGGGGAACGTTTGTCGACAGCCAGGAAGTCTGGATCGGGGGGAAATCGAAAACCGGAAGCCGCTGAGACGACAAAGAGAGTTGCCGGTAGTTTCAAGCGAAACCCTAACCTCTCTATCCGAGATGCCGCAAATAAGCTGGGTGTATCGTCTACAACCGTGAATCGAGCCAAAAAACGAGCCGGACTATCGACTTACAAGAAGGTAGTGACTCCAAATCGCGATGATAAACAAAATACGACGGCCAAAGCGCGATCCCGGAGGCTGTACACGACGATGCCGACGAAGTTTGACTGCGTGGTAATGGACGACGAAACCTACGTCAAAGCCGACTACAAGCAGCTTCCGGGACAGGAGTTTTATACGGCAAAAGGAAGGGGAAAGGTAGCAGATGTTTTCAAGCACATGAAACTGTCAAAGTTCGCAAAGAAATATCTGGTTTGGCAAGCCATCTGTACCTGTGGCTTGAAAAGCAGCATTTTCATAGCTTCCGGGACTGTCAACCAAGAAATTTACGTGAAAGAGTGTTTGAATAAACGTCTGCTGCCTTTCCTGAAGAAACACGGTTGTTCCGTACTGTTTTGGCCGAATTTGGCATCTTGCCATTACGGTAAAAAGGCCATGGAGTGGTACGCCGCCAACAACGTGCAGGTGGTTCCCAAGGACAAGAACCCTCCCAACACGCCAGAGCTCCGCCCAATTGAGAAATACTGGGCTATTGTCAAGCGGAACCTAAAGAAGACCAAAAAAACTGCTAAGGGCGAGCAGCAGTTCAAGGCAAACTGGCTTTCTGCGGCGAAGAAGGTGGACAAGGTGGCTGTACAAAATCTGATGGCAGGGGTCAAGCGTAAGGCCCGGCAATTCGGATTTGGAAAAGCGGAAGCCTAACTGAATATTTTTCCTGAATTTTATACTAATTGAACTTGAAAAAGAAATTTAATTTGATTTTTTAAATAAACGATTTCACCGATTTACACGCGTTTTCCTTTGACCAAATTTTGACCGTATCACCCTTTATATAGGGGAAATTGATGTAATGAGTCCTACATGCCCCTAATTTGGGCCCATACATAAATTCAGCAATCGACTAAATTTTCAATTGGCAAATCAAAGTTAGCACTCGTGGAGAATAGAAGAACTATGAAAGTGATGATGGTTTCAAAATTTTCCACGGGAGGTATACGAGTGCAATCTTAAAATGCTTTTATTTTGCAAATGAAGCATTTTATTTAAATCTGGTTGCTGCTGCAGTTGTAGAAAAGCTGAAATCTATGTATACACCTAAAAATCTGAAAAGAAATTATTATTTTTATATTGAGTAGTCCTCCAGTTTTCTACTAACGTAGCACTAACCAGATTTAAATAAAATGCTTCATTTGCAAAATAAAAGCATTTTAAAATTGCACTCGTATACCTCTCAGTGGAAAATTTTGAAACCATCATCACTTTCATAGTTCGTCTATTCTCCACGAGTGTCAACTTTGATTTTCCAATAGCGACCAAATATATCCATTAGTACCGATCCAATGACGCGTTCATCTAGATAAAATTGATAAATACTCGATTAATTTTTCGAAGGGACGTATCAGCTTTTGTAAACAATGCATTTGATCGTCGATTTGGCGTAACTGGTAGCTCGTCCACGCATACTATCATTACTATCAGGTAGGGTCAAGTTTCTCCTATCTAATGGTAGTGTTAGTATGCGTGGTCAAGCTACCAGCTACGACAAATTCTTCTCTGTACACAGCGTAAATATTTACGATTTGTTTACAAAACTTAGGTAATGATGACAGATCCTGACGCAGTAGGTCCAACAATAAATACGAAACTAACGATTTTAAATTAGCTCACTACTTGACTAGCCTATTGGTCCCAAGCAAACATTTAACGTACCCCATTATAGTCGAAATTCTAGTACTACACAATGTTTGTTTTGATTCGTTATGATAGATTGACAGATAAAATGAGGGGTTAGTGGATTTTCCTATGTTTCGAGGGTTGAATCGTTTATCTTGGGACCGAAGACAGTACCAGAGCTGAGCTAAAAAGTTGAGCACGTTTCTTCGGGACCTTCTAGTCTTAGAGTTACCTCTATGGTAGGTCTCTTTTTCTAATGCGCGTTGTTTTCAAAGATCAAAATGTCATGATTACTTGAAATTTGTCAATCATGTAAATATTTACACGTCGTGTATTGGCAAATCAAAGTTGGCACTCGTGGAGAATAGAAGAACTATGAGAGTGATGATGGTTTCAAAATTTTACACGGGGAGGTATACGAGTGCAATCTTAAAATGCTTTTATTTTGCAAATGGAGCATTTTATTTAAATCTGATTAATGCACATATAATATAGAAAAAATAATATCTTTTCAGATTTTTATGTGTGGACATACACACCAAAAAATTCTGAATTTGACTGGCGATGTAAACATCCATGCATGCAAAAATCATACATGTAAACTTCCTTTTCACGTAAACTAGCAGCTTGCAAGAAATTTTGCAAACAAAAGTGGACACTTGCATACAATATATGGAATATTGCATGACATGTCTCATTAATTTACATGATCTATAATCTAAACTTGTATGATATATGACGCTCCATTTATGTGAATCATAGTAACGGTAATTTACACTACTTTTTTTAGCTGTGTAGATTTCAGCTTTTCTACAACTGCAGCAGCAACCAGATTTAAATAAAATGCTCCATTTGCAAAATAAAAGCTATTTAAGATTGCACTCGTATACCTCCCCGTGTAAAATTTTGAAACCATCATCACTCTCATAGTTCTTCTATTCTCCACGAGTGCCAACTTTGATTTGCCAATTGAAAAATTGACAATCAAATGCATTGTTTACAAAAGGTGGTACATCCCTTCGTAAAAGTAATCGGGAATAGCAGATTTTTAGCGATGGGCCCAATCTTAGATCCATAGTCCAACATTAGAGCCATTTCCCCTATATAGAAACAAACAACTTGGCTCCAACCATCAGTGGGCGCCAGGCCATTACGCTTCCGTCTTATCGGATACCACCCCCTCAACTTTAAATCCTGATAACTCACTGATTGTAGCTCCGCAGAAAATTCCAGCTCCACTCGCAGTATCCACCATTGCTGCCATCATCGGGAACTCGTTCACCAACGTTTCGGTTCCTCCGACTATCTTTTTCTGTGAAAATTTGCTAGCAATTAATTACGCAAGCAATTCCCCCACCACCGCACGAGTTCCTCTCACCTTTCGGCTCATCCCACACTGGCAATTGATCTTGGTTGCCGTACAGTAGAATCGCCCGCCATTGGTCATCGAAGACGCTTGTAACGAAACGACCATCGAACTGCCACTCGATTCCGTCGTCACCGTTCCCGTTCCGCAGTAGGCTTGCCCATCGGAAAGATCCATTTTCCCACCGGTTGAAACCACCAGCTTATCGTAGTAGCAAGATGTGCTCTATTTGTTTGACGAACACACACACAGAAATGGTTCAATATTTGTCAAGTCCGTTCTTCGAAACTTTGTCGGAATTTACCTGTGGTATGTAAACGTCCGGGCAAGATAGCGCTATTCTGGATCCTGGTGTCGTTGTTAGCACCCACCGGCAGTCCGTGTTCGGTGGATAGAGATTCCCATAGTTTGGCGAGTAAATGGCGTAAGTTTGACCGGAATCTATTTGCCTATAATAGTCACATCCGGCCGACTGCGCCAATGCAGCAGGTGGTGTCCTACTGACAATTGCAATCCAGGTCACTGCGGCTGTAAGAGATTGTTAACCGTTAGACTAACTACCATGCGTCTCCTTTGGTTGGTTCAGTTTGCGGGAGCCTCAACACGTGGCAATGAATCTTCAAACAAACTTGAAAACATCATCAAACGAGAGTTCATCAAGGAAGAAATTTCCCTTAATTAACAAACAGAATCAATTATCCCGGGATAGCCGTCATTACCGAAACAAAGTCCTAATTTCATTTTCACTTCCGCCTTGCTCTGCTGGTTTGCTTATCCTACCGTCTTCAAATCGTATTCATAAATCGACAGAAAATCGGAGCCTTTAAGTTGGAATGACTTTCTTGGGGAGGAATTTTGGGACCACACTTTCACTTCCAGTTGTTTCGTTCGAGGGCTATTTTCGCGATTGTCGGTCAAATTTCGTTTTCGTCTTCTTTAATTTAATATTTTTGCCTGGAACTGTAGCGCCGATGCCGACGGTTTAACCTCAACTTCGGGGGGTTCTAAATAAGCTGTGATGAGGAAAATATTTTCGCTCCGCCAAAAAGATGGGGATAATTGCGTCTGTGTTTATGGGCAGTTTGCTTTCCATAGTCTCGGTGGCAGGCGGAGAAGGGTGCTCATCCCGGTCTGCAAATGTTTGTTTTTGAGCGGGAAGCTGGTGTGGAGGAGTTGCGATAAGATTTTGGTTTGTTTTTATCATAGCGCACCATAGGGATGGCAATGAGAATGTCACCAGAATCACCTTCTCTGATTATTAGAATTTAAATAGCATTGATGATCCTTTATCTACCTGGTGCGGATAGTAGGAGTTTTGTGAATATTCATTGGCTCCATGTCAAAAAGCCTATAGCAGATTTTTAGCGATGGGCCCAATCTTAGATCCATAGGCCAGCATTAGAGCCATTTTCCCTATATCTACCAAGTTGTCTAAAATTCTACGAAGTTCCCTGAACTTTTACGAAGGGTTTTGTACTTCCACAAGGTTTCTTGAACATGAACTCAGTTCCAAGAACTTACAACTTCTTAGTAGTTCTCTGAGCTTCTTCGATTTTCAATAGCTTATTCAAATTTTACTAAACTTCTAGGAAGTTCACTGAATTTCTGCCCAGATAGCTGAACTTATACAAATTTTCTAAATCCCATGCAATGTTTGCTGAGCACCTTTTTTTCCTTGATTTGTTTTCCGTCGATCCCACACCTGGACCCTACGACCCATCAACTCATGAACCGGGAACCAACGGCTTTACTTGAGATAATCAGAGATGTTATGCCTCAGAATATCCCGGCTGCGCCGACTGGAATTGAACCCAGGTCTGCTGGGGTGTGTAACCGTTTGTTACAAGATTTGTATGATTTTTAATTTGTGCATAATTTTTAATATACTGTCACGTTTTTATAAGTAATTTGGTATTGTTTAGATGTCACTGAAGTTATCCAGTACCATACCATCCAGCATGTACTAATTTGTAGTACAGGAAGCCATCCAGTACCATACCATCCAGAATGCATCATAAATCAACTATTGCATACTTCACGGCGTAAATGGAGCAATTGTGCTAAATTAACTTTTAAATCAAAATTTACAACCATTAATGATATTACATATAATTTAACCATGTATGGTGGGAAAACCAGTGACAAACCATTCCAGTTATTCACCTAGAATATTCTAGAATATCTAAACAAGACATTTAAACATTAAGACATCATGGCTAATTGTTTTGAAATTGTTTGATTGATTTTTTTTTACTTCAAAGAGGAGTTCTTCAAAGAAATTTTCATATTATTTTACAAATACTTGCTGGATGGGAATACTAGGTCGTATGAATAAAAGCGTTTACTTTACTTTTCCCGTAAGAATAGCACGGGAAAGTAAAGTAAAATCTTTTTATTCATACGGCCCACTGAGTCAAATATAATTAAAGTGATTTATTCAGAGTATTCAGTAATATCTTAAGAAGACATTTGTATACTTTAACATCATGGCTAATTGTTTTGAAATTGTCTGATTGATTTATTTTTACTTCAAAGAGGAGTTCTTCAAGGAAATTTAAAATTTTTTCTGCAAATACTTACTCCTTTTTGAAGTAAAAATAAATCAATCAGACAATTTCAAAACAATTAGCCATGATGTTTAAGTATGCAAATGTCTTCTTAAGATATTACTGAATACTCTGAATAAATCACTTTAATTATATTTGACTCAGTATTCCCATCCAGCAAGTATTTGTAAAATAATATGAAAATTTCTTTGAAGAACTCCTCTTTGAAGTAAAAAAAATCAATCAAACAATTTCAAAACAATTAGCCATGATGTCTTAATGTTTATCTTGTTTAGATATTCTAGAATATTTTAGGTGAAGAGCTGGAATGGTTTGTCACTGGTTTTCCCACCATACATGGTTAAATTATATGTAATATCATTAATGGTTGTAAGTTTTGATTTAAAAGTTAATTTAGCACAATTGCTCCATTTACGCCGTGAAGTATGCAATAGTTGATTTATGATGCATTCTGGATAGTATGGTACTGGATGGCTTCCTGTACTACAAATTAGTACATGCTGGATGGTATGGTACTGGATAACTTCAGTGACATATTGATTAGTAGGATTATTAAAATATTATGTATTGAAATATTGTTAGTAGGGAATTGTTTAAACTTTAAATTGTATAACAGTAAAGTGGGGATAGGTTACAGCACAGTGGGTGTAACTACTGCAAGCAGATGCAGGCGGGAAAATGGAGAAAGGATTTTTTGGATTGGGATATAGGATGGAGGGATGGAAAAGCGAAGGGACAGAGGTCAGATAGCCCACGAACGACCCGCCATTCCTCATAACTATCCAGGCGTTCACGTGTGAACGGTGTTGAACAGTTAAAGTGCTTGAAATAGCCAGTAGTGAGTGGTAATATTCGAGTGTGACAATTTGCTGCACCACCGCACAATTCAGGTAAATAGTTCTCTGCCCAAACTATAGCTAACGGCTGAACTAACGTCCATTCGATACCCTCACAGGAACTTTTGTATTACCGTTTGGTACACACCGCCATTTTGTCCGTTGACAAGATCAACCGACGCGCACGTGATCCGGCTCAGCAGTCTCTAGGGGCCGCTAGGTCTAAAAGCAAAGGAACTAGCCTTCCTCAAGCCAGACCAGAAATAATCGGCTGGAAGGAATTGGTCTCGGGAACCCTCCATAACCGCCAAGGAGACGTTCGCCTCTCGGTAGAGTAACTCCGGCCTTGCCTGGGCTCTGCCGATGTAAGTCTATGAGGGAAGACCCCTGGGAGGACCTATAGTAGTTTCACGCGCCAACGAAACCGCTTCCTCACTCGCCACTCAGCCAACGTAGACTACGATCGCCACACCGAATCTGGCAGAATTCGTAGTACAGAAAGTCCAGCGAGCGTTCGCCCATCGTCGTCGAAGCCGTCCATCTTCAGCATCAGTCATCATCATTAGCAGTACCGGTACGTTTTTAAATAATAAACCACCCACTTTACACCCCCTCTCAAACAAGAGTTGTCCTCAATAAATTGATTCCATCTTGAACCACAGTTGCATTTTTTCCATAACGTTAATCAGGTGACAGTATTCTGCACGTTTGGTCGCGTAGCCCCTCCGATTGCCCAGTAGTAAGCCGACCTTGAGACCCAGCTCGAGAGGTCTCTTGCTATTGAGAACTTACCGGGAACAGACAGTAGAGTTACACTAGTTACAGGTGAGAGGTAATCACGTTTACCACTACACCACCGGTGCTGCTCGTTGAGCACCTAACTCCTTGAAATTTTGTTTTAAACTTCTTTTCAGAACATCTGTGGACTTCTCCGAACAGCTGAACAGCTGGACAGTACCCTGAAATTAAACAGAGTTCTCTAATATTCCACGAAGTTTAAAGAACAGCGGCGCCAGTGGTGTAGTGGTAAGCGTGATTACCTCTCACCCCAGCAGGCCTGGGTTCAATCCCAGTCGGCGCCGCCGGGATGTTCTGAGGCACAACATCTCTGATCACGCCTTCCTTCGGGAGGGAAGTAAAGCCGTTGGTCCCCGGTTCATGAGTTGATGGGTTGATAGGTAGGGTCCAGATGTGGGAGTTGCCTTCCTGGCGTCGGTAGCATTTGTGCTCAGTACGGAAAACAAGATCGACGGAAAACAAATCAAGGAAGTTTATTGAATTTTTTTTTAATGCTACGAAGTTACCTAAACTGATACGAAGATCCCTTAAGTAAGTACTAAGTACTAAGTAGTTGCTGAGCTTTAAGAAAGTTTACCAAGCTTTTAAGAAGTTCCTTGAACTTAAACAACATTCACTGCCGGTCTAGTTTATTGAACTGCTACGCAATTCGCTAAACGTCTACATAGTTAGCTGAACTACTATGAAGTTCATTGTACAACTAAGAAGTTCTCTCCGAGAGGGGCGACTCTATCTACGAGGCAGGAAAAAATGAGTTTTTCTGTGGTTAGCTACGCGCACGCTTAGTAGATAGAAAGAAAATTGATGTCGATTCTTAAGATTTCCTTCAATTAGATGATGCGTGATGCAAGTAGACGCGAGAAAAGAAAAAAGTTTTCGAAGATTGATTCCCTAGTTTGAGATATGTTGAGCATCTAGTATTGAGATTTAGATGTGTCATCCCCCTCGGTTCTTTCTACATTTAAGAATTTCATTGATTTTCTGTGAAGTTCCCTGAAGTTCTACGAAGTTTCCTGAACTTCTATGCATTTTCCGGATGAACTTTCACAGTTATTAATTGAGAGCATTCGATGCCTTTACCATTAGTTAATTGAGCATCAAGTGCAGTCATACCATAGAGGTAACTCTAAGACCAGAAGGTACCGAAGAAACGTGCTCAAATTTTTGGCTCAGCTTTGGTACTATCTTCGGTCCTAAGCTAATCGATGCACCCCTCGAAACATAGGAAAATCCACGAACCCCTCATTTTATCTGTCAAACTTTCATAGCGAATCATAACAAACATTGTGTAGTACTAGAATTTCCACTAGAATGGGGTGCATTAATCGATTTGCTTGGGACCAATAGGCTAGTCAATAGACTGATGCAAAATTTGACTTTTTCGCTCCACAATACTTAAACGATTCCAAATCGGATCCTGACTAACCTCTCAAAATTTGAACCCCTTTGGTGAGAAACTGAGATGGCACAAACCATTTGAAGTTTGTATGGGAATCACTATGGTAAAACCAAGATTTTTGTTCATGTCTATCTAATAATTCACCATATCGGTCTGCTTCAAAAGATTTCAACTGTACTTGTAGGAAATTTTCCCAGCTACAAAGCTGCCCAAGACTACTTTTTGATTAAATGCAAGGATCGAAAGTTATCAATGGTTCAATGCACTGATGTCTTATGATCATGCTCAATCAACTGCTCAGCAGGCAACATTGGTGTTTCTGGGGCGTTGAATAGGACACCAAAATCTTGGCTACTATGTCACACTGCAAAATACAGTGTTCCCTACAGAGCAGCTGCTTGATCATGTCATAAGTTTACCAATCTCTTAAATAATTAATAACTTTTTCCTGTCTCGTTTTACATAAAAACGATTTTCAGCAAAGTTGTAGCTAAGAAAATTTTCTTTAATAATGGCTATCGAACTGTTTCGCAGCTCGATATGAAAAAAGACTAGAAGGCAATCAACAAAAAGTTGAGATTTCCCATAGTAATTTACATGTAAACTTCAAATGGCTTGTGCGAAGTCTGTTTCTAACCAAATGAGTTGTAACTTTGGGAGGCTAATCAGGACCCGATTTGAAACCATTTAAGCACTGTGGAGCGAAAAAGTCAAATTTTGCATCAGTCTACTGGTCAAGTAGTGAGCCAATTTAAAATCGTTAGTTTCCCAACCGGTCATTCGGTGGACGTATACAGGGTAATCGAGAAATTTTTCAACCCAAAAAATTCCTAGACCGGACCGGGATTCGAAAGCAGCCACCTTCATGATGGTCTGGCTTTGTAGCTGCATCTTTACCGATTGAGCTTAGGGAGACCCCAGTGAAACACAGTTCCCTTAAATTCTATGAATCTCCCCAAACTTGTACAAAGTTCGCGTTCCTAAGAAGTTGTCCCGTATTTTAACAAAGCTCTTTGAATTCTTAAAAAATACCTTGAATATCTATGAAATTCTCGAAAGCTCTACGAGTTCCTCGTTAATGTTTTTTGTATAACTACGATGTTTTTTAAACAACTACGAAGTCTCTAAAGATTTACAGAGTTCTCTGAAGTTAAAGAAAAAAATATCTTTGAATTTCACCGGTTTTCCTCAAATTTCTGCGAAAATCGCTAAACTTAGTTAAAGATAGCAAAATTTTAACAAATTTTGATTAAGTTCTACAAAGTTATCTGAACATCTACAAAAATTGCTGAGCTTCTATATAATTCTCTACATTTTCAAGAAGTTCACTGAAGTTAAAAAAAAACTGAACTTCTATAAAATTAATCGAGCTTCTAAAAAGTTTCCAGAACATATTAAGTTAAGTTTCCTGGAGTTCTAAAATACTTCATAAAGATCTATGAAGTTCCTTGAAGTTCTACAACGTTCCCTAGCTTAAACCCCAAATCCCCGAATTCCTACGAAGCTCTCAGAAATCATATGACATTGTTTTGATTCCTTGCTATTGTTACCGTTTTGGTTCCTGTACCCTATTGGTTCACTTCGAGCGAGAAAAATCAGGAGATAGCGAGAGCGAGGAATAGGGTATATGTGTATTCATTGTGAATTCAATCTGTATGTCAGTTTCTTGTATGCAATATATTCTTGTTTTGTAAATATGTACTCCCAAACCAACGGTCCAATTAAAAATTGTAACTCAGTCACACCAACAACACATAACACATAATACATAACGGGAAGGAGTAAGGATGAAGGTGGGCGTTGGAAACAGGAGAAGGATATGGAC